>NC_139631.1:31480266-31510008 GCF_964638095.1 Poromitra crassiceps
ATCTGCTAAATTCATAAACATCATCCACATCAGAACTATCAGAACTATCAACTATCAGAGTTATCTCTGCCTGTATTGTGCATCTTCTTCTATGTTGTATTATGGATCCTGTCGTTTCACTGTACTGTGTATGTGTTTGTTGCATGTATTTGTGACTTTCATGTGTGCCAGCAAACCTGTAAAGCCAAAGACAAATTTCCACATTGTGGACAGCAATAAAATTTAATTGAATTGAATTGAATAACACAGAGCTAGCTTTAGCTAGTTACATAGATATTTGAAAAAGATTAAAGAAGAATTATAATTTGTCAAGAAGTACAGTTCAGAAATCTGCTAGATCTTGCTAAAGTTGAAATACAGGTAGACACTGTAGTTTTGTTTGTAAGGAGTTGTAAGGAGCGCCACCTACCGCTCAGGGATGAACCTCTCAGGCTCCGGCCAGTGTTCTGGGTCGCGGTGTAGGAAACGTAATGGGACATGCAATGTTGCTCCTTTAGGTAGAGACTGGCCATTCACCACACAGTCATGCTCGATGTAACGCCCAAACCTGTGTCGGGCAAAATAACACTGAAAAGAAGAATCCTGCATGCTCTATACTGCCCTACAAAGCCAAACAGCAGTAACTGCACTAATGACAAGAAGAAAAATGTAATTAAAGTTCCCCCCTGTCACAGCTATCTACTTATCGCTATTGGGTGAAAACCTTGTAACTACATCTGTATCTGTATCTTCAAAATGTCAACTTTCCAGGAACAAAGGAAAACAGCCATTGACCACACAGTCCTCCTCGATGCAACGGCCAATCCTGTGTGGAGCAAAGTAACACTGAAAAGAGGGATCCTCCATGTTCTATACACCTCAACACATCATTTCCCTGTATTCCTTCTGACAAGTGATAATAATTATGGATCGTATCAGTCAGTATGATAACTGAAAATAATTGTGGAAGAAAAGAAACAGCTCTGCTCCACATTAACTATAAACCAGTGCTGGGATTTCAACAGTGCCGAGGAATGCCACAGCATTACATGTATTTGATAGTGATATTTGGTAAAGATGCATCATTAATATTCAATTAACGTGCTTACTGTACCTGAATACAGGTGGGTAGAGGCGCAACACTTCAGATATAACCATGTCTAAATACTTCAGCTCTTGGACATTCGTGTAATCAGGCGATTCCTACAAAAGAATAGAAAACAATATAAATTACTTTACAATTTCACTAACTACTATGCAAATAAAACCACAACAAGGCTGCCATTAAAGCTGTGTTGCAGTTCTCCATGCTGCCTGTAGAGAGCAGTAATACATGTTCATATTTGATCTATCAGTCTATGAACATTGTGACAAAGAAATGTTTTGGTGAATCTAAACAGTGTTGGGGAGTAGAGAACTACATGTAGTTGAACTACATAGGTTAACTACATTTTGCAGTAGCTTGCTGCTGGTAGTTCAACTACATTCATATTTGCGTAGTGAGTCAAGTAGTTAAACTACTTTTTGGTCATTTTTGTGTAGTTTAACTACTCAAACTACAAACTACAATTTTGGGCAATAAAATGAAAGGATTCAGGAATATATATATATATATATATATATATATATATATATATACACATATATATATATTCAATTCAATTTATTGTTGTCCACAGGTTTGCTTGCACACAGACACAGTACACAGCACAGGAAATGATAGGGTACATAATACAACATATAACAAGACAACAGGACAACAGCACATTACAGACAGCGATAACAGACATGGTTCTGATGTGGATGAGTCTGACATTTATGAATTTAGCAGATTTATTGCGTTTGGTATGAAAGATTTTTTTGTAGATGTTCTTGGTTGCTGCAGGAACTCTATAGCGTCTTCCCGAGGGCAGTTTTGTGAACTCATTAAAAAGGGGATGTACAGGGTCACACACAATTTGTCTGGCTTTTCGTGCCACCCGTGTTTTATAAATACATCCAAGTTGTTCTTGTTCTTTCCCAATAATTTTACTTGCCGGGCTCTATCGTTGCATCGGCCTATGAACTGCGTTCAATGCCACACGCAGCGCAGATCAGTGGGCGTGGACCAGCGCACTTGATATTTTGGTATCGGCGCTACACCCAGCATTAAGCATTACAACCACGCCTTTTAAGCGTAAAATTATGCACTATCTGCTCATTGGGTAAGTGGAGTAAACAAATCACATGCTTCACTTTTCAGCTCCAATTCCACGGAGCGATCCAGTCCGGCTTCAGAAAAGCCGAGGGCTCTGATCTCCCCCCCCCCCCTTTTATCCCCTCTGTCTGTCTGGCTATTATTCCATATTATTCTCAAACCAATCTAACTGCAGTTTAAATACTGCAAGCATGTAAATACGCTACACTATAGCAAGATCAAAGTGAAAAGAATGTTCTAAACGCATCAGCTAGAAAAATATAGCCTATCCCTATATGATGAGATTAATTAGATTGGTGAAAGTTTGTCCAGAATGATATCGTTTTCTCGCCCCTGCTGCACAGGTAGGATGATGCACATAAATATAGCCTACATTATGTAAAGTCATTGCAGAAATGTGTTTTTATGTTGTTGGTTGTTGGTGGTATAAACACAAGACAGCCAAATCCATGGATTAGGGACCATGGTGAAAGTGCTGCAGCCCAGGCAGCCAGAAAGCCAGAATTAGAAAAATGATTTCACTATTATTTAAAGACTTAAGACGTTGTTGTGCTTATTTTTTGTCTACTATTGTAAAATAATAGTAGGCCTATTATCATGAAAAAGTATTTGTAATAAAAAAATATATATATATATTTACCCTCTCTGGCGCCCCTAACGGCTCAAGCGCCCCTACCATTTGCCTAGTTCGCCTAATGGACGGCACGCCACTGACACAATCAAATGAACTAGAGCCCGCCTGATACTGGATTTTTGAGGCCGATGCCGATACTGATATTAGGGAGTAAAAAAAAATTCATATATATATATTTGATATATCGGCTGATATTCTTATCTATATATAAATCTTATTATAATATATATATATAAATTTGGCAATGTTTCAAGAATGTTGTCCGACCAAAGTGCCAAAGTGGTTCAAAGGACTGAGGAGCTTTCAGTCCCTGTTGCTATCATGGCCTTACAACTCAGATGGATGACCTTGAACGTGTGGACCAGAGCCGGGCAGCCGCTCACTGACTTGGATGGCGATGACCCTGTTGTCTGGCAGCAGGGCCCTGCTGTCACTCCTCATTGGGGTGCCACACAGACTGACATGTTGCTAATGAGAACTAACAACTCTGCATCAACGGATAAAGCTCTGCACCGCTGCTCGCCTGCCACTGGAGCTGATCTAAGAGAGACAACCTTTTATCAAAGAGAGCCCTGTCACTGGGGAAAAGGTGGGCTGTTCCTCCACTGTCTGTCCACTGTTTTTAAGGAAAAGTGATGTAAACAAGTGTCCCTTTCAGTACTAATACACTGCTGCTATGCCAGATTATTCTTGGATGGTGACAGATCATCAGGGCTATTGGGTCATTTGTATTCAGATGACATAGTGTCCTGATTATGCAGATTCAATGACAATCACTTATCCAAATCCTTTGGGGTGTTAAACAAAGCTGACTCTACAAGTTGATAGAATGGGCGTGTGTGTGTGTGTGTGTGTGTGTGTGTGTGTGTGTGTGTGTGTGTGTGTGTGTGTGTGTGTGTGTGTGTGTGTGTGTGTGTGTGTGTGTGTGTGTGTATTTGTTTAGATGTGAACAATCAGCATCTGTCTGCGCCAAGCGGCATGGCATAGACCACAAGTGGGAACGTCCAAGGCTCAAATATGTGTCAATGTCAGCTCTTTAGCCAACACCGGGCCACAGAGGACCATAGGCTGCTACACCATGGTATGCTGTTTAACTCTGGCCTACATGAGAGGGACAGAGAGATGGTGCAAGAGATGGACAGACATGAAAGGTACAGAATAAAGGGGGAGGGCATCTGCATGCCTGGTAAACATGGCTCAGTGTAATGCAGGAATAACAAAGGGAGCTGGAGCTGCACTAAGCTACTCATGGAGAGACTAGCTGGGGAGCAGTGGGGTCTGTTGCCTTCTCTGAGGCCCGCCAGAGGGCACTGAGAGCCTGAAATAAATGGAGAACCCTTTCCCTCATGCACCAATTTCCCCACTCAGACTGCCTATGCCTAGGTTTGGTATATGGTTAATAAATATGCCTAGGTTTGGTATATGGTTAGCAGTGCGGCCTGAAAACAATATTCTTGTTGTCAACATTGTTGTTGAGCAAAGAGATTCTCCTGTGTGTATTTTTCTTGCCCTCTGCTCTTCTGGTGAGACTGTGGTAAGTTTTGGTAGATGGTCAGAATGCACCCTCAGACCCCCCTTTATGGTCGAGTGTCAGAGCTCGCTGGCCGCGCCGTAGGGCTACGCTGTACAAGTACACTATAATGTAGATGGGAAGATAACAGGAGAGTGGAAGGTATGACCAATATGCACGCCTACATTCTCTCTTTGGGCTAACTTCTAGTCATTGAAATCATATAGTGTTATTCATTTTGATGGGGTCTACCCTGGGACGCCTTCATCAAGCGGACGTTTGAGTATGTAGGTCTAGCTGACCTAAACTCGGCTATGTTGGCTATATTTCTGGCTTAAGACTTGCAGGCCCTTTCAGACCATTCCAAATGTTTGGTGAGTGCACCAGACCATCATCTAATCATTGTACAACTACCTTTTAAAGGCCAAAACAGCTGCAGGAGGGCTTCGCTCATCCACAGGCCAATCATAGCCTGCTGTTATATCACACTGATGTAGGCCTGATCTTTGTTGAAGTAAAAAGCCATTCAAACCAGGAAAAATACAGTTCATTTGCAAGGTCATTGTCCTGAACTTTCGATACTTTATTCAATATTTGTGGACATGTAAAAGTCTCTCCTGTGGTAGCAACTATTAATTAGTATTAAACATATTTTACCAGCACAACCTTTCACCTAGAAAAGACATAACCAAGGTGTGTTTCCGACCGGTTCTGTTACACCATGCGGTTTATCATTTAATGGTGTCCAATTAGACCTTTCAAACTGTTCCAAACCTGGGCAAGTGAAATATAGCTCTCTCTCTCTGTCCACTGCAGGTGAGAAGGTAAATTTATGTTATTTCATGTCAGCCAGCTGGGAAATTCCTTCACACCTTGTTCTTTGTGTTGGCCATAGTAAATGTTTTGGATTAACTTTGACAGCTAAGCTTTGATAACACAGAGACACTTTGAAGCATCGGTTGGGACCAATAATCTTCTCAAACTATCTTTATAATGAGCTGAACGACAGGGTTCGTTCTACACATTTCTGACTCGCATCTTTTTGGGTCAGGATGTCATTACTTGCAAGCATTAAAACTCACAAAAGATGGTTGGGTCTCGTGATAGAACAGCGAGCATGGCTACAACTCCTGTGACTGAGGACAGAGAGGAAGGGAGTCCCATTGGCTCAGCTTTATTATGTGATTGTGTGTGTGTGTGTGTGTGTGTGTGTGTGTGTGTGTGTGTGTGTGTGTGTGTGTGTGTGTGTGTGTGTTTGTACGCATCGTATGTGGTGAGTGTGCGCAGGCCTACGTGTGCATGTGTTTCAACCTCTCATGAATTCACTGTAGAAAAGGGGGCTTATCTAACAATGTCTGCCGTGTGACAGCTGTTGACATTCACCACACATCAGTCAGAAAACCCACCGCGGAATATTTCTGTTTATTTATTTCATTTATTTATTTATTTACTTGTTTACCGGTATTTATTTATTTATTTTAAGCAGTGCTGCCACTTCTATAACGGACTTTGTGTGTTTGTCCATTATGACACGGACTGTCCGTCTGTCACTTTTAGAAGCTTCTATGAGTGACTGTGTGTGTGTGTGCGTCCTTCCATCCTTCATATTAGTAAACAAACACAATCCATCACCTGAGCATGCAAAGGTGGAAGGCTGCTGAGCAGGATTCAAAGCAGGAGGCGTCGAGCAGCGAGGGAGGTCGGTGCGCTGGCACGAGGGCCGAGAGGTCCAGGAACACTACTTAAAGTATTATAGCTGCTTCCCCTACAGGAACTTGACACCATCAGACTACTCTTGTTAACCCCCACCGTGCACCGCTCAGACTGTAACTCGTATTTAATGTAATGCCTATTTAACTCTGTCTGTAAATTAATGTAAATTCACTGCCTATTTAACGCCTATTTGACTCAGACTGTAAATGAATGTAAATTCAATGTAAATTCATATTTAATGTCTACTGAACAACACTCCTCGTCTCATGTATATATTGTATATTGGATTGCACTTGCAACATTGTGATTGTCCTTTAGTTATTTTTCCTACTTCTTTATCTCTGAATATTGACATGACCGCTAGGCGAGGCGGACGGAGGAACATTGAGGAGGGGGCGGACCCCCGAGTCTGGAATTTGTGTAATATTCTGTGAGAGGCAGCAATGTGCCGCAAGGCATCCAGTTTGCCTGAAGCCAGAAGAGCTTCCAAACACCCCCGACTGATGATGTCATACCCACTGATGATGTCATTCTCCACAAGCATCGAGTGATGTGACTGATGATGTGTTGTTGTCCCAGAATCATCAATTGGGCCAATGGTGACTGATAATGTCATACCCAATGATGATGTCGTAACGTTGATGTCATAGACATTGTGACATCATCAGTGATGTCATATAAAATGTAATCAGTGATGCCACTTAAGCAATTGTGATGTCCTCAGTGATTAATGACAGACACTGATAGGCTGATGTCTGTACTGCTTACTTCTCACCTGGGTGTCATTTTGCCTTACTTAAACCAACTGCAGAGTACACAGGCTCTAAAGAAAGCATGATGGCCCACCACTCGTGTAAGCAGCTGAGTGAAATGACACAAACATGCAATAGATTTGCACTACAAATTGGTATGCCAGGACAGAAAAGTTGCCACATTGCAACAAACATTAATATTAATCAGAAAGAGCCACTGCTATTGCATGCCTTCAATTGTTTGTTCAATCCCTGAGCCAGGTGTGATTGCTGCTCTGCCCTGTTGAGATAAGATCTGTCTAGGTTGGTGCTTTGAGTATGAATAATGCATTGGTGACGACGACGACGACCCCCATGACCAAGGGATGGACCGAAATATGACTGATGTCATTCCTCCTGAGGCTGATGGCACCAGACTGCAGGAGCCCACAGCCTGGACGCTTTGGATAGGGAGCGCGACGATGGAGAGGGGATATTGAGCTTGCAGTGCTTCTCGGGGATCAGCCACAGCTCTCAATCCGCCTGTCTCTTTCCGGGCGAGGCGAGGCGAGGCGTCAGTGTCGTGATCTCCGGGCAAGGCGAGGCGAGGTGTTCTATCTCCCTATCTGTTGTCTTTTCATGGTGACGTGACAGGCATCGCTGAACAGGGAGGAGAGAGGACAGGCCATTCACTGGGATGAAATGGGACAGGAGGAAGACATTTCTGACACGTCAACAAATGTGCACACATGCACAGATACATGGATTGATGCTGGCTATTATAATCCTCACATCGACGAGCCTGCCATATTTCAAATTGAGATGCAAGCTTTCAGCCAATTATCAAAGAAATCTGAGGGATCACCATCAAATGATTTAGCACACTTGCTAACCAGCCCTCTCTATCTCCACATTATCTCAGCTTTTCAGGATCATCCACAGAGTGAACCTCAGGGAGTTCTGCTCTGGTCTACTCTGCTCTGCTACTCTCTATACACAACTGAACTGTTATTTCACAAAGAATAGAGCAGGGGTTCCCAACCTTTTTTGGCTTGTGACCCCACTTTAACATCATAAACAAATCTAGGGACCCCAGACATTCGGTACATTGGTAATATCATCAGTGATCTCATCAGTGACTAATGTACTAACAGTATGCCTATCTTTTTAGCTGGGGCCAGAATAGCTGGGCAGCAGCTCTATAAGTCACTCTCTAGGTTGGTTGGTTTGTTGGTCGGTCGGTCGGTCGGTCGGTCGGTCCACAAAAAATGTTGGTCCTCGCGGATGCATGGTTCTGGCACGGCATGTGCACGGTTTGTTATAAGTGACATGTGTGTCACACAATGTCTATGACAATAATCAATGTTATTGATCTCAGTGGGTTAAGAGAGAGGTGCACAGTAATGGCAGGTGCACAGTTATGGCAGCAATAATGATACCATTAACAACTATAATAAGTAAGAGCATAAGTATTAATAGTAATGCACAGTTACGACAGTAGTAACGGTTACAGCTGTAATAAGAACAGGACTAATAGTAATACTGTAGCACCGATTAGATCCAAAACATAGAGCACAAAGAGCAATTTATTTGTGGATGTGCACAATAGTAGACAAATAGAGAAACATGCCAGGAAATATGGGACAGTCTCATTTAAAGCAGCTACGAGCAAGATTTTTGATTGTTATTAAACAGTATAATTACAATATTGATGCATCACATCTTACCTATAATAGTAGCTGAGACCAAAGCCGTGTGAATCGGAGATTGCTCTCTTGATTATTATTAAGTCTGTGTCTGTCTAAACTCGCATCACCAGGGGGCTCTCTCTCTCTCTGCCTACCGGCGGACCGGATAAACCCGGAAGTGAAACCCGGAAGTGAAACGCAGCTGCCTGCCTTCCCCCGTTCGCGCTGCCTAGCAACATACCATAAACAAGGAGAACGCCATGCATACTCTCACGAACATCTCTCGTTATATTCTAACAGGTTTTTGGGAAGTTATTTTGTGGTTATGGCCGAAGTGGCTGCTGCAAACCGTTTCATTTCACTTCCTGATCTGCCCTGGCCACAGACAGACTAACACTGGCCGATTCACTCGGGGTTCAAGTGAAACTACTCTGCGTTGGTCTCGTCTACTATTAGAGGTAAGATGTGATGCATTGATATTAAATTTAGACTGTTTAATAACAATCGAAAATCTTGCTCGTAGCTGCTTTAAAGATGTTGTGATTGGCATTTGAAATACTTTGCTTTGGGAACAGGATACTTCAATGGTGATGAGAAGACGTAATTTTATTACTAGTTCTTGGCAGGTACTGAAAGACGCCGACTTAGCATGACTGGAAAAGAGACCGCTTATTTCATCTTGTGAAAAAGATATATTTATTATATATTATATATTATTATTATTTATTATATGTGGATGACAACCTTGAACTCCCAATACTTGCAGTCATAAAACAAGTGTGAATTCGGAATAGCTGCGACCAGATATGCAATGTCAGTCAGTGTGTGACGTCATCCACTCCATTGTGATGTCATTTTCTGGTGAACCAACCGACCAACAGAGTTACTTATAGAGGTGGACCATGACTGGTCACAGCTATACAAGCGCGAATTCGCTATATGCCAGGCAGCATGTGTGTTACTGATGACATCACTGATGAAGTCATCCATCATCTGGCTGCCTATGAAAAATATAGTCAGTCAGTCAGCTTCAGACAGAGCCAGATTTAGGCCGGCAGCCAGCTAGCTGCCTGTCAAAAATATATAGAAATTCGCTCAATTCTAGTTTGTATGTATTTTACGCACTGTAAGGTTTTGATGCACTTCAGGATCACTGTTTAAAAACTGTTTTTATACTGTTGGACCCTGCCTAGTAAAATTTTAATAAATGAAACTTGAAGCTGCTGTGTCTCTCCACATCTCTCACACTGGTCAGACCTTCAGACAGGATCAGTTCTGGATCGGCAGTGTTTGGGTCCAGAATCACAGGAGTGTAGGAGACCATCTCATTCATCTTGTCCCATATAATACTGTGAATCTCAGGTTGCCTGTGATTTGGACAATCAAAACCGTGCATGATGCAGTCACAAAACTTTCAAGTGTTATGACCCATGCATGAGTGGTAACAGTATTAGTTTGAATCCTGCCTGCCTTCACTGTGAAATTTGTTGTACTTTTCTTCTTTTAATCTTTGGTTGTTTGCCTAATTTATGCAAATGTTGTGGTGATATGTTATGTTGTAACTGTATGTATGTTACCTTGTGCTGCTTCTTGGCCAGGTCTCTCTTGCAAAAGAGGGACATCTCAACGAGACCAACCTGGTTAAATAACGTCAAATAAAAAAATAAATTTACAGGTGTGTGTTGACATAAAAATGAAGGTCACGTTCGAAAATGCCCGTGATCTGAGCCACTTTACGCACCTAGCTCACATTCATTTTAAGTCACGGGCTGGTGTGTGATCCCATTGCAAGATGGTCTCTAGTTCAGGTGTCAGAGGGCACTCTGTCTCATGCCTTATGGTTCTGCCCTCATTGACGGGTTTCTGGGACAAACTATTTGACTGGTACTCTAAAGCCTACAAAATAACCCTTCAGCCGGAGGCAGAAATCGCCATCTTTGGTTGCTCAGAGTCCTCTCTGAACTTTCCTACAGCTGTGCAACAGTCTCTGACACAGTATTGTCGCCAAGAAACTCATTCTGCAGGAATGGAAGTCCCCCACACCTCCTTCTTTTGAGCCGTGGTTGGTGGATATGATCTTCGTTATATGAATGGAAAGACTCAGATTCCTGCGGACCTACTCACTTGGAAGGTTTTCGGTTATCTGGGACCCGTTTTTGGCCTACCTTGATGAGGTTAGGGGCGACCGCTGAGATTTGCCCGGCTGGTTTTTCATGAACCCCTTGCGTGGGATCCCATGTGGCATCCCACATCTATTGGAAGCACATGGACACCTCTAGCAGCTGGTAGCACCATATTGTAACATTGGAATGTTGATTGTTTTTTTTCTCTTTCTCTCTTTCTTTCCCTGTGTCTGAGTTTTTTTTTAATGTTCTGAAAACTGAAAATAAAATATTGGAGAAGATGGTCTCTAGTTATGGTAGTATCATAGTCTCGCTTGCCAGACTATCTCCGTCTAGACTATCTTTCGTGCTGTATCAGCGCAGGAGAGTCTGGCTCCTGTTACTCTCACTCTGGAAAAGGCTCTGTTATCTTTACAACCATCCACCGAAATTACCAAGCAGGCCGGCTGCTTTATTGCACAATCCAAATCTTCGTCAAAACTTGCCATTTTCAGTGTAGGTTGCTAGCTTGCTAGCTAGTGTTGTTGTTTCACAGCGGCAGAGGCATTTGAGTGACACGCAGGGAGCGGAAAGGGATTTCCCTTCGCTCCGACTGAAATGGTCAGAGCCAATGGCAGAGCTTATCCCCGCAGCCTGCTTCCAGTGAGCCAGACTACATATTATGATATGATATGATACCCAAAAAAGCAAAAACAAGCATTTTTTTTTTTACACATGAACAAGCTGACAGAGGAGGCTGGAGTTTTTGAGACAGCCTGCAGGGACGTTTGCCAGAGATTTGGAAAAGGGGGCAGGTTTGTCCGGGGGTGGGGGCTGCTCACCTCTTTTTGGGGGATACGGTACGGGGCGGCGTGGCGGGACGTCCCAAATTCAATCCCCCGTACTGGTACGTTGCTTTTTTCGGCAGCTTCAGGATCTGAAAGGAGCACAAGAGGGTCTCGTCCACGTTCATCATGCCGCCTGCGTTGTCAAACTCCCCACAGTAGTTGGGGGCAGAGAACAGTGTCACCAGCTGTCGTTTGGCAAAGAACTCGTAGCCGTCATTAACGACCTGATGGGCTCGGCAGACAAGGTCCAGGTCGTGGCATTTGAGGAACTTGGTGACTGTGTCGGCCCCGAAGGTGAAGGACACTCCCCGATCGTTCTCCCCCCAGCCCTGCACGTCTTTATCTGGGTCTGACCACAGCAGGTCACACATCAGACCTGTATCAGGGACATCAGTGGGTCTCACGATGCGGCGGATTTGCTCCATGGACTCCAGTTCAGGTGAGAGACCTCCGTGGCAGCAAAATATCTTATCATCCACAATGGCAGCAATGGGCAGACAGTTGAAGCAGTCTGTGAAGGTCTTCCAGAGCTTTATGTTGAATCTGCGCTTGCACTCATCATAGAAGCCGTAGATGCGGTTAATGGAGGCAGACTCATGGTTCCCCCTGAGCAAGAAGAAGTTTTCCGGGTATTTTATCTTGTAGGCCAGCAGCAGGCAAATGGTCTCCAGCGACTGTTTCCCTCTGTCCACGTAATCCCCCAGGAACAGGTAGTTGGCCTCCGGAGGGAAGCCGCCATTCTCAAATAGCCTCAGCAAATCTGGGTACTGTCCATGGATATCACCACAGATTTTGAGCGGAGCCTCCAGCTCCAGCAGGGTAGGCTGGCTGAGGAAAATCTCTCCGGCTTTAATGCAGAGCCCGCGCACCTCCGCCTCTGTCATCTGTACTATCTTCCTTGGACGCAATCGTTGCACTTCGCGCAATCGAGAAATAATGCTGTCAACATTCAATTCACGCTGTGCCATGTTTCTGACAACAAGACAACAAGAGGCAAAGTGAACAGGCTAAAATACCCACTACCGGTCGTTTTATAGCGTGGAGGAAAGGATTTATGACATCACTGATGTTGTCATTTAGACACACATTGATGATGTCACAAGAAGTGAGTGAGTGAGTGAATCAGTAATCTTAATAGTCTTACTAATGCAGCAGTGACCCACACGAACACAACATCCACCACCCTGACATCTGACTGATGTCACTCCCATACTGACTGATGCCTAGGGTTTCATCCCGGGAAATGGGATTCCCGGCGATTGCCATCCAACCCATTTCGCGTTTCACGGGAAAATAATTACGGGAAACCAGGAAAAATGTATTTTTACATTTAGAACATATTGGAATAGGCCTATATTTAGAAATAGGCCTAGTTTACTTTTTTTTAAAGATAGCATTATGTTTTAAAATAACATGTAATATCTAAGCTACTGTATGCATAGTAAGTCATCAAATGACCATGCTGTTATCAGACATTTCGGAGACATCAATCAATCAATCAATCAATCAATCAATCAATCAATCAATCAATCTATTTTATATTTATATAGTGCCAAAAATTGCAAGGCAAGGCAAGGCAGAGATATAAGAGTAAATACTAGCTTCTTCGACAACAATGCTACAGCCAG
Source organism: Poromitra crassiceps (assembly GCF_964638095.1). Lineage (NCBI taxonomy): Eukaryota > Metazoa > Chordata > Actinopteri > Beryciformes > Melamphaidae > Poromitra > Poromitra crassiceps. Next base: position 31,493,297 of record NC_139631.1, read on the forward strand.
TATTTTTAAATTTGAAATATCCGAGCAGAGCAGAATTAATTTCTGATTTTATTTTGGCCTGTTTTGGCTTTGTGCGCTGGTTGAACATACACTGAAAGCTTATTGCACCTACCTAATTAATAAACACAAAGCCCACAATGATTATTTTCTTTTCATATACTGTGTAACACTTCTGACCTGCTTGGGGTGATTGCACCATGACCATTAATGCAATACGGCACGGCAGCCTGCTCCAGCACCGTACAAACTTCACCAGTGGTGAAAACTACAATCATTCCAGCCCTGCCTCCTCCTAGTTCCTGTGCCCCAGGTTGGGCATGATGGTCTGGTTAGGCAAAGTTGATCAAAGCCATGCTCTGGTATGGAGATGCCCTTATGGGTGGTGCATGGCTGGAAGAGGAGCGCACAATCGCCAGATGTCGTAGACATTGTGATGTTATCAGTGATGTAATAGACTCATCAGTGTCTGTCACAAATCACTTACACATCATCAGTGATGATGTCATTAGTGATGTCACTTGAGCAATTGTGATGTTATCCTGTCAGAAAATCACTTACAGTATGCACAGAGCCATTGTGAAAACATCGGTCATAAATTACTGATGACACATCACTTATTAAAATGGGACCTCATCGAGAATAATGATTTATATAACACACTGATGTTGTGACATCATCAGTGTGTTTTAAATTTTCCCTTCAGAGGCTATAAGTACGACTGGTAGAGTGAACTGCACTCTATGCCCTACACTGACCTTCTCTAATAATCTAATCTTAGCCTGAACAAACGCGCTTAGCTCCAAACAGTTTCAGGGGAGGCTCAGTAAATGTGAGTGATTTATTTATTTTATTTTACATTAGTTACTTATTACATTAGCTATCTGTTATCAAATCTGGACTGAAAGGGCTGATTTTTCAATTTTCCTGACTTTAAACTGTTTATTAGCATTTTTGCCATAAAGATTGCAGCGACGCCACACTTTTTCTTCTTCTCATAACTGTATTATAATAGTTTAAATAATGGGTTTCCTCTTTTCATAATGACAATTCTATGTCAGATTTGATTTCCTCCAGAGCTACTAGACAGTGTGTTTAACTACACAGTGTGTTTAACATCCTATCCAATTGGTGCAATAAGCTGAACTACAGTACATAATTGGGGGTTATAAATAGGACATTACACTGTTGAAAGCTGAATGCTGAAACCTCTTTAGTAATGTCCTCCAAGTAAAAAAATTAAAATACATACAAAATCAGTGTGTGGAGCCATTCTTTGTATGGTAATAATACATATGAATCACATCTGATGCACTTTCAACCTCAGAAGGCAGTTTCATGCTTGAGTTCACTACAGACAGATGCTCAGTTGTTTCACGGATGTCGGATTCACTGGACACTTACACATGTATGGGGAGGGGGTGCCTTTCATAGATATTCTCAGATATCAATGAAAGCACCAGGAGCCTCCCCTACCCAGTCGGGATGTGGATAAATAATTGAAAAAGGACAGGTAGGATGTAGCTGTGGCTAAGCAGTTACTCAAACTGAATCAGAGTCAGATCTTCGAGCCCACATTTCTCTCTCACACCCACACACACCCACAAAACACCCACCCACCCACACGCTCTCCCCCCCCCAAACTTCCTCCTCTCTCCACCCCTCCTTTTCCCTTGTAGAGACAGTTCTACAGTATGAGCTTCCCAGCAGGAGTAACCTCACCCCCCACCTCCATCTCCTGCCTTACACATTCTTCATGAGTCATTAAGGGCTCGATTTGCCTAAACTTATACTGTTATTCAGGGAGATAAAGGTGGCAAATTAATGAGTGACCCCCCCCTGGGGGCCACAAGCAGCAATGGCATGCAGTGAGATGGATAGAGGGAGAGAGTGAGAGAGAGAGAGATACAGCACATATTTTTCCATCAATCTCGCTAGACTGGCAACTTTGGCTGTCAGCATTTGCATATTTGGCTGCACTATATCTCTTTCAGAGGTATGAATGGCAGGATCCACACAGGGTGAGGAGCACTTGTCAGAAACAAGGAGCTGATTGAGCCATGCATGGCAAGCTTTCACACAAGGCAGCCTCTCTGCAGGAGAGCCAGCTGCCAAGTCCCAGAGCCAGAGAGCAGGTGGGGGATGCAGAGCCATAGAGCAGGTGGGGGATAAATCCCTACATCACTACATTAAAACAAGACTCACCGATGCTAAAGACAACAAATTTAGAATTAAGAGAACTGAATATATATTGTAAGGTAAAGGTAAAGTCCCACTGATTGTCACACAATGTGTGAAATTTGTTCTCCGCATTTGACCCATCCCCTGGGGGAGCGGTGAGCGGCAGCGTGCGCCGCGCTCGGGAATCACATGGTGATTTAACCCCCCAATTCCAACCCTTTGATGCTGAGTGCCAAGCAGGGAGGCAATGGGTCCCATTTTTATAGTCTTTGGTATGACTCGGCCAGGGATCTAACTCACGACCTCCCAGTCTCAGGGCGGACACTCAGACCACAAGGCCACTGAGCTTGTGTGCACAGGTGGGAATAAGGGGGATTTATATAGGAGACGTGATAGGGCCTACCCCCCCCACAGCTCCGCAACCCAAATTGGGACCCGACCCATAGTTTGGGAAACACTGCTTTAGAGTGATGTGCTGGGACGGCAGCGGAGAGATGAAAGAGTTCATGACTCCAGTGAGATCTTCTCCTCCTGTGTTTGATCCTGTCTTCTGGACCGGTCTGCTGGCTGTGCAGAACCAGCTAAGGGCTGAGGTCTTGGTCCAGGCATTAGCATGGACGGGACCACGGACAAGGCCGGATCTACCATATGGGCAGGTGCCCAGGTTTTTGTTGTCATGTTGGGCTCCACAGAACTATCCCATATCAGCAGCCTGTCTCTTCTGTTTTATTGCACAGCCTACACACTTTAGTCACATGTGTTGCTTACTGTAGGCTATTTACATAGCCTGGGAGTTGGGACAGTAGACCCTTCTCACAGGGGTCATTTTCTGTCGAAAAGGCAGGGTTAACACAGGTGCAAGCAAAACACTAATGAGGGCTTCAAACTTCCATGATTGGAATTTGGAAGCCCTCATTAGTGTTTTGCTTGCACCTGTGTTTATTAGCCAATTTTTTCATCATTGTAAAGACACAGACAGTGAAGAGGATATTAATGTGAAGATTAGCCTCTTCATTTTGCTCTCACCCTAGAAACCCTAACCTGACGCTGCCAGATGAATGTAAGTTCGTTCACATTTGTTTCACAACCAACATCCATCTGGGTTTGGCCAAGCTACCCTGCTGAAGAGGGCGGTCACTTTTTTCAAGCTACTTGGCAGGTGATTGGATGGACCGTCTGTCACCGTCTGGGCGTGCCAACGCCAACCAATCAGATCGACTTGCCTTCATGACGTAACAGCGGCAGTGCCTGGTAAACAGCTAGGACTACAATTGCTAAATAGTTAGCATGGAGGTCGCAGATTTTTGCTGTTTTTGTAAGGTGAATATTGGGTGCAAACATTGACTATTCAATTTGCCAAAAGAAAGAAGAATAACTGCAGATGTCTGACTGAGGATGAAGTGCAGGTAGGCCATTTTGCACGTTAAATGTAACGGATTGGATTAACTGATGTTACGCTAACATTAGCAACATTTGCGAGTTAGCTTGGCAGCCCGTGCCAGGGGCCCCTCTCCTGGCCGCGGACACCCAGGGCAGCCACCGCCCACGCAAGGGGCTCTTGTCGTGGGCGGTGGCTGCATGTGCTGGGTGCCCGCGGCCGGGAGGGGGGCTCCCGGCACGGGCAGCGGCCGCCCGGAGGTTGGGGTGCTACGCCTGATGATTGATGATTAATGTTAACGTTAACAGCGATGAATTACTAACACATATCGTTGTTCGTTTCTTCAGGGAACTGATGACACGATATGACACCGAGTGGCACGCACCCTGGACGGCTAACGTCATGGAGACCCCAGCGCTCTCTAGCCTTTATGATCATGGCAATAACATCAGCCAAATGCTTTGATACAATATAATTATTTAACGCTACTATTTAGCATTAAGGACTGGTGAATTTTAACATATCTGTGGAATGGTAGATGTTTACGCATGACTGGAGAATGTTATTTGCTTACTTTTGTGATAATAAACTAAACGGAGAAAAGACGGCCTGTGGTGTTGTTGTTACTTAATCTGCTGGTCTTGAGGCACGATTGGATAAAATGGGGACACCTCGCCATTCCGAAGTGTCGGCATTCCGATCATTGACTTCTATGCTTTCGGAGAGGCGGCCCTTTTTTATCTCCAAAAAATGTTTCGCCGAGAGGTTAGGTTAGGCTTAGGCGTGGGGGGTGGGAGAGGTTAGGTTTAGGGTTAGGGTCTGGGGGAGGGTTCTTTCGCAATGGCGAGGTTAGGGTTAGAATTTTGTCGGAATGCCGGTATTTCGGAGTGCCGACATTTCGGAATGCCGAGGTGTCCCCGGATAAAATTATAAGATGATGTAAATTCATAAAGATGTTGATGTCAGATGAATCTGCGAAAGGGAGCTGCCTGGAGCCCAGACGATGTCAAGGTACCAAGGTATGCACAGAGAAGACAGTAAGTACGCCATGCAGCATGTATTTGGATATAATCTCAAACTTTAAGAATGGGCTTCAGTGCCCAGGGGCCCCTGGGGGTGTTAATCTGGCCTTGACCACGGAATGAGTCAAACAAGACCATGTAGTGTGTCAAATAAACACATACCCATATCCACACGCACCATCGGTACGCACGTGCATTGTGGGGCATTATGAAGCAGAATGAATAATGGTTGGTAGAGCAAAAAGAGGAGTCTGGTCACTGGGGCACTGTTCAATCTGAAATCTAAATGCTGCGAGAGCCATTTCTTCAGGACTCACAGAGGAGATTTACATTTACATTTGGTAGGAAGGAAGCAATCGGCATCTTCCAAAAGAGTGTCCTTTTTCTGTTTATCTGAATGAAATTAAACGAAAGACACAGTCAATGACCTGTAAATAATTTCCATATAAATATACTACCACAAATATGACATCATGACATGACATCATGACATCAAAACATTCAGTCATCTCATCTGCACACCATAAATCAAAGGGCAACGAGAGAATCCCTAGTCTGAAAACACTATCAGGAAATAGACTGATAAAAAGAAACGTGTGTAGCCACACACACAGTTCACCTCCACTGGCCTGTAGCATAGCAGGGTGAATATGAGAGCAGGGACGCACAGCAGAGAATAGGTTATCACAGTACAGCTGCAGTGCTAATGTGCTGTATTTCTGATGGGCTCTGGAACATGACTAGTTATCTGCACTCAGAGAGCTTCTCAGCAGTGGCGCCTGCCTGGACTAATGACACATGGACAACAGCCATCAAACTGTCACAGACAATTATATGTGGGAAGGAGTGAAAGCATGTGGAACTAGGTAATTTCTGCTCTAGATTAATCTGGGTACTTACCCAGGGTGCTTAGCTTCTTATAGAGTTACAGTACATCAACAGAATTCCCATCATTCAGTACGTACATTTTTGAATGTGGTTTGAATACAGTATTTACGCTACTTGAGGTGAGCAGGGACACAACATTAAATATGAGTACGTCTCATATTTTCTAGTGGAAAATATATTCAACTATTTTTGCCCAGATCTGCCATCCTACATCCTAACTGGATGAGATGTAGGTCAGACCGCACCATGGCTACAGCATCGCTGGCTTGCTGGGGGGATAGCAAAGCAGGGCTGACTCTACTGTATGTGAAGCACCTAGAGTAGTCAGAAAAGTGCTACACAAATGCAATCAATTATTACAGACTAAACCACAGCGTCACACACTCACGTGTCTGGCGCTGAACCTGTCCACCTCTTCCTGCACTTTGCGCTGACATTCAGGGTGGATGGCCAGGAGGTAGCAGGTGAAGGCCAACGCGCTGCTGCTGGTATCATAGGCTGCCAGGAGGAAGGCAAAAGCCTGGCCCAAAATCGCATCCTCCGTCAGCATCGTCTTCTGTGGACGTTTGGTGGGTGACACCAATGGGTGATTATAGCCATTGTCCTTCTCCGAGGCCGGCTGGGGTGCCTGTTGGTGTGTGTGATCTAGCTCATCAGCGTGGTTCACCATGTCAAAGTGTTCCAGGGAGACACACTCCTGGCTGCTCCGTGCGTCCAACATCACCTGGAGGAAGTCTCGACGCTTCTACTCGTCGACATACAAAGATATATATCAGAAATTCAATCACCTACTGACAGAAGGGAAGATCACCTTTTTACAAACTTCGACATATACTTTATTACATTTGAATTTGTCAAGCTCATATTGACCACATAAAGTACAATTTGAATTATTGTGTCCGGTCATAATCTTATAATAAATGCAGGCTAGGGGCATATGGGTGATGTTTGGGGGGGGTGAGGGGTGAGGGGGGAGCGCTGTGGTCTAAAAGGTTTACACTTGTTCAGGAGCACCCTGCTCACTCACACACACATTCACACCTGGAAGCTGACCAGTACAACCACAGTCTGGTCTGCTGGCCACTGAGCAGCTCCACAGGAGCAGGTGGGGTTAAGAGGGGCAACTCAGTAGTGGTAATGAGGGAGGGGCAAGCGCTGCCTTTTCACCCTCCCCACCCAGATTTATGCTGCCATTTAGTTCAAAATTATAATTTGTGAACTATGAACATGATCTATTTCATTTGAAGCTGTGTGAACTGAAGTTTGAGCTCTTATGCAGTCTGGGTCCATAGCCTGTAGGCTACTGATGAAAACAATAGTCTGTAGGCTACTGATGAAAACAATAGTCTGTAGGCTACTGATGAAAACAATAGTCTGTAAGCTACTGATGAAAACAATAGCCTGTAAGCTACTGATGAAAACAATAGTCTGTAGGCTACTGATGAAAACAATAGTCTGTAAGCTACTGATGAAAACAATAGCCTGTAAGCTACTGATGAAAACAATAGGCTGTAGGCTACTGATGAAAACAATAGTCTGTAAGCTACTGATGAAAACAATAGTCTGTAGGCTACTGATGAAAACAATAGTCTGTAAGCTACTGATGAAAACAATAGCCTGTAGGCTACTGATGAAAACAATAGCCTGTAAGCTACTGATGAAAACAATAGTCTGTAGGCTACTGATGAAAACAATAGTCTGTAAGCTACTGATGAAAACAATAGTCTGTAGGCTACTGATGAAAACAATAGTCTGTAAGCTACTGATGAAAACAATAGCCTGTAGGCTACTGATGAAAACAATAGCCTGTAAGCTACTGATGAAAACAATAGTCTGTAGGCTACTGATGAAAACAATAGTCTGTAGGCTACTGATGAAAACAATAGGCTGTAGGCTACTGATGAAAACAATAGTCTGTAGGCTACTGATGAAAACAATAGTCTGTAGGCTACTGATGAAAACAATAGGCTGTAGGCTACTGATGAAAACAATAGTCTGTAGGCTACTGATGAAAACAATAGTCTGTAGGCTACTGATGAAAACAATAGTCTGTAGGCTACTGATGAAAACAATAGGCTGTAGGCTACTGATGAAAACAATAGTCTGTAGGCTACTGATTAAAACAATAGTCTGTAGGCTACTGATGAAAACAATAGTCTGTAGGCTACTGATGAAAACAATAGTCTGTAGGCTACTGATTAAAACAATAGTCTGTAGGCAACTGATGAAAACAATAGGCTGTAGGCTACTGATTAAAACAATAGTCTGTAGGCTACTGATTAAAACAATAGTAGGTTACTGATTGTTGCAGTACTAGTGGATGGTTGGATGCAGGATAGATGTATGATGGAGCAGTTGGCTCCGTTCTTTACTTTGAGTACTTTGTTGGCTACCTTTCTAAAAGCATTTACCACACCTTTTTGTGGGTGATGTTTGTGTGATGTGAATTCACTGGCATTGGTCAGTTTGATTCAACAAAGCATGGCTGATTGTTGTAATGCCCATAAGGTTCAGTAGCACCTGTTCAGGAGGCTGCTCATCTCTCTGTTTGATAAGCTTCTTAAGGAAGCTGGAGAAGAAAGTCACGTGCTGTCTTCTCTTGGGGATCAAAGTCGCCAGAGGAGCCAAGATGGAAGGAAGAGCAACTGGAGAGTGAAGAAGACACAAACCAACTTTCTGTTAGTGGCTGTTAGTGTACATTTTTCTGACATTAACTACAAACATATTTCATTTTATACTTTGTGCTTCCTTTGTATTTGTATTACAGCATTCACATATAAATGGATCATATAAATACAAATGGATAGAACTGACGGAAAAAGAGCATGATGGGGCTTGTGAAAGTGAAGTCGCTGAACGTCTTGACATGCCGGACGAACGGGTGATTGGGATTCTTCTGAGAGTCCAACTGGGTCCCAAATGCCGTGCTGGCAGTAACATCCATGAAGAAGCAGCTAAAACATCTGTAAAGCATGCAAACACACACACACACACACACAGACACACGCACGCACGCACGTACACACACACACACACACACACACACACAGCCGATCAATAGGCTACAGCAAGCCACGTATAGTCCAGAACACGGTATAATGCAACATAAACATCTTGCCTTCATCAATAAATGCATGCAGAAGAGACACAGTGAGTCAGTCAATTAAGCAATAGCTCACATTAGGCGTAGTATATGGTTATTATATCACAGCTAAGGGGCGTTATAGTATATCACGGCCTGAATTACCTTCATAAAACGGTTACCAAGTATGGCAATATGAAGGTAATAGATACACTCCAAATTAAATCATTTGTATTCATAAATAAATAAATGTTCAAAATAAAAATTGGCCCTCCTGGCTGCCTGTACATAGAGCGAGGCAGTTGCTGTGCAAAGTAGTTGGCTATCTATCTCCGGTTTAGTGGTTGTAATACACAATTATCTCAACAACCAAGCAACGCACGGGATTCCAAAATGAATTTTACCATTGAAAGAAACATGACTTGTTAACAAGTTAGTGTTTCAGTCATTCAGTGGTGTTTTGAGAGTAGGGCAGGCCTAGTTACTAACTACTAGTTGGTAACTACGAACCGGTCTAGAGAACTGCTTGAATGCCCTTCTCAGAGTGACATGCCTGCCTGCCCATTACAAGCGACAAAAAAAGCAGCCCCCTTCACTTTGTATTGGATGAGACTGAATCGCTGAAAAAGCATGCTGGGATACCTGGCAACATGACGACAACGTACGACAAGACAAGAGGAGGGGCCAAATTCAAAATAGACCAATGCAAAACGGAAAGACAGCAAGACAGCCAATCAAGCTGCAGCACCAAGAGACCAGCGGGGCTAAACAGGGCGAAGGCGTCTTCCCATTAAAATATCGCTTGTAATGGCCAGGCACGGTGATACTGAATGATGTCATAGCCATGGTATATCCTCAATAAATACCACGGCTATGAACCAATCAGATCGCGTGATTTGAGGTACCCATTTTATAATACAGCATACCGTATATAGCCTACTGTACAGTATAGCTGCTAAAGTGTAACATACACTTTTGATGCTATAACTTATTAAACTAAATGTATTATACATATAATTCTACCATGAAGAAAAAAATGCAGAGTTTATGGTAGTCAAAGACTGAATCAAAGATCAACACTATGAGGGAGGTATGTGCAATTACCTGTGGATGTCAAAGGCCTCTCCTGACTTTGCATATGCATTCATGTGGTTCATCAGGCTATCAATGACTGTGTTGATGAGGGGAACCATCTATACACAGACAGAAACAACACACACACACACACACACACACACCCACACACCCACACACACACACACACACACACACACACACACACACACACACACACACACACACACACACACACACACAATCAATCAATCAAACCTTTATTGGCAGACGCTTGGTCCATAGATGACACATACACAATTACAAAAAGCACATAAGGGCACAATAAAAGAACAAAAGTACATTATAAAAGAGAGTCATACCAGAGTTTCCACATATGTGACTGGTATCTCACAGTGCTTAGCCCAGGATCAGTGAGCAACTTAATGATAACATTCTGAGACACGTTCAATCTACAGATGAACCTGTACCTCAGATTTCTCAGGAGCACCTGGAAAGTGGCCACCCGGCCCCGCCTTACAGAACAGGTCACTAGCACTGCTCCACCTGGGTTTTTTTCAGCAAGATGCGCATGCAATCATTATAGGCAACCTGAAGTTTATGCATGCTTGCCTTCTTAAACTTTGCCCACAAGGGGGCAGTATAGATAGGGGTACAGTAAGCCCTAAAGAGTGTGATCTTTACATCATCAGAACAGGAGTGGAATTTCCTGACCAACATGTTAGCCTGAATGTATAACACACGCCGCTGTCTATACATCATCATCACCCATATGGTCAGTGATGAAGTGGCCCAGATATTTGGTTTTGTCACAGACACATAGAGCATGCTCAGACAAAAGAAAGACAGGAAAAGCAAGATCCCGGTCCTCTTTCGTTCTACAGATCATAACAACACTCTTCTTAGCATTGTATTTAACATCAATTTGGACCCCGTAATCAGAACAGATATTCAGCAGATGTTGAAACCCAGCGCTGCTGGGGGAGAAGATCGCCAGGTCATCCGCATACATAAGGTGGTTAATCAAGGCGTTACCAATCATACATCCTGTTCTGCAGTCTCTTAGCTGGACAGAGAGATCATCCATATATAAATTAAAGAGAACAGGGGAGAGTAGCCCCCCTGCCATACCCCATTACCAACACAGAAAGGGGTAGAAACACTATTGCCCCATTTTACCAGCATACTCTGGTTGGCATACCAGTATGCCAGTATGCGTATTATGCTGCCAGGCACACCTCTTTGACTTAATTTTAGAAACAGCTTATGATGATTGACTCGATCAAAAGCCTTCGATGCATCTATAAAACCAACTAAAACAGAGGAGTTCTGCCTTTTATAGGCTTCAATGCATAGATACACAAATCAGTGCTATGCTTGGCCTTAAAGCCAAATTGATTGTCAGTGCTGGATATAAACAAATTTAAACGATCTAATAAAACCATTTCAAATACTTTGGAAATCACACTGGCTAGGGCAATAGGCCTGTAATTATCTAGGCTCTCAACTTTGCCAGTCTTATCCTTGATAACAGGCACCAGAGTGACTGACAACATAGATGGCGGCAGAAAACCGTGGGTCATAAAGCCATTAAAACACATGGCAAGAAGAGCTGCAGCCTTGGGGCTAGCTAACTTGAGATGTTCAGCAGAAATATGATCTAATCCACATGCTTTGTTATCGGCTAGCTGTAAGATCGCCAGGTAAACTTCTTTAGCTGTAACAGACACTACATCGACATTCACAATGGTGCCCACATTATAAGGACTACTTTTGACACAGTTGAAGAGGACAGAGTAATGTTGCCTCCACAGTTCAGCTATATTGGCAGCACCAGAGACTCCCTCTATGGTGCAGGGTAACAATGCCCCGGCCCTGTTCAGAGCCTTAACCTCCTTCCAGAAGCCTGTGACATCGTTACCCAGCAGCTTTTCAGCCATAGAGTCAGCTCTCATCGTCTGCTCATGCTTACCTATATAGCAGACTGCATACTTATACCTGGCATTGGTGAGCTTTTGAAACTCCAGCTCCTGCCCCTGTCTAGGCCTGCCGGCTAGAACCCAGGACCTGTAAGCCTCCTTGGCTTCTGCATGATGTGCAGCTACATATTTATTCCACCCTGGCTTGATGTTACATGCCTTACTAGGGTGGGTGAGGAGTGGAGTACTTGCCTCACGCAAAGCTCCCACAATACAGTCATACATTTTACATAAGTCATTAGAGTGAGAGGCAACATTACAATTTACATCAGAGCACAGAATAGCATCTATGGGCAAATAGACAACACTCAAAAGATCATTAGTTCTCCCATAGAAAGCCAGAGCGTCATACTCTGTTATCTTTGCCCAGTCTACTCTGGGAATACTGAGACCATTGGCCTCCTCAGACATTTTAGGGAGCATATCTGTATCCAAGGACATAACAAATGGAACATGATCAGACACAGTAGCTTCATACAGAATCTCCATTGACTGTAAGGTGGCATGTGCATCAGCGGTGCTGATGCAGTGGTCCAGCCAAGATGTGGTGTGCCATGCTTCACTTATGTATGAGTAGCTATCCGCTGGCAAAAGCAGCTCTCTGGACAGAGTAAGACAGTTATCCATACAGAACTCAAGCATGTGTTTAGTGAACAGAGAACCTCTGTCAGATAAATCCGCATTCATATCACCTACCAAATATATACTTGAGGACAGGCTATCTGAAACACACACACACACACACACACACACACACACACACACACACACACACACACACACACACACACTGTGTTGATGAGGGGAACCATCTATACCAGACAGAACACACACACACACACACACACACACACACACACACACACACACACACACACACACACACACACACACACACACACACACACACACACACACACACAGTGTTGATGAGGGGAACCATCTGCATATATACACAGACAGAAAAAACACACACACTGTGTTGATGAGGGGAACCATCTACAGAAAACACACACACCCACACACACACACACACACACACACACACACACACACACTGTGTTGATGAGGGGAAACCATCTATACACAGACCGAAATTGCTGGGACTGTTTCAATGGAGAAAATGTGTTGAAATACAGCATGTCTGAGGGCGTCCGGGTAGTGCAGCTGTAGATTCCCTGCCTACCATCACGTGGGGCGCAGGTTCGCGCCCCCATGTTGCCTCCGGCTTGGTCAGGTATCCATACAGGCACAATTGGCTGTGTCTGTGGGTGGGAAGCCGGGTTAGGGGTATGTGTCCTGGTCGCTGCACTAGCGCTTCCTCTGGTCGGTCGGGGGGCCTGTTCGGTACTAGATTTAGTCGACTAAAATCTCATGATATTTAATCAACTAAAGCTAGACTAAAACTAAAAAAATTCAGATGACTGAAATATGACGAAGATTAAATGGCATTTTAGTCAAAACTAAATAAACTAAATAAACTATGACTAAAACTAAATAAAAATGTGCTGTCAAAATGAACACTGGTATGAGGCATAGCTGAGAGGTGCAGGACACAAACACACCATAAGACTACAGCAGCCAAATCAATTAAAATCCCATTAAAGTCAACGCCATTAGTGAGGTCATTACCAAGGGGGAAAGATGCATCAAACACGATCTAATTAATTCATTTATTCATTAAGGTGGAGCTATCATGGTAAATAGCAAAAGTAATGAAAGTGGATGACAAGACTATTTAGTAAAGAAGAGCTGAAGAGGTCGGGGATTGGGGAGGGGGTGCTGAAGGTCTTTCTCTCAGCGTATAGCGCTGACCAGGGATCTAAAAACATATCAAAGCTATAGGGTATTCAAGTGCTGAGGGGGGAAACACTCTGTATCTAAAAGAAAAATGGGAAAGGGAGGGGAACTTCAATCTGGAGCGGGAGGAATGGAAAATGATAACCGAAAGACAGTGGAAGACCACAAACTCTCTGTCGTGGAGGGAGTTCCAATGGAAAAACCTAGTCAGGTATTTTTTAACGCCAATTCAATCAAGGGGAGGTCAAACATGTTGCTGGAGGGGGTGTAGAGAAGAAAGAGCGGATCATTATCATATATTTTGGATTTGTCCTGTGTTAAGTGCATTCTGGGGTGAAATAAGAAAGAGTATGGAAAAGGTGCTAAAGATTGAGATTGAACACTGCTTTCAGGTTTTGTATTTGGGAAGGGTGCCCGAAATGATCAATGGCATTGAAGATATGTATATGTTTAAGTTAATGCTAGTCGCCAGCAAAAAGGCTATCACGAAGAAATGGTTGAACAAAAGCCCACCGATTCTGTCAGACTGGCTCAATGTGATGCATAGTATCTATGTGATGGAAAAGCTAACTTTTGCTCTGAGACTCAAGACAGACGCCTTTGAAATGTATTGGGAGGGATGGGGTGATTTTGTCAAACCGTTTAGAACAGATTTCTGTTAAATTGAGACTGAAGGGTTAATGATCCACTGAATCGCTGCTGCACGTGTCCATCTTTTTATTTAATTTCTGTGTGTCCTTTTTTTGTCTGTAGTCCTTTGGGTTGACTCTTATTTTGCCGTGACTGTGCTTATTCTTTTAATTTTGTGGGGGGAAAAGGGAAAAGAAAAGATTGTAAAATGTGAATCATTGTTGATGTTTGTCTGGAAACTGAAATAAAAAAGAGAATAAAAAAAAAGAAACTAGATGACAGAGTCAGGCAGGCATCAAGTGCAGCATTCAAACATCAAAACTGGCTATAGCCACCAAATATGAATATGAAGCATGCATACAATATCAAAGGCAGCTCATTTCCATTGCAGAACACTGGCTGCTTTTCAAAGGAGCCCAAAACACATGGACAGTTTTGGCCGTGCAGAGGACAGCTGCTTTAGCTTTCAGCTGCTTTAGTCGTGCACACACACACACTGTAGGTGTCAGTGTGGTGCTAGGGATATGGAAGGAACAAGAGAGAGAGAGAGAGAGAGAGAGAGAGAGAGAGAGAGAGAGAGAGAGAGAGAGAGAGGGGGGGGGAGTGAGGGAGGGAGAGAAAGAGAGAGAAGGAATACACAGTAGGAGTGAAAATCAGAGAGAAAGAAAGGCCAAAAGAAAGGGGGGAGGGATTGTGGTTCCTACAGAGAGTGTTCCTCTGCTCCGTCTCCCACCAGTGGAGCTGTGATTAGGGAGCAGCAGACATTAGCGTTGGGTATCGATTTCCTTCTCAGACATCTTTGGGACCAGAGGCCAGAGGAAATGACAGAAACATGTTATGGAGCTGCCGCAGCCTCAGACCTGCTCTGAGCGGTGAGCACAGGAGACGCACAGGGGCGCCGCCAAGGAGAAGGGCAAGATAGCACAGCAGGCTTTCAGCTCTAACCTGGAATGTAGCTCCCTGCGTGTGTGTGCGTGTGCGTGTGTGTGTGTGTGTGCACACGTGCGTGCGCATGTGTGTGCGCATGTGTGTGTGTGTGTTAACGGAGGCTAAAACTGGACGACATTTACACATCCCGCCCCCTATCTCCCCTCGCCATCTCCCCCTTCTCCTCGGCTTTGGCACGCCACACCGCCCAGCAATCAATACATGTTGGATCAAATGAGAGATGAGATCTTTACACAGTGGCCCAGACAGGAGAGCGTGTTTGGTTCTGCAGTGCAGGCTTGTAATTGAGGCACAGTCACATCCACTCTCACTGGGCAGGAGTGAGATCTAAAACAATAAGATGACTTGAGGGGGGTGTGTGAGTGGGAGAGGACGAGGCATGTCTGGCCCTGGGTATGGATTTAAGGCTGGGTATAGAGGGCGGAGAGGCCCAGGCAGTGGCTGAGGCATGCAGACAGAATGGGGGTTAGATGAAGAAGCACAGGCCAGCTGATTGGCTGTGACAGGAGCAGTGTTCCTCCTCCTCTACAGCGCCGAGTGGCTCCAATGAAAATCTATATGGCGTGACGTGGGCAACAGAACGCCAGAGGCTATAGGAGAGAGACCACTGGTCAGTCAAACACCGCTGGACCAGGGCCCACACACACACACACACACACACACACACACACACACACTCTCTGGGTTATCGGCAGATTCGGCACACCGGATTAAAGCTGCATCCTAAATACATTATTCAATACACTATGTTTTTTTTTTTACTTTATTATTTACACACTGAGGGGAACCATCTATACACAGACAGAAAACACTGACCACTCAAATCAGACCCACACCATAACCCCATGTTTATGAATCCTATCTGAATCCAAGCCCCAAAATGTGTAAATAGTGATTAACTCAGGGCATGACTGAATCACTGGTATGGTTATCAACTATACCAGTCAACTGCGTGGCCAAGTACAATTGGGGAGAAAATGGTGGGGGGACTCCTACCACGAGAAAGAAAACACACACACACATGGCTATGTGAAGAATACAGGCGCCTACCCCATTTCCACCAATCATATCACAACATGGCAGCTGTCAATCAATCTTCATTTCAGGATAATTTTCTCCTGAAATGAAGGAGAAAATGGTGCCTAGTAGTAGGGGTGGGAATCGTGGAGTAACTCACGATACGATATGGTCACGATACTTGGCCCTCGATAACGATATTATCACGATACAGCGATTCTGCGATAATCGATATATTGGAAGAAATTTAACCTACGATACATCACGATATCTGTGTAACTGAAGAGAAAAAAATACCCCTAAAAGGCAAGAAGCAGGTATTATGTATTTATTAGCAGAATTGACATGAACTCTCTTAGAGTTCACTCACTCACTCATACCATTTTCGATACCACGGAGGAAAAGTTACACATTAAGTCTTTTTATTATTATTATTAAAACAAGAAAACAATGGCATATATTCACAATATATTTTTAAGTTGTCTTAAGTAGTTAATGGGGGTGGGGATTAGAGCTGGGTATTGGTTCAAATTTCAAGAATCGATTCGATTCCGATTCACAAGGTTGTGAATCGATTAATTTCGATTCGATTCCGATTCGATCAATTTCAATATTGATTTGGTTAGTGATACCAAAACGTTTTTTGAGCTGTACCCTGAATTACATGACTGTCCAGTTATGTAACACAGGGGTTCCCAACCAGCCAAGTAGATACA
>NC_139631.1:31510208-32060208 GCF_964638095.1 Poromitra crassiceps
GCCTTGAACTACAGAAGTGGAATATTATTTAGGTAATTCCCTCATCCGCAGCCAACTGCAGGATGTGCGGTCTAAGCACTAGTTGAATGTTATGTTTCATCCTCATTAACATAATGATATGGCATGTGGGGGAGTCTTTTCTATATCAAAATGCTTGACAGAAACTCCTTTAGTGGGATTTGAACCCTTAACCCAATTAGTTCCAGGATGAATAATAGAACCTCGACCCTTTGTTGATGTCATGGTGCTTTATACATTTAGCAAAACAAGGATGTGAGTGATGTCATCAGTGATGCTTTTCTCCCAGTTGATGCTGGTATCTATACACTCAGGCATCATAAAGTGAGGTGCTACAGACTTTGAAAAAGGTCAGTGACACAATTGATAGAATCAGTAAATATAAGTAAGTATATATAGGCTACCCTCTATAAAACCTATTGCGACAGCTATGTTTACCTGCTCTGTCTTCTGGAACGTCATAAAAATGCACAAGAATATGGGGAGCATGTGGGGAAAGAACTACGTAGCTAGGTAAATACATGCATGGTTCCTTTGGCTTTGACATTATTACTAACCCAGGCTGTTGTCCTTGGACTGAATCAGACCAATTACCTTAAGACATTTGTGTTTTGCAAACCTGGCTCTAAACTAGTGTTTTTCCCCCCACAAGCCAAAGTCTTAGCCAACTGGGTCGACAAAATGTGTCATCCAACTGATTATTTGTGTTATGTGGAAGATGAGAGCGGAGCGGTTTGCTCTCCCTCTCCGTTCACCCCGCTGTTTCGAAAGTCTCTTACTCACAAGAAATGCTGATGGATTTTCCAGTTGTCCTACATTTGAATGCCAACTCCAACTTCGCTGAGGGGAAGTGAAGCAATTGTGCGTAATAGAGAGTAATTGTTACCGTACAGGCAGAGAAGCAGACTTAAATGTGTGACTTGACAGCAGTTCTGGTTGGCCATCTATCTACACACAGTATCTCACAGGGTTGTTTTGCATTGGCTTTGCATCTGCTTGTCTCTTGCTGTCTTTTCTCCAGTAAGGATCTCTTAGTTGGACCTGTGTTTAGCAGTGATGTCCTCTACCTGCCCTCTCTTGCGAGATCCAACTGTCCTCCTGCAGTATCTGCCTGGTTCCTCCTCTCTTGCCTCTGCTCTGCGTCTGCACAACCCTTTCTCCATTAGGTCCAGATGTTCCAAGGTTTCAGCCTATATTGGCTGGGCTGTTTGGGCCGGGACTGGTGTCATGGTAATAGCCTAATGGAAAAAGAGGTGTTTTGAGAAATGTTACAGGGAGATTATAAATGAAAGCTAGTTGATAAGAATCCACAGTGATACATACAAACTGCACTTGGAAAGCACGGAAAGCATGCAAACTATTTCAATAGATATTCATTATTGACCTACAACGGTTATAGCTACAACTGGCCTGTAGTCATCTCTAAGCCTATAGATAAATATTCTCCTATGCTGCCGAGTTCCTCCCCTATAAACCTTTAATCCTTCCTTATACAGTGAGAACAAGATTTCTGGAGCAATAATTGATGCTATAGTTCAAAGATTACAATCAAATCAGTGAGGAGGTGGCTGATAAACAATCCAATAAAAACTCCATGTAATGATGTGAAAACTGTAATGATGTGAAACCACCACACTTTTCAGTTTGTTAGCTGACTGTAATTGGGTAGAGTGCAAGACACTTGACATTCCGACTGACCTAATTGTGAACACACAGAGTTGCTGGAGCGTGACGGGATAACGAGGGTTAATTTATCTGACTCCAATAACACTGAGATAATTGCGGGCGCATTATAAAGGCATTAACGGTAATCTGAGAAGTATGACGTCATTTACTCTCCTCAGCATACGACGACTGCTGCGCTGTCCAAAGTGTTTGGTCATACAGAACTATTCTTCTAATCTTCACATGACTTCCTTTCTAGATCTGGGAGTGTGCAGAATCACTGGACCGAAATCTACCACTTTGTTGAACATCTGGCTCACAAATTCATAAGGTAAGAAAAGAAGTTGCCCTTCTCAGTGGTGTCACATCATGACAAATGAAAGAAACATGTCCACAAAAATATAAAACACAAACACTACCACATCATCTAAATCACAAACACTACCACATCATCTAAATCACAAACACTACCACATCATATAGATCACAAACACTACCATATCATATAGATCACAAACACTACCATATCATATAGATCACAAACACTACCATATCATATAGATCACAAACACTACCACATCATATAGATCACAAACACTACCATATCATATAGATCACAAACACTACCACATCATATAGATCACAAACACTACCATATCATACAGATCACAAACACTACCATATCATATAGATCACAAACACTACCATATCATATATATCACAAACACTACCATATAATATAGATCACAAACACTACCATATCATATAGATCACAAACACTACCATATCATATAGATCACAAACACTACCATATCATATAGATCACAAACACTACCACATCATCTAAATCACAAACACTACCATATCATATAGATCACAAACACTACCATATCATATAGATCACAAACACTACCACATCATATAGATCACAAACACTACCATATCATATAGATCACAAACACTACCATATCATATAGATCACAAACACTACCATATCATATAGATCACAAACACTACCATATCATATAGATCACAAACACTACCATATCATATAGATCACAAACACTACCATATCATATACTGTAGATCACAAACACTACCATATCATATAGATCACAAACACTACCATATCATACAGATCACAAACACTACCATATCATACAGATCACAAACACTACCATATCATATAAATCACAAACACTACCACATCATCTAGATCACAAACACTACCATATCATATAGATCACAAACACTACCATATCATATACTGTAGATCACAAACACTACCACATCATCTAGATCACAAACACTACCATATCATATAGATCACAAACACTACCATATCATATAGATCACAAACACTACCATATCATATAGATCACAAACACTACCATATCATATAGATCACAAACACTACCATATCATACAGATCACAAACACTACCATATCATATAGATCACAAACACTACCATATCATATAGATCACAAACACTACCATATCATCTAAATCACAAACACTACCATATCATATAGATCACAAACACTACCACATCATCTAGATCACAAACACTACCATATCATATAGATCACAAACACTACCATATCATACAGATCACAAACACTACCATATCATACAGATCACAAACACTACCATATCATATAGATCACAAACACTACCACATCATCTAGATCACAAACACTACCATATCATATAGATCACAAACACTACCATATCATACAGATCACAAACACTACCATATCATATAGATCACAAACACTACCATATCATCTAAATCACAAACACTACCATATCATATAGATCACAAACACTACCATATCATATAGATCACAAACACTACCATATCATATAGATCACAAACACTACCATATCATACAGATCACAAACACTACCATATCATATAGATCACAAACACTACCATATCATCTAAATCACAAACACTACCATATCATATAGATCACAAACACTACCATATCATATAGATCACAAACACTACCATATCATATAGATCAGTGATTCTCAACCTTTATCAAGGACCCCTCATTTAATCCATGTTATGGCCGTGGGCGCCCAGTTGACGAGAGAGTGTCTCTAGGACCAAAATCTGAGAATATTGTTATTGTTAGATATGATTTTGTCCCGAATTCCATGTATTGTTGATAGAGAGATAACAGTAAAACTATCACCAAAATAGTCATTCTTCTACAGCCTAATGTTGAAGTTGAACACTTAATTGATATTCTGGGGACCCCTGGAACCCCCTCAAGGACCCCTGGTGGTCCCCGGACGCCACGTTGAGAACCACTGATCTAGATTTGTTGTGGTAAAATATGAAACAAAGAAATGATTACTGATCAAAAAAATAATAATAATAATATTTTTTTTCTCTTGTCCTCGTCTCAGTCCACAGTTGCGGATGTCCTTCATCGTGTTCTCCACTGAGGGAAGGATTTTAATGACGCTGACAGAGGACAGGTGGGTGGAGATGCCTTCGACACACTGCTCTAAAGCCTTGTATTTCCATCATTATCCAGCTGTCTTGAAACAAGATATCTGCCAATGAGGTGAAATAGGATTGGACACAAGTCACACATAGTTAATCTCTCCAAATCCATTATTAAAAACAAGAGAGTCAAGAGATTTTCCCACACTGTGATCTGTCCATACTGCGTCAGTCACTTCACAACTTGCTCATGTGGTTTTCGCACATTGTGGGCTGCATCTAATTCCTTGCTGAGCTTCCAGGCAGCCACTAAACTGTTTTCACAGTTTCCTGATATATCCTATTATACAAAGGCTTATTTCCTCTCTATGTGCATAACAGTGTCCTGAGCCAATAACCTTACTCCCTAATATTGCTTCAATTCTTTCATCATTCTTTCACTCAACAGCAATGTCTCTTTCCAAAAGTCATGACCCGGTTACTCAAGATAATCCACAGACCTTGTTATGAGCAGTTTCATGTAGGAACTATTTTCTTTTGCAGTCTCATGTAGGAACTAGCTAGCAGCTAGCGGGTGTAGTTCGGTCAAAAGAGAATAGTTTGGCACTTTGAGCACCACAAGCCGAGTGCCATCCAGTTCCATTGTATTGGAGAGAAGGCAGAAACTCTGCGGCTGATATCTCCAAAACTCAGGCAACTAATTCCCAAAACGATAGATGGATAAATAGCCCTGCAGGTGAGAGGGAGAATGTATTTTTGGATTTTAGGGTGAGCTGTCCCTTTAATAGATCATTCTGTCCGCACGCCTTACATCGTCTGTTTTAGTCAAAGGTAAGTTTATTAACGTTTCTTTCTAATCAGGCACATCGATCAATACCTCGTCTTCTATGTCTTCTGTATTGTCTGCTTAGGGAGCGCATTCGCAAAGGTCTGGAGGAGCTGCAGAGGGTGCTTCCAGGGGGAGACACCTTCATGCATGAGGGCATCCAGAGGGTGAGCTGCCTGTTGGTCCAACTCTATTAAAGGCAAGCTGGCATCTACTGTATCTCTGCTCTGGATCGAGAATCAACATCCCACGCTCCAGAGCCAAAATGCCTGTTGTATCAGACCAGGGAGGAGTTTGTTCATTCACTGCTCCCTAGTAATATCGTTTAAATGCATCTTCTCTTCTTTTACAGGCCAGTGAGCAGATATACTATGGAAACACCGAAGGTGTGTAGTTCATTGATTGTTTGTTTTTGTCTAGCCATTGCTGAAGGTCCACTCTAATGGCCTACACCTTTATAGACTGATCTTTACATTGCTATGACATAAGTTGATAGTAGGCATAGGCTATTCCTCATAATAAGTAGTATCAAATGTATTATATAAGTTAGGGGGATTTTGAAGTCACTGTTTGCCCTGGAAGTACCTCCTTGACAGCTCAATACGAGTGTGTTTATTTCCCAGTGGGAGGCTGCGGCCACATTCTTCACTGATGTAGCTCATTTGCTTTCTTACCTTGCAAGCTGGATATCATTAAAACATATAGTTATAGTGGATTGAGGATTGGCAGTGAAAATATCTGTACATTGCATATATTACAATATGGCAATATATTGCACATTAGTAACACTATAGTGTTAATAATGTGTGGTTAATTACGTTGTTATTACATAGGATGAGAGCGAAATTGCAGCATGTATGATCTACAATACTTGCTCTCTGTCCGCAGGTTACCGCACTGCCAGTGTTATCATAGCTCTCACTGATGGAGAGCTGCATGAGGATCTTTTCTACTATGCTGAGAGAGAGGTGAGACGGCTGGTGAGGGGGAGAGAGAGGGTAGAAGAGACAGAGAGCGGGAGAGAGAGAGAGAGAGAGAGAGAGAGAGAGAGAGAGAGAGACACAGAGAGACAGACTGGTGGAGGTTAAATAGGTCACACAAATTGTAACCAGGTGAAATATGTGACATGTGCACGTGACAGCCCAGATCAAACACTGCCAGCCTATACATCAGCACTTTGATGGACTCTCTTTAGTGGGGCAAAAGTGGGTCAGCGCGTCTGTCAGATTTACACATCCCATCTGCCCCGTGAATGAAACAGGCCCGGTCGTTCTCCACACATCTGCAACAGGAACCAAAGATTTATCCCC
Source organism: Poromitra crassiceps (assembly GCF_964638095.1). Taxonomy (NCBI): domain Eukaryota; kingdom Metazoa; phylum Chordata; class Actinopteri; order Beryciformes; family Melamphaidae; genus Poromitra; species Poromitra crassiceps. The sequence continues at coordinate 31,516,490 of NC_139631.1, forward strand.
TAGAATCTGTCAGGGAGCGCAGGTGCCGAGCGTGCGAAGCTCAGGCTGTTTAAACAGCTTGGAGTTTGCCCTCTCAGGCACACGTGGGCAGCGGGGAGGACGGCAGGTCAGATATTGATGAAGTGAGGCTGACATCTCCAGTAGCTTGAAAATCCCTTGTGGCACCATGTCACAGTGTGAGGTCTTAGGTTGTCATTTATTGTCAACATTGGGAAAAGCAAAAATGTGTCTTTTGTTTGGCATTGAGGCACATTTCTGACGATTTATTAGTTACGTGAAACTGAAGAGTATGATTCGACAACAATGCGATGTTGCCCAAGGTCTTCCATAGTCCTGTTAGAGCCAGACAAACACGAGCCTATTTACATGTGACTGTGCTTTGGTCGATGTTGTGAAATGCAGAGGTGTAATTGAAGCCAGGTGTTAAGCGTCTTCCTGTTTTTGCTGTGAATCTGTGAATACCTGACAGGCCAACCGCTCGCGAAGCCTGGGTGCCTCAGTTTACTGCGTGGGGGTGAAGGACTTCAATGAGACACAGGTGTGTTTTTTCACCAGGCTTTTAGCCTGTTCCTTGACTTCACGTGAAAGGCTTATTTACCTCATTGTGTAGCATTATTCAAGGTAGATGAAATGCTAACTTTTTCTTTTTTTATTGTGTATTATCAAAACCAAAACAAGGAAATGGGCTAATGCTGTTTACAACTTAAATAAATGTATGCATACTGCCAGTTTACGTCACTTTATGTCCAGTGGTCATATGGACTTCAGTGGAGTTTTGACTGACTGTTGAATAGATAATGACTGAATTTTCATTTTTGGTTGGACTGTGATTGTTAGTGATTGATTTTGTATGATTTTGGAGTGATTTCACTGTTGTCTTCTTCAGCTGGCAAAGATTGCAGATAGTAAGGACCATGTCTTCCCCGTAAACGATGGATTTGAGGCTTTGCAAGGGGTCATCGATTCGGTAAGCAAGCACACAGAGACACCCACACACACACACACACACACACACACACACACACACACACACACACACACACACAACACACACACACACACACACACACACACACACACACACACACACACACACACACAACACAACACAACACACACACACACACACACACACACACACACACACATACATTTAAATACTTTTATTTGGATCCAGAAGTAGGGCAAATATTGAGAGATCCAAATATTTTTGGAAGAAGGTTACAGTAGGGTATAGTGATAAAACCAGACACTGGGTGCATGTGCTTCATAGCAGAATGGCAGCTTATATACAATAGATGCAAGCAGACATTATGTAAACATGTTCAGCACTCAAGGCAGATATACAAAGCATCGTCTTCTCCAGATGGAAAGGCTGCCCTATAGTGGCCGAAACAGAGGAATATTTTGCCTTTTTTTCCCCGCGTCAGTCTTTTGCAGCCTCCCTAGTTGCCAGTCTGTGGAGAAGTCTGTGGACATCTTCCCCCCTCCACGCACACGCACGCACACACACACACACACACACACACACACACACACACACACACACACACACACACACACACACACACACACACACACACACACACACACACACACACACACACACACACACACACACACACACACACACACACACACACACACACACACACACACACACACACGTTCCAAGAGCATTCACTTTAAATCTAGTGCTAACTGGCCATAATGAGTACCGCTAAGTAGTTGGAAGATAACATGCCTGGGAGGTCCCAAGGAAATCATCGTGCATGAATGTGGAATTCATCTAATCTCTCCAAACACCATCAACACACTGATCAAACAGCGCACAGGAAACAAGACAAAATAGGTTGAGAGGGGCGATAAACTATTCCATCCATCGAGTCTGGCCATGCAGGGACAGAGTTCCGGGAAGACGTGCTGCGACTGTGACCTCCCTGCGTTTGATCTGTGCTGCTGCTGAACTCTGGCCAAACACGATCAAAGCGTGTGCACTGTATCTCTTACGACCCACCTCGATGGTGTTGTTGACTTACATTTTCGTATCCGCTGGATCGAGGAATGAAAAACAGTTTGTGGCGCTTGTTGTCGTGGAGATGAGGTTCGCTTCAGCTGACTGTCATCTGGAGCACATTAACAACATGCTGAAAACTCTTGGCTCCAGCCCAAGTGAGCGGGGCCGAGGGTCATAAATCTGTCCCTTCTTTAGGGGTTACAGTGCATACTTTCCTGGAGAGTGGGGCGTTACACACACACACACACACACACACACACACACACACACACACACACACACACACACACACACACACACACACACACACACACACACGCAGAGCACAAATGAGGTCAAATAGCACTATTGTTTTTTGTTGTTGTTTTTGTTATGGTACTGTGTACCTATGTGGCAGCCTGTATGTCCAAGACAAATTTCCCTCGGGACAAATTTAAATAATCTTGAATCTTGAACTTACAGCCCAGATGACAAAATATAGAACACAGTAGCGAAAGGTAAATTAAAAGCACATAGGCTACAGTAAAAGTCAAAACCATTCAGGTAAGACTAAGAGGAGTATAGATCACTGATTCTCAACCTTATACATATCAAGGATCCCTCATCTAGCCCACCTAAGGGCCACAGACCGTCCATTTGATGAGATCTTGTCTCTCAAACTCAAATCTGAGAACATTTCTATCATTAGATGTCATTTTGTTCAGAATTCCATGGCTACGTATGTATTGTATGTAGAGAGATAACAGTGAAACTATCATCAAAACAGCCATTCTTCTACGTTCTCTAATTGTGTTAACAAATTCGTGTAAATGAGATAACGGTGATTTATTTACCCATTTTTGGTTGGGGACCCCCTGGAGCCCCCCCTCAAGGACCCCTGGTGGTCCCCGGACCCCACGTTACATACTAGCATCTGTAAGAGAAAGAGAAGCCTTACAAAACTAAACCCATGATCTCTTTCTCCCTCAACTGTTCAGATCCTGAAGATGTCCTGTATTGAGATCCTGGCAGCAGAGCCCTCCAGTATCTGTGCAGGAGGTAAGGAAGGGGATATTTACCTCCAGACGGTCCCATTCATCTTCCTTAGGCCTCTCTGTTCTAAAACGAGACATCTTAAGCCAAATGCATCATAGCGGAGTGCAGACACAAGCTGTCTTGTCGGGGCCAGAGTAAATAATGTCCACACACACAGTAGCAACAACTTAATTTGCCCAGGATGGCCTCACACCAACATCAGCTGCAGCAATTTTGGACACAAATCATTCCCCCCCCCCTTTTTTTCTCTCTCCAATGCAAAATGCTAGTCAGTCAGAAGACATTGTTTTACACAAGACACAACTTTGCTCATTGTAAAAGCAAGTGTGAGCAGCACGACTTTTTGGGGCTTTGTGGTATTGGCTCCAGAGGAGGCTCCTCAGCATTACACCCATATGTCCACAACTCAATGTCTTTTGACCACAAACCCTTTCTGTCACTGAAGCAATTTGAACTCCGTGACCACTGTGGCAAGGCAGTAGTGAATGGTGGTGGTGGTGGTGATGTAGAGTAATGTTGTTGCCTGCTGTGTGTCTCCGCTCCTCACCCAGAGTCCTTCCAGGTAGTGGTGAGAGGAAACGGATTCCTCCATGCCCGGAATGTGGATAAGGTCCTGTGCAGCTTCCGGATCAACGACACCCTTACGAAGAGTGAGTGCAACACCGAATAAGGGATGACGAATATAGATGCTCACAGCAGTGCTGAAAGGTTTATACTCCTGATTCACTACATCTAACCTGAGGCTGCCAGATGGTTTGTTTTCCCATAGCCATCTGGGAACAAGTCCGTCGGGAAACCGTTTCAAAGGGCAGGCACTTTCAAAAGAATACCTGGCAGGTGATTGGAGGAACCATCCGTCTATCTCGCGTCTATCACGGGCTCGCGTCTCACTGTCATCACATCTAAATCCCGCCCACAGCTGCCTCTCGACACTGATTGGTGCGAACCACCGGTGGTTAACCAATAGATTGGAGCGTGGCAAGATGGATTTGTCCAGAGCCGTGTATATAGAAGAGTCGCGACATCTCCGTTCACTCCAATGGACCAGTTTTTTTTACTCTCAAGAGTTCCCGGAAGTAAGGTTCTGGATTAAGCAGCGCTGTCGAGTTGCAGCAAAATGGACAGTTTGCGATGTACTTTGAAAGGGTCCGACGTTTAAAGAATCAAATTGTACACTATCTGCTTTATTTTAGCTTTCAAAAGTAGCGCGAGCCTCCTTCCCGGCTATTCACTGGCTACTGAGTCACGCATTTTGGACCTCCGCTGACACCACTCTCTTACTAGATTGCTCTGGATTTGTCGTGTGATCGTGATCTCGATCTCGCACGAATCCAGCACGAATCCAGCTGCCTCACAAGGTTACACTACATATGCATTGTGTGTTTATTAGCCAACATTGACGCAAATCAAAAGCTGATCACTGAGCTCAGCTAGGACAAAAGCAGCTGGAAACAGATGAGTGCGCTGGAGATTGTAAAACTCTGTTTAACGGGATTGCACTGAACCGCCCCAAAGTCGAGCACCAAGTCAGCAGCACAGCACGAGGTCTCTATGATCAAATAAGTAGTGATGCTATCGTTGCTGTGTTACTGGTATCAGGGCTTTTTGTTATTAAAGGGCAGGCCCTGTCGTTTTACAGCCTGGAGAGGGGCCAGAGACAAGAGATAAAGGGCACACAGTGCCACACACACGGCACAGAGGGGGACAGGCCTGGAGGGCACAGCTTACAGTAACTTCCCCCATGGTCTTTACAAGTGGCCTACTGTAAGGGCCTGTTAAACCCACTTCCTACCACGCACGACGCCGCCATAGCTGCAGGGGGTGCTGGTGCTGCCGGTATAATTACAAAGCAAGAGAGATTAAGCAGCAATGAGGCACAAACAAAAAGTCTGCGCGTCTGAGGCAGAAGGGGTGAATGGGATTTTTTGACCACAACCTTTGAACCCAAAGCAGCTGATGGAACGTCAGTACAGTTAGTGCAACCTCAGCTCTCTATGTACAGTTGGTGCAACCTCAGCTCTCTATCAATGGAGTCACTACAGAAATCCATCACACGTTGAATTAGAGTGTATACCGCCGTCCAAAACTTTCAACAAAGTTTTGTGGTGTTACGTGAATCCGACCGTGTGGAAGTTACTAGTCTCGCTGGCCAGCCTCCTCTCCTCTCCCTTCCGTCTGAGGAGTCTGGCGCCGCAGGTCTCCATAGTGGGATTGCGATGGGCGGCGCTTAGCGGCAGTGCCCTTGGAAAATAGTTTCCAACAATCCAATTTGCCGTTTTCAGCGTGTAGCAACGAGCTAGCTTGTAGGTTTCTGCCGTTAGCTTGCTAGCTAGTTAGCGTTGTTGTCTTCACGGAGGCGGCAGGGCACTATTTACAGCGACACACAGGGAGGAGGGAGCGGAAGCCGCTCTGATTGACATGGGCGGAGCCAATGACAGAGTTTGTAATAAGCCGGGAGCGGACATCCGGCTGCCACCAAAACAGTTGCTCCAATGGGAGAGCAGCTGTAGAGCAGGGGAGGGTTTATCCCTGTTGCCTGTTTCCGTGGCGCCAGACTCCTCGGACGGAAGGGAGAGGAGGCTGGCCAGCGAGACTAGGAAGTTAGGTGCCTTTTTGTGATTGACCACGCCCATTACCACACCCGCTTTTGGCTAGTGGGCATGGAAAGTTAATCAGTTGTAAATTACCAACCTTTCTACAAAGTTTCGTAAACAAATCCGTTGATAACTTTGAGATATCCTGCTGACAAACAAACAGACAAAAACAAACAGACAGACAAAAGGGGCCAAAAACATAACCCATCCCGGCCAACTCATTGGTCTGGCCAACTGTTGATGGAGGTAATAAAGGACGACTATTTCTCTTCCATATATGTTGATATATGATGTTGCTTGACCATCATGAACTTCTTTCCCTGCCAAATCTCAATCAACTCTCATCCAGATTGTGTAGAAGATAAATCAATCCAAGCAATATGATTGGCGGAATAAGCGTTCCAACATGTTGTATGATGATTATGTATGATGACATCTTTCTAGCTTTCTCAGTTGTTGTTTTTTTTTAGATTATTGTCATGCATACAGTATATATAGTATGTTTTGTAGAAATCCTCCAGACAGTATACATGTGTTTCCAACTCCAGCTTTGGTGATGATGCAGATGGCATTCAGCAGAGGCATCTTGTTCTTTTAATCAAATTACTGTCACACAATAAATAAATGTCCTGTCAGGTATTATTGTCTTGCCAGCTGAATGGTTAACAGTGCCTCAGCATTGTAATTGTTTCTGCGTGATACAACATCCAACTTCCTGCAGACAAACAGAGGACATGGAACCAATTTCAGTCAAATTATCTCCTTATGTTGATCCCATTCTTCTTGTACGCTCCTCCTTCTTCAGATACATTAACTTGTGCAGAATGTTTACGCTTGTCGGTTACATCAGGAACAAACTGTAGATGACAACAATCAGGGCACGGTTTAGAGATGACCTAGACATTAAAAACATGACCTCCGTCTATTGAGGTCAACCTTTTCACTTCCCTGCTGCTGGACACTGCACTCGCTGTCTGTGTTCCACCTTCCCTCCAGCCCTTTGCATACTCTGCAAATATGGCGAAAAAGGAAAGCAGCAATGTGTAACTACATGTGTCGAGCAGCTGAATAGATGTTTGAGTCGATGTCTCCAGGAAAAGTAGCGGCAAATAGAGTCAGGCGCTCCGGGCTTTGGCAGGTGGGGAGACGTCCTGAACAATAGATTCTGTCGGTGACAGATGTTGCAGCTATAGCGCACTGACCAAAACTGACCCATGTTGTGAATAATGGGTACCATTAATGACTGGATCAGTATCAAACATCTGATTCTGAGTTACATAACTACTTCTTCAAGTCAAACCAGCTGCTCAATATTGACCTTGTGGACAGTCCATCCCATTGGACAGTGTTTCAGAGATCGTTCGTCTGGTGTCGTCTTCCGCAGTAAATCCAAAGGACTGATTGAGAGTATGCTTGAACCTTGGGCACTTGTCTGCACCTCGCAGTAAAAACATGACCTCTCTCAGCGCTCAGAGAGTAAACAGTCCAATGAAACAATGTGACATGGAGCATGGGGGCGTCTGCCAGCTATCTCCATCCCCCAGGGGATTAAACAGTGGAAACATGATGACTGTGGCGAACGACGCCCGTCAGCTCTTTACCGGACCTCTCTGTAGTTAGGCTCTCAAACCTTTTGTCCTTCTTTTATAGTACACACGGCAGTGTAGAGTGTCGGCCGCGTGGGTGCAGAGATCAACCCTGAGTGGGATAGCTGGCCCAGTTTATACTGGCGCTGAGTTGTTTTTGGCAGTATTGACCCCCTCCTCCCCACCATCCGGCATGGTGCTTCTAGAAGGGAGCAGCCGCGGCCCGCATGCGGCTCTTGTGTTGACTTCCTCAGTTCTGGGGTATGCTCTCCCTCCGCCAGGATAAACAGACAGGCTCGGGCGACGACGCTCCGTGAGTCTGTTTTCCTAACAGCCAGCTGGACGTGGAGAGACAACCCAGATTTGCCTCAGAAGCAAAACGCGATGGTCAAAAGGCTTCTGCTGGTGTTTCTGAGACAGATGTAGACAACAAAAGCACTTGTTCTGAAAGGATTCAGTGAATGTGTGTTTTCAGCCAGCTTACACTAGGCCTAATTGAATTACAGAGAATGATATGATGACGTGTCATTAAACAACTCTCATGTCAGCGGTCTCTGCTCTCACATTGTACTCATCATCTAATTATATGACAGTGAGGTCACGTGAAGGTAATCGTAATCTCAACGAGAGCTAAACGATGACGTGATCTGAGAGGTGATTCGGGTGGTGACCTCTTGGTATCTGAATGTTTAAAAGCTCCTTGCTATGTCAATGGACACTAATGATGTTTAGCTGATGCTTTAGCCATTTTGTGACCCCCTTCTCCTCTTCTTCTCCAGCGGTGAAGCCTTTGGTTGTGGAGGATACATATCTTCTCTGCCCTGCACCAATACTTCGGGACGAGGGGATGTAAGTGGCATTTTCAAATATAAATGTGCGGTTTTACCTAACCCCGTCGACTCTCTTCTCCGTGAGGCACTGCGTAAGTGGCATCTGAGTCCATTTTTTCTCCGTCTTTTCCAGGGCAGCCAACCTCTACGTCAGTATGAATGAAGGTCTCAGTTTTGTCTCCAGCTATGTCACCATCACCACTGTGGGCTGTGTGAGTACAACACGCCAGCGTTCAACTGCAGCTTTTATCGTCATTCCACCTTATGCAGTCAAATGGAAAACAGGCGTATTAATCAACTGGGATTACACAGTGTGTGGGAGTACAGGATGAATATGAAGAGACTGGAGCTTAGATTTCAACTGTAGTAATGTCTCAATTCCACAGGCACGGTTTTCGTTCTACATCATCCGTTTATGAGAATACTTAAATACTGACGTTTCAAGCGATCCATTCCAGGGTGTAGGCTGCATCCATTAAGTGCTCGATCTGGCCCTGTTGACATGCCTGTGTGTTTGTCACAGTCTGACGGGACCATCCTGGCCATAGCCCTGCTCATTCTGATGCTGCTCCTGGTGCTCGCGCTCCTCTGGTGGTTCTGGCCTCTCTGCTGCACTGTGGTGAGTTCCCTAAAAACACATAACAAACACATGCATCCACTGGTTCACACAGTGTAAGTCAGGTGGGGGGGGGGGGGGGGGGGGGGGGGTTTCAAAGGCCCAACGCGAACACTCTCGGAATGCAGCGATAGTGCGCACAGACAGTACGATAGGGCGAAATGTCTTTTCCAGGTCTGTTTTGTCTGGCCAACGCCCCCGCAGGGCATCCTGTTAACCCAAACAACATTCCCATGGTGAGAAGGTTAGGCTCTGGGAGTCCATGTGGGATGAAGGTCTGTGGCCCTGTTTGCTCCCTGCAGATGAATTTAGGCCACGATCAGCAGAGGTCACGGCCACCTGGTGAAGATGTGTTTAAGTCATTATGCTGCTGTTGAGATCATTTGTGTTTCTGGAGGTCACAGCTGGTGACCTCTGGAGGCCGTACAGGTCTAGGTCTCACCCCTCAATACTCCCTCAGTTTATTCACTGGAAGCCCTACTTTCTATGAACTGGTAATAGCAAGTTTATTGTTCCATCAGTGATGTGATTGGCTAATTTGTATTTTGGCACTTTGCACCTATTGGTGTGCGTGTGTGTGTGTGTGTGTGTGTGTGTGTGTGTGTGTGTGTGTGTGTGTGTGTGTGTGTGTGTGTGTGTGTGTGTGTGTGTGTGTGTGTGGTGCGCGTGCGTGCATGCGTGTGTGTGTGTGCGGGGACTCAGATTGTGAGTGATTTGGGTTGATATCTCTGTTACTATGAGGCTAATAGAAGCAAGATAACTCATCAGAAGATCAGATAAACATTTCACACAGAGTATTTTAATTGTATGATGTTGTATGATGATGACCATCTGCTGTTATGGATTCAGTACAAAGAGGAAATGTGAATGGACAAACATGTTATCGGTGCCATTTTTTCAGGAGAGTTGAGAATGGCCAGAGAAAGATGTCAACTTTTACAACATGGCTGTCCTCTTTACTTTTTGTGTGTTCTTGTCAGTTACTTCCAGTTGGAGGTCCATGCCCAGCTCTGTTTGGGAAAGTGATGCTAGGTTACCGCGGAAAACCACTTGGACCAAACACATTTAATGTGGAGGAAATTGTCTTCACCGTGGTGCAGAAGCATACTGACAACTCATGCATAGGACCTAAGTACTGTACATACTGGCACACACACATGGAAAAGGGACAGCAGGGGTGCATGGGGATAGTGCAGGACATATAATAGACATATACTGTATACTGTACACTGTACACTCTACATAGGGTATACAAAAGCATGTGCTATCAATCATGCAGTAGGTGCACCAGGACAATATACTATGAGAAAGGAGCAGCAAGAAAATATGTACAACAACATATTGCATGTATTTGTACACAAATACATGCAATACGTTGTGAGCCTTGTAGAGCATGGACATACCTCCTGGTGTCGTGGCTGGTCAGCTGGTGTAGTGTAGTGTATAACAACTGATACAGACATTTTAAATAAAGCACATTGTGCAAACATCACTAAATAGGTAAAAAATGTATAGTGTAAATGAATGTCATCAACAGCAACATCATTATATAACTTCAGTGCAAACTAGAAAACAGGATTCGCCTGTTACTCTTCCCTTCTCCTCATAATCAACAACCTCGGGTGGAAAAATCTGGGCGGCAGATTTCTAGGTTAATGCATGGCTCTTGTGAGACGTGGGGGGGGTGGCCTCCTCACTCAGCCATATGTTTTTGTGAAACCACAGACATATTACTTTGACACGAAGATTAGAAAAACGGTTTATGTGACGTCTGGTGTCTTCTGATCTGTCATAACACCCCCCCCCCCCCCCCATCACACACGCAAAAACAATTTTTTTCTCCTTCCAGATCATCCACGAGCCTCCACCACCAGTTGAGGAGGAGAGTTCGGTAAGAGCCGCACTTTCAAGCCTCTCTAGTCGCTCTTTTTCTTCTATCGCAAACATTTTAACTTGATGTAAGCTTCAAATAGCCGTCGCCTGTTGAAATGCTGGGATGCTCTGGAGAAAAAGCCATGAAATAAGGCTTTAATGGCAGTGTGTCATGTCAGTGTAGTGATCGTCCAGTTTCCTTTAACATTGAACAGTTTGGAAAACATTCTACTGTCACATCATTCACTCACAGTCATAAAACACTGCTTTGACTCATTCACTAATTCAACAGATATGTTGAGAGTCGACGCCCTTTCAGACCAATAATGAAATCCTGATTTGATCCATTCTTCCCTCCAGTTTAAACAGGAAGATTCCTTGTGTTCAAGGTTTTAATTATGGTTTTTTGAGACACATGTTTTTAAACTACCTCTTTTAGCACTTGGGCCTCCCTGGATTCTAACCTGCAATAAAATAATTTTTCATTGACTTCATCACAATAAACAAACCCAATGTTATTGAAACGCTTTTTCACTGCCCGAAAACACTAGGAGGCAATTGGCCTATTCTGAATTATTTTCAGGACAAATGCTGTTTTCCAACTGCTCTAGCAAACAATGCAACAACAGCAAGTGAAGGCGTCACACTAGGGGCAGGGTGCATACTGAGGGGATGATGATTCATCTGTTAAGCAGAATCAAATTGGGAATCCAGTTGTGTCAATCAATCAATCAATCAATCAATCAATCAATCAATCAATCAATCAATCAATCAATCAATTTTATATTTATATAGCACCAAATCATAATAAGAGTTATCTCAAGGTTCTTTACAAATAGAGCAGGTAGAAGACCAGGCTCTTTATTTTAGACCCAACAATTGAAACAATTCTCACATGCACTGTATGGTGATTATACTGCGAGGGCATGTGGCAATTGAAACAATTACCCAACAAGAGTATTATGCACTTGGCGACAGCGGCAAGCAAAATACCCCTTTAACGGGGAAGAAAGCCTTGAGCAGACCTGGCTCTTGGTGGGCGTTCATCTGCCATAAGCTGTCAGTTGTTTTTCAAACCATTAGATTAGTCAGACAGAGTTGAAACATCAGATGTTTGGCCAGTGGGCTTTGAAAATTCCTCTGATCTGACAACCATCGCAGAGGGGGCAGTGTGTGTGTGTGTGTGTGTGTGTGTGTGTGTGTGTGTGTATGGGGTGGGGGGGGCATACTGGGTTGTTCCCAAGTATGTATGTGTGTAAACCAGGCCTGACCAAACTTTTTTAGGATGAGACTTAGAAAAAATAAAGCGAGTCACAAGCTACTTATTTTCCCTTTGTCCCCCCCAAGTACATATTTAGCACATTTTAACAGTATTATATTATTTATTTAACATTATTTAATAATGTTATAATGTTAAATACTGTAGATACTGAGTTAGCTATACATGAGTGGGATTTAGTTTATGCATTATATATATATATTTTAAATAAAACATTTTGGATTCCTTTGGCGCGCTACTTTGGCCCGAGATCTACCGGTAGATCACACTCTACCTATTGGGCACGCGCACCCCTCATGTAAACACTGCAAATACTCCCCTTGTGATACTTTGTCAAGTTGTGTAAGTGTTTAGCCAGCTGTTTTATGGTTCTTGCAGTAGTTATTCAACAAGTCAAATAACATTTTTTTTAAACTATCACATAAAAAAGATACTCCCTATTCTCCCACAGGATGAGGAGGACTTTGACACCCCTAAGAAGAAGTGGCCCACCGTAGACGCTTCGTACTACGGAGGGAGAGGAGTCGGTGGGATCAAGAGAATGGAGGTGAGGTCTGCGAAAGGTCTACGTCAGGTGGTGTGGGAATACTCGAGACCAGGCTCAGTCTCAAGAACACATTTTGATGTGTTTTTTGACTCTGTCTTGGACTTGACTCGGTCTCGGACAAGCCGGACTCGGGATTTTATTCCAAGACCAGTCAAGACCACAACTGCAGTGACATCATTACCTGCCTGTGTATTGTCTGATTGATTTAATTTATTCATTATTTAATGTGATTGGGTGTAAAAAATCCCCCCTTCAATTGCAACCAATAACTTTGCAGTTTGAAAGTTTTACCGCTGAACCCACTCCCTTCACGTGCCAAGGAAGACAACACAAGGCTGCAGAGATGTCGCCCAATCATCAGTCATATGATTTGCTTATACAAACCACAACTTTGCAAGTGGGAAGAAAAAACATTCAGCAAGCCATCATTCGTATTGGCCTGGGCCCAGTTGCACAAAGGACCTTAGGTTAAGATTTCCCTTAGAGTCAGAGTTAAGGTGTCCATAAAATAGAATCGGCTGCACAAAACACCCTTAAATCTTGTGCTTATGTTTTCCTTAAAATGTTTAACCTTATGGAGAAGATTTAAGGGTGTTTTGTGCAGCCGATTCTATTTTATGGACACCTTAACTCTGACTCTAAGGGAAATCTTAACCTAAGGTGCTTTGTGCAACTGGGTACAGCTGGTCTTGGTCTCAGCAGTCTCACCCCCCTCGGTCTTGACTCGGTCTCGCATAGGCTTAGACGTTTGAAGAAATGCTCCACATCCACATTGTCAGCCAATCATTCTCTGTCTCGCTGACCCTATGCCCCCACGCCATCATCCCCATGCTCGGCTGTCATGTCAATACTGTTTTCATTGAAGGCACCTGTCACTGGTTGTTGATCGTCAGGTCCGCTGGGGTGAGAAGGGCTCCACTGAAGAGGGAGCGAAGCTGGAGAAGGCCAAAAATGCCAAAGTGAAGATGCCTGAGCAGGAGTATGAGGAGCTTCCCACGCGGGTTCTCAACAACGGCATGCGCAAGCCCCCGGGCCCGCGCAAGTGGTACTCACCCATCAAGGTACGGATACAGCCAGCCAAGAGGAAGCTGTCTTGGGGAAATGTTTGGATAGACCCCTAAAGATGGTCTGCAGTCTGCACATTCACTTTCAAGTGTAATTACTGATAACAAAGTAGTCACAAAGTTAATGACTCGCAACTGTTCATGGCATGATATTAGAGCTGATGATGGATGATTTGTGGAACATTTGTTTGTATCGTGACTTATACGAATATTTATAGCTCAGCATACAATGAATTTATGATGCAGCCATTATAGTAATCTTCAATAATTCTGCAAGGACTTATGCAAAAGAAAGCCGTTGCACCATATGAAGCACAAAATCTGTTACGAATTAGTGAACATTAATTTAACTGTGGATATGTAGGCTAATAGCATTCTTTAAATGTCATGGTGAGGGTAGCGCGAGATGTGTTAAGCCTGGTAATGGCACCTAGGTGACTAGCTGGCACGCAGTCCCTCCTTCCCAGGCCAAAGGAGTTGTTCTGAAGTCCTCCCAGTCAGCAGGGGACTCCTAATAGAAAGCAGACTCCTGCTGCACTGACCTCCATGGAGCAGAGTTGCAGAGCCAGCACTTTAGTGAGGAAAAACAGCTTTATTTTCTGCTCTTATCCTCAAAGTATTTGCTGGATTTGACACTATGAAGAGTTCACAGTGAACTAACACCATTTCAGAAATTGGTCATTTGGCTGCAGTTGGAATTGGGTGGACGAGGTGGAGCTATGGAAGAGCTGGAAGTCTTGATAGAGATCGCCTGACTGGGCCCTCAAAACGTTTAAACACAGATATTAGCATAGTTTTCCTACGTTTTTTTCTTAATGAAATTCAGTTTAGAGAACAAGTGGTTTGTCCTTTTGAATAAATGAAATGGTCCTGCAATGTTTTCACAGATTGATTTGTTCTCTGTTCCCGCAGGGCAAACTGGATGCATTGTGGGTGCTTTTAAGAAAAGGCTACGACCGTGTCTCAGTAATGAGGCCACATCCAGGTGACAAGGTAAGAGCTGCTCAAAAACAACACAAGAAAAGGTATTCATTGGGCACCTTAAATCGACCTACATTTAGGTCTGTGACGTAAACACTTGGCTTTACCTTAGCATTTTGGCAGGGCAGGAGATTCTTAACCGAAAATGTTGTGAAAACGGAGCAGCTGTGAGTAATAAAGTGTGAATAGAAAGAGAGGCTCACGGGAAAACTTGTGGTGAGTTGGCAACCAGACCGCAGCGTCTGGCTACAATACGTCGCAATGTAACGAAGTCTGGTGAAGTCATTAAAAAAAACTATCTCCCCCAAAAGACCAGCTGTACTGGGGGTAGAGAGTAGAGACAACAGTCCACTGCACCTCCGCTGTTGACTGCTCACATGAAGTCAGACTGGGGGATTTAGGAGTGTTGAAAAATGAGTCTGAGGGAATTATGTATGAAATACTCCTTTACCCACAAGAGGCTTTGTGAAAATCAATCTTTTGCTGCACAAGAAATCTTCGACTGGGTTGAGCAGACAGCAGGCATTTCCACCAAAGTTATAAATGATTGTCTGTCAACGTTTGCAAGTTCACCCCAATGTCTTGCCAAATATGGCTCTTAAAAAGTCATTGTCAGTATTTTGAAAACATTATGGTTAATTTACTGCATACAGCTAAAGATTATTGTGTAATGTGAGCATTATGTTAAGTCAGCTCCAAGGTGACTATATATAATATATAACCCATATACTGTGTAGGTAATGCTTTAGAATACAGCCCGCAACTTAGGGTCAGTACAGGGCAACAAAATATGTACTTACAGGGTAAGTACAGGGTACAACATCTGTACTAACAAAATCTGTACTTTGGGTACTAGAATACAAGAAAACATACATCTTAACATCTTCATCTTAACATCTGTAACTACATGGTA
Source organism: Poromitra crassiceps (assembly GCF_964638095.1). Classification (NCBI taxonomy): domain Eukaryota; kingdom Metazoa; phylum Chordata; class Actinopteri; order Beryciformes; family Melamphaidae; genus Poromitra; species Poromitra crassiceps. The sequence continues at coordinate 31,531,824 of NC_139631.1, forward strand.
ACTACAGGGGTGCAGGCTGTATTCTAAAGCAGTGTTAACCCCCCCCCCCAGTTACACTAGGCTCTTTCACACACAGATTGCGCAAAATTGCAGTTTAGGAGTCCCACAAAGGCCGCAGCCTCGCCACAGATATTGCTTTCACACAGAGCCAAGCAGCACGGCCACATTCCCGTCCTGCAGTGTACTTTCAGGTGAAATCCCCCGCTCCCGGATTGAAAGGCGAGCACCACTCGCATGGTGGGCGGACTCGCCTTAATATCAAAACGGGCTCCGCCGCGGAGTGCATCTGCCGACTTTCTGGCAGCGAAGCGTTGCATGAATTGCATTCAAGGAAAGCCAACTTTACAACACATTTCATAGAAGTAAATTCACTGACTAAGCAGATGGATATGGTGTCTCCTTGTGTAATGTGTTCTCTACATGCAGCATGGTAACCAGGCTTTCAATATTCATCTGATCGACTTTATGGATGCATCATGCACCATCATGTAGCCTATTAGGTACAAGGCTAATTCTTATCTTTTGGTTCCATTTTTGTGTAAAGCAAATTATTCCCATTAAGTAGCCTAATTAGCGTCCGTAGCCTACTCCGTTCTGAAAGACGACGCCCGCATATCAAACAGCTGCAGTCTGCATAACGTTCGTCGGGGGAATAGTATAGGCTATAAATGCACATGACTACTTAACGTTAGTAGTTTTTGTAGAGAATGCACAAGTGGCTAGCTAGACAGGTTGCAGTTCTGGAGCTGGTTTCCAGAGGGAATATCGTCAGACCAACTCGCCACAGACAGCTAAGTCCTCTGAAGCGTATTATTATATCCGTTAATTTTACCTAGGCTACTAATGTCAACATCGTTTGAGCATAAAGCCTATTGATGTTTATCCCTATCAAGCCTAACCTACTACAGGCACGGAGCATGATTGTATTGGCAGGCTACTTTTTTACTTTCTATCTGTCTTTCTTGCTGCATGAGGTGATTTCCCCTGTAATCTTTTTATGAAGCATTCGCACTGTTCCGGCTTGGTGCTCCGACGCTTTCAAGTGGAGGCGGGTTGGCTGCTAATATGGTGCTGTGACAAGCTCTGCTCCCGGGACAAAAGGCGTACAAGAATTACCCACCAACGCACGTTCATGACTTTCACATCGGAAGCGCGGATACTATTTTCCGTGCATTTTTCGGCTTTCAAGGCCGGTGTGAAAGAGCCTATAGTAACTACATGGTAACTACAGGGGTGCAGGCTGTATTCTAAAGCAGTGCTAACCCCCCCCCCCCCCCCCGTTATATAGTAACTACATGGTAACTACAGGGGTGCAGGCTGGATTCTAAAGCAGTGCTAACCCCCTCCTTGTTACATAGTAACTACATGGTAACTACAGGGGTGCAGGCTGTATTCTAAAGCAGTGTTAACCCCCCCTCCTTGTTACATAGTAACTACATGGTAACTACAGGGGTGCAGGCTGTATTCTAAAGCAGTGTTAACCCCCCCTCCTTGTTACATAGTAACTACATGGTAACTACAGGGGTGCAGGCTGTATTCTAAAGCAGTGTTAACCCCCCCCTCCTTGTTACATAGTAACTACATGGTAACTACAGGGGTGCAGGCTGTATTCTAAAGCAGTGTTAACCCCCCCCTCCTTGTTACATAGTAACTACATGGTAACTACAGGGGTGCAGGCTGTATTCTAAAGCAGTGTTAACCCCCCCTTGTTACATAGTAACTACATGGTAACTACAGGGGTGCAGGCTGTATTCTAAAGCAGTGTTACCCCCCCCCTAGTTACATAGTAACTACATGGTAACTACAGCCAGGTGCAGGCTGTATTCTAAAGCAGTGTTAACCCACCCTATTACATAGTAACTACATGGTAACTACAGGGGTGCAGGCTGTATTCTAAAGCAGTGTTAATTCCCTCGTAGTTACATAGTAACTACAGTGTAACTACAGGGGTGTGGTAAAGTCACATCCTGTGTACAGATTTGTGATTTTGTTACCCTGTACAGATTTTGTTACCCCAAGTACAGATTTTGTTACCCTGTAGGCCTACCTGTAAGTTGTGGACTGTATTCTAAAGCGTTACCCACATACATAAGGTAATTTAGTAAGTATTCACAAAGGCATTATGTTGTGACACACAGCTGTGCAGGTTGAGGAAAGGTACAGTAGGACGAAGCAATACTCACAAAGTCAAAGAGCGTTAGCAGCTCTGGGATACTTTTCAGAGAGCAGCTCTGGGATACGTTTCAGAGAGCAGCTCTGGGATACGTTTCAGAGAGCAGCTCTGGGATACGTTTCAGACAGCAGCTCTGGGATACTTTTCAGACAGCAGCTCTGGGATACTTTTCAGAGAGCAGCTCTGGGATACGTTTCAGACAGCAGCTCTGGGATACTTTTCAGAGAGCAGCTCTGGGATACGTTTCAGACAGCAGCTCTGGGATACTTTTCAGAGAGCAGCTCTGGGATACTTTTCAGAGAGCAGCTCTGGGATACGTTTCAGACAGCAGCTCTGGGATACGTTTCAGACAGCAGCTCTGGGATACGTTTCAGAGAGGATAAAGCCTCTGCTTTTCCGTGCCATGAATGAGTGCTAACACAGCACTCCATAATGAACATGCGGAGTAGGAGTGAGTCCTCACTATAAAGCTCTTCATTAGTACACAGGAAGACGGCCCTGCTGCAGTATCCTTGATCATTTGCAGTAAACAAGTCTGTTCTGGTTGCAATTAGGAATCTCTGGTCAAAGCAGTGCTTTTATAACTTCCCTAAATGAATGCAGCGGTGGGAGGGAGCGGGGCGGTGCATCCCATTGCCCCTTACCCGCTGCCTTGAGAGAGAACCAAGTCAGGGTCCTGCCTGGTGCCATGTTGCCTCTGAAAGCCCAGAGATGCTCACAAGTCATTTTTTGCAAGTCCAAGTCAAGTCTCAAGTCGTTGAGTTTGAGTCCAAGTCAAGTCTCAAGTCTTTGAACTTTGAGTCCAAGTCAAGTCTCAAGTCTTTGAGGGGCAAGTCCAAGTCAAGTCTCAAGTCTTCGGTCACAAGTCCAAGTCAAGTCTCATGTGTCTTACGGATGAGCATTCTATCATCTGCTCGATGCCATCTGGTCTGCTTAGAACACTGCATAGCTAAAACGAAGGAATTCTAAGCATGTACTGTATTATCCTCACTCGTTTCTTATGATACAGTATCAGCGTTGATTAGTTGACATTATTAGTAGTAGACGTTTCCTTACACACAAAAATAAAATAGATTGTTCGCAAGTCCCAAATCTCAAGTCCAAGTCAAGTCTCACGTCGTTGAGGATGAGTCTCACGTCTTAAGTCTCAAGTGACTGTGTGTGCGACTTCAAGTGCGACTCGAGTCCAAGTCACAAGTCCAAGTCCCCGTGTTTGGACTGGCTTTGCTTGAAAATTGTTAGTATACGTAAAGCAATCCAACGTAAAGCACAGTATAAAGCTCTTACATCAACATCAGACGTCTTCAAAACATTCTCAGACTCGCCGCTTCTTTGTCTCTGCACTCAGATTGTTCTTGTGTACCGATGCATTCTGAGGTTGGCTCTGTATACTCAGAGTCTAAGGCACGTTAAGAGGTCCATGACACTCAACATCCTTCAGGCAGTAAGGGAATAACACAACTGCTTTCTGCTTCCAACTCGTGCGACATGAATCATTTTGTGTGGTTTCGTCTCAGGGGGCCACATGGCCCCGTGGGCGAATGTGAAGCGCGGACCTGCCCTGTCCTCCCCTATCAGTCCGCTCGCTCCACAGCCTCCAGGGGTAGAGCCTGTTCCTGCAATATGATACAGCCTCTCTGAGTATGACCTCACTCCGGGTTGGAGGAGAGCAGGATGGTGGCAGCCAGGTTTACTTATTCAGCTAAATAGAGCATACACACAATATTACTCACAATAATTAAAGTCGTGATTGAAAATCACGGCATATGTGGAGGTTTGTTAAATTTATCCATTGGGCAAAATGTAGGCTAAGGTCTGGACTGATAGTCACAGGAACATCTGGTGTAACGATCAGGCTGCACGGTTTGTAACAGAAAGCAGCAAGAGACATTTTTATACCTTTAGACTAATTCTGCTGTCAAAGCAATAAAGTCATGTGTTTCGTCAGTGCATTAATATTTAGAAAAAGCGATGATATACAGCAGAATGTCGTTTTTCCAAGCGCCAGACTTCTGAACTAATCTGTTTAACTAAATGGGCATAATGAACAACAAATGCAGCCATGCAAAATCATATTACATTCATTGCATGCAACCATCGGGATATGAATGTCAAGTCAGATGGCACCGAGCATTTCAGAGAGTGCATGTGTGAAAGCATCTTTGGTGGATTGCATCAGCTTTGGTCTGAGATTTCAATTCAATTTAATTCTTCCCTGATGGGAGTGGATAAACAAAGTTCTACAGTATCATCAGTATCACTGCTGCTAACAGGCCTCTCATGACTCGGTGCCAAACTGCCAGAACAAGCCCGTCTCACGGCAGTTCATGATGGCAGTCATGTTGTTAGGAATCGTGTAGATAAATGGTAAATGGACTGTATTTATAGAGCGCATTTTATACCCAAAGCGCTTTTACATGAATACCTCACATTCAGCCGTGTAGATAGACACGTTTTGTTCTCTTTTTTGTGTGACACTTTCAACACTAATGTGTTGCAGTTGGAAGTCACGCTGCGGCCTGCAGCACGTTGTGTGACGTTCAGTTAAGGTGCAGTGGTGCAGTTTTCGGGGTGGATGGGGGAACAAAACCCTTGTTTTACACACCAGAGACCTGTGTTCGCATCCCAGGGTGTCCAAAGTTTACATTTCATCTATAAGTCACATTTAACATTTTTGTTATTTAAGCCTAACCCAAACCGTAACCTTAACCAAGTTGTTTTAAGTGACTAAAAACAACCATTAACAAAATTTGTTAATGTTTTTTTTTTACGTCGTGTTCATTTCACATTTTAAAATTTGTGGTCGGAACACGTTTTTAGGTCGTGTTCATTTGACGCCAAAAAAAAGTAATACAAAAATAGAGACCATCTTGTGATGTGTTCACACACCAGCCGCAACTTCAACAGAATGTCGACCAGGGCCGAAAGTGTGTGAAGGGGGATAAGAGGGGGGGGGGGGGGGGTTTGCTTGGATTACGCCCATTTGTGAACTCGGCCTTCAGTTTGATGTCAACTACACTCCTGTTAAGTTTCGTGACCTCATCTTGCATGGTTTTGTCTGACAGACAGTCATATAAACACCTGGCAAAGTACTCAAACTGCTTCTGTGGTAGTTACCATTACAATAGGTGTCTCTACCAGCCCCGCTGTGGCAACTGGTAATAAATGGTGGCAAAATGGTGTCCATGTACATGACTGGATTAGATTGGAGCTAAAGGTACACTGTGTGATAATCAAGTGAAGAAGGAAAGCATCTTGATTGTATGTCAGTGTGCCAGTATGTCATTTCTTTGCTCTTCCTCTAAAGCCCGCCTCCCTCTTGAATTTCAGGGCCGATGCATGAACTTCACCCACATCAAGTCCAATCCTCCGCCCCGCTACCCGCACTACAACAACCGCTCATCTCCCATCTACACCCCTCCTCCTAGCAGCAGCCCCCCTCCCCCGCAGGGCCTGCTCCCTCCGGTCCCCAACGGCCCGCCCTCCTCCCCCACTCCGTCCTTCTCCTCCACCCTGCCGCCGCTGCCCCGCACGCCCCCTCCCACCTCCAGCACTCCATCCCCGCCCGGCAGCCCTCCGCCTTACAGCCCGCCTCCCAACCGGGCTCTCCCTCCGACCGGCCCGCCGCAAACGCCGGCCTCACCGGCGCTCCCGCCCTCCCCCACCGGCTCCCTGCCCCCTCCCCCGCAGGGACCGGGACCGGCCCCGGGCCGAGCCCTGCCCCCGGCCCCGGCACGCGCGCCGCCGCGCCCCAGCCTGTAGAGCTCCAGCAGCCGACGGGAGAGAGAGTCGCACCGGATTGAAAAGGCAACACAGAGTCCCACCGGCCTTCATTTGACCCGCAGGCAAGGATGAGTGAGAGGCTCGTGCCACGGTCAGCGGGCTGTGGTCCTTTCTGCTTTGCAGTGCTGAGATGAGGACTTGTTTTCAGCTATTTGTGACGTTTGTACACATCTAGCCCAACAGTGCAATTGTTCTAAAGCTTGAAGTTCAGAGACATTCCCCCCGATGGATAGCTCCTGCACACGAGGCCAGGCGTGCTCCAAAACATTTGCCTTTCCGTGGTCCTCAGAGCTGCTTCAGGCCCCACTGTCCCAGAAGAACGGATGAAGCCCTGATGAAGACACTGGTGTCCATATATGAGCATCGGCCATCAAGAGAGTCAAGTTGTGTCCATATGAGAAAATGTAATGTCTCAAAAGGATCATACTGCCAAAATGTTCTGTTCTATCTTCCCTGAGCAGAAAGAAAATGTATAGTGCACAGGCTAATGTTCTGCATACAGTAGAAGCAGGATGCGTCAGAGGCATCTGAAAATCCCTATTATTGTATTCCTGAACATCGAGCAATTGCATGTAGCCTAATGGTGTTTGAGTCGGTATTGTTGTTTCTTTTATAGCATTTCTACATTTTTAAATACGATATGGATACTTTGTTTACTTGTTCTTTTATCAATTTCTGCCGAGTATTAGCCCACGTTTGTCGAGTCTTTCGAGGTTAGAAAAAAAGACTCACTGCCAACAATACACATGTACAGTAAGTGTATTTGCTGAAGTAACAATGTGCATTGAACAAGGTGTTGCTAATGTGAGTCAATTACCTCCCCAATTAGATACAACATTGACAATATCTTTCTTTAAACTAACCAGACAGTGATGACTGAAATCATTGCTATAATTGCAAATGTTCATTCTATCAAGATGTGGACCAAAGGATTTAATAATCAGGGGAAACCATTGCACAATGGCATGCTCATCCACTCGTGGCCTTCGGCCGAGTTTTATGTAACAAAATTTTAGAGAACGGTGTGTGTTTATGTGCATGTGTGTGTGTGTGTGTTCGTGTGTGTGTGTGTCTGAGAGAGAGAGACTCAGCCATCACTAGTTAAATATATTGACAGCGTGCGAACAAATCGCGCGTAGCAACACCTCCATATCATCCAGATAAAGCCAGCGGCTGCAGCAAGCAAGACGCGTATCCCTCAGATGAGGCCTAACGTAGTCCAGACTACGCCGAGCCATGGAGGAGATGTTGGAAGCCCACTTGTGGAAAGTTGGCCTCCTGCTCTGCCAGTCTCATCAAGTATGCAGAGACCAAGATGTCTGCTTTTGTCCACAGGATGCTTTCGATTCCTCACAGCTTGGAACATGCGGGGACAATGATAAAAGCATACTGTTTCATGACGCACATTAAAGTTCAGTGTAGATCATGTGAGGTCAAGTACGAAGCTGTTCTTTGAGGATGAAAGAGGAAATGAAATGTTATGGGTGAATTGAGTGCGTACCTTTCCACGTGCACAGTATGTAGAAGTTGTTTTGAAATCTGTTTCATTCAAGATGAAAGTAAACAATTTTAAGTGTATGGAATTGATTGGATCATTTGTCTTTCAATTACTGTGACCTGTGAACCATTTTGATTTATTCCCTGAACCTTCTGGTGACAAGGTGAAAACAGCCACTGAGCCAGTTCATTAGTTCTCCAACCAATCATCAGAACCTTCTAGTCTATTTATGGGCTCACCTTGTATTTCCTAAGGTCACTCTTTCTCCTGTAGCTCCTGGGTCTCCAAACCTTAAAGTCCCTGGAAACCAAATTCAGAGATTTGTTTCTAAACTGTTTTTCACTATTTCTGTGATCAGGATGTTTTGGGTGGGCCTTAATGGTGGCTCGATGACATCACGGAGCCATAGGTTGAGGCCACGTCTCCTCATAGACGCTGGTTTAGGGTTTAGCTGGCTCAGCCTGGCTGGGGGCGTGGTCAGGGTGGGGTAAAAACCCCCGTTCTATCCATTCAGCAACGTTAGAATTTAGCTGATAGCCCAGCCCAGGCAGACACGATCGGGGATTTAACCACCGCAGTAAACGCACATCTGAGCAGACGTCTTGTGTTCTGCTCTAGAACCCCCAAACCTGTAGTTTAGAGCCGCAGCACCGTCTTTTGGTGAGTCAGCCAATGAGATATATGGGCGGTTTTACCCCACTCTCGCGCCAGCAGTTTAACATTTTGTGGGCGTTCCCAGACATGCGGACTGTCTCTATACTTAGCATGCCCCCCCCCCCAACACTGTAAAGGCTGAAGTGCCTCTACTCTGCAAATTCAGAAAATGTAGAATGTATTGAGTTGCACAACACTGGGTAGAGCACTGGTGGCACTTCAGCAGACACGCCCTCACAGTTTCTGAGGCTCAAAGCAGAGAATACTTTTACGATTTTTAACCCTAATCATCCAAATTGCCTGAGTGACATCACTTCCAGGTGACTTCTTAGGTGACTACATCTGACTACACAGCACAACTACCTGATGACATCGCAGTCGAGCAATTGTGTGACATCATTTCCAGTTGGGTGACATCACTTCATACACACACCCTCTTCCTTGCTGTCTCGATCCAGACCCAAATCCAGACCCAAATCTCGGGTGACATCACAGTTGCGCAATTGCAAATTCATTCAACACACACACACACACACACAACTCCCTGACTGACATCACTTCTGTCACAAATTGTGACTAAGATAATATCACAGTTGCTCGAGTGACATCACAGTTAAGCAAATGCAAATGCATTCTACATTTGCTCAAGTGACATCACTGATGACATCACAATAATGGCCTGATGACATCACAGTCGAGCTTGCGTGACATCACTTCCAGTTGGGTGACATCACTCGCCAATGACATCACTCGCACGAGATGGGCGGTGACTCTGCCTAACCCTAACTAACTAACCCCTTCCAGGTGACTACATCTCAGGTGAACTCCTGGTGAAATCCAGGTGAACTCTCGTGCTCATACTGACAGTCACACATAGAAGCGGTTGCACTGCTCTATACGTGACTTTGCCAGTATGAGCACGAGAGTTGTGATGTCATCAGTCTCAAGCAATTTTCTTCTTAGTTAAAATTGTTTAAGTGGTTTCCGTATGTCTGCACCGCTTACTTCAGCTTTTAAGCGATGCAACTGCTTCTATGAGTGACTTTGTCACGAGAGTTCACCTGAGATGTAGTTACCTGGAAGGGGTTAGGGTTAGGCAGAGTCACCTGGGCGAATCCATCTTGTGTGAGTGATATCAATGGCGAGTGATGTCACTCAACTGGAAGTGATGTCACGCAATTGCCCAACTGTGATGTCAGTCGGGCAGTTGTATGTGTGTGTGTTGAATGCATTTGCAACTGTGATGTCACCCGAGATTTGGGTCTGGATCGAGGCAACAAGTAAGTAAGTAAGTAAAATTTTATTTATATAGCACCCTTCCCAGCACGAATGCACAGAGTGCTTTACACATTAAAATAGCAACACAGAAATATAAGTGCAGGAATAATACAAGAAAAAGGCAAAAACATAAGAACATACACAGAGCATGAACAACAACAAGGAAGAGGGTGTGTGTGTGAAGTGATGTCACCCAACTGGAAATGTCACACAATTGCTCGAATTTGATGTCATCAGGCAGTTGCGATGTCATCACTGATGTCACTCGAGCAATTGCCTTCTTCTTCTTAGTTAAAATTGGTTAAGTGGTGTCTGTATGTCTGTATCGCTTACTTTCAGCACCTGGGTGTAATTTGTTCCAAATGAATAGTTGAACCAGTCAACGCCTTGAAGAGAGATACATGTGGCTATTTGTACGATGTGAACATATGTGAAGCATAAGGGCGGAACTCCCCCCAAATTTGCTAAATAATTTTAGGCCTTGTGCTCTAGAAACAATTAGTTATATTTAAAATTTCAAATACATTCTAATAATAATTTTCTGAATTGGGTTACACCCAGGTGCAAATAGCATTTGCCTTTTGAGACAGGGAGGGGGGGCAGAAATGCCTTCACATTAATCAATTATTGCCTGTCTTTCAAGCTACAACTAACAAAGTATCAATATTTTTCCCCCCAAGTCTGTGTATAATAACAAAACTACAAAGTGACAACTACATCTGACTGACATACGGTTATCCTCTCAAACTCCACTAGGTGGCTGAGTGGTTGAAGCGGCGTGCTTTGCAATCAGAAATTCAGTGGTTTGAATCCATCTCTGGGTTTTAGCAATCTGTCCCAGGCCGCAGCTTCCATGTCACGTCTAGTACCATGTAACTACATATGAACTACAGTTGAATAGATTCACTTCAATTTACAGATCCTGTACCATGTAACTACATATGAACTACAGTTGAATAGACTCACTCCATTTTACAGGTCTGGTACCATGTGACTACATATGAACTACAGTTGAATAGACTCACTCCATTTTACAGGTCCGGTACCATGTAACTACATATGAACTACAGTTGAATAGACTCACTCCATTTTACAGGTCCAGTACCATGTAACTACATAGAACTACAGTTTAATACTCACTCCATTTTACAGGTCCGACACCATGTAACTACATATGAATTATTTGTAATTGGACATGAACACCAATGTAATTACACAGTAATTACATTGGTGTTCATGTATAATTACAAATAGTTCATATGTTGTTAGGGACCTGTACAATAAAGGGTTACCAAAGATTCTAGCTCATATGCTATTATATAACCCTACATTTTCCACGGCTCACTATAAGATATCCTGACGCAACTCTCATAACGAATGTGTTGTTCTTTTGTTTAGCAGTAAGTGAGACAGCTGATATTATCATTGGGTTCATCAGGTTTGCCCAATCATATCTATTGCAATGCATTGGAGAGAGACTGGTTGCAAAAAGTCCAGTGAACCTCAGTCACTCCCTGAGATGGAAAAAAGAAAAGAATAGGCTCAGCAGCATGGCTAACAGCATCCAGATGTTCATATGTTGAATTATGTCACATGCACAAATGGAGTGAGCTATCTCGGAAAATATTAGACACCATCTAATCCTGAGGAAATGTGGACAGGCTGCAGGAAATGCGTGCTGGTGTTAAACGTTCATGACATAATTGTATTTGGGGCTAGTGAGTGGACGGGCCGGAGTGGACCAGCGGACTAACGAGCTATCTGAAGTGTGAAATAAAAAAAGAGTGATTGGCAGTTAAGTGATGTTTGCATTTATTTTAATTTTGGTCACGAATTGATAAGGTGCAGAATACTTCAGACATGCTCTTCAGCTCTTGCAAATTAGACTTTTGAAAGCTGGGCTGTTCCGAGTGGTCCTCCGCCGTGTCAGCCATCACAATGCAAGAAATGCCTTGGCACTTGGTCCAAACCATTACAGCATGGGTGTGTGGCTAACATCATCCAAACTCAATGCACAGTCCGCTGTGGACCAGCCCACATCATCATTGCATCACTCACCAAATACCAGTATTATGCAGGCTTCTCATATGTGATAAATCTCTGGTCAGAATCTGTCTATTATCCATTGAAAAACAAATCTACATCAGGGACAAATCCTAGACCTCAATTAGTGACTGACAGTTAACTGGAAAGACATTTCTTATGTTTTTTTGTCAGAGCAAAGCAAGGCCAGCTAAATGAACCAATATTCACTGGTGTCTGACCCACATTCAGAAGTTTTAAAATCACTTCCTTTGTTCAATTGCACTTGTCGTTTGTGCTCTGAGATCTTGTTTGTATTAGAATGGAACTTTAATCTACTCTTTAATTTTTTGGGGGGATCCTACAACTTACTACAAAAATGCCCTGCAACTGATGTTTCTCTTCATTCCACTTTTCAGTATGTGACAACAAGCCTTACCAAGACATGGTTTGCATTAAGCAAGCAGGCTACTCAAGCAACTGAATCTAAACAAAGTGACATGTATACACTTTGCATACGGTATTTTAGCTGGGTTATATTAATTTGTTTAGTAACTACTTACACTCTAATAGCTCAGCCCCAAACATTTCTTTGTTCTCAAAGAGTCCCAAAAAGAAAACTCTGAATACGTCGGCTGACTCAGCCCTAGTGGCAGAACAACATTCAAACAATGCAAATGCAGCAGGTAGCAACACCTGCTCATAGTTATTCAATCACGTTCAGTCACCATCAAACAGCTGCGATAGATTGTTTGTGTTGGTGAGGGACCTGGGTGCAGCAGCAGCAGCACAAAGGACTTGAGCTGAAACACTTCAGATGGTCAAATCTTTCTGACAGTGAGAAAGATTCAAACTGCCCACCATGATGTCTGTGATTGGAGACTGGAGACCCTCTCTGCCAAAAGCCATGGTTGTCCTTCACGATTACTCCACAGCTGCACTGGAGGCTGTTGTCGTCATCAGTCAGTGCAATGAAAACGCTCTGAAAACGGCACTTGTTTTTACCAACAGTTTGGCCCTTTTCCTTGCAGCCATGCTGAAATCCAATGCGTTCTTCAGGCGGACTTTGGAAGGTATCCTCTCGTGTGGGTTGAGACAACATGGCTCAGACAGAGGCGGCCGCCCCTCCACTTCCACCTGGCCTTCATCCCAAACTCCAGGCGTCCGACCTGTGGAGTGGTTCAAGTCGAGCTGTTCAGTGTTGCGTGCCGTGCCGGCACTCTACCGGTGTTCCCTGTCTGTTAGCGCGGTCATCTTGGCCCTTGTTGAACTGGCACCGTCTGCCCTGGGAGCACTGTGTGGGTATGTCATGTCCGACCCACTGTCTCAGTTATTCTGACTTTATGTGGATGCATGGCCCCCCCCAGTGCTGTCTACCCTATGGATGGCGACTGGCTACTCTACACAGGTGCTTGCCATCATCTGGGAGCGGTCATCTCTCCACAGCGGCCCCCTGAAGAGACGTCTCCTGCACCTCAACGCTTTTTGACACTGCCTGATATAATATGACTGAGAGTAACCAAAAATCATGCTTTTACAAGAAATGACTTGAGAAAATCTTTTAATTTCTATGGAGTTTCTGTCTGATTTTGACTGCCTGCTTTATTTTAATAAAATTGTTGTGAAATATTTCCTCACTAATCTATGAAGCTCATTATTTGGCTATACACCCACCACCAGCTATTCACTGCCAATACGTCAGGTTGCCTGGGCCGTTTCGGACCAAGACTGGCATGCGGACCTTGTCCTGTATCGCTCGCTGTACCTTCTGACCAAACAAGCTCACACACTTCAAAGTACTTGACACTTTATTGCATCAGTTCCACTAATAAATAGTGCCCATCTCCCTCCCTATCTCAAAAGTTTCCAACAGATGTTGCTGGGATTTAGTGCAGTTCCTTGTCAATGTCCGCAGTCAAGAAACCAATTTAAAAACCTGCTCATTTATTTGCGCATACTAAAGTACCTGTAACAACATTGTCCAGTTTTCCAACCAATCCTTTCACTGGCTCAGAATACGCATGATATTGAAAATTAAATGCAAAGGCTATGAGTAGACAGTGTGTTCCTAACTTTCGGAATTGAAGTTAAGGCTCGATTGCAAAAGCAAGATAAACGTCTCAAACTAAAATATGAAAAGGAATAGAAAATAAATTAGAAACACAAGCAGCCTTTATCTCATCAGTAACGCAGCTGCACGTATATAACATCACTCTTTCCTTGGCTTATAAGACAACAGACATTTTGGAGAGCACATAGAGCAGATATCGGATTTGCCATCTAAAACATCTACTACAGACTGCTGCATAAATGCATGGTGCTGGCCACGTCAAACCACACCATCTAACAGAATTGATAGACATTTGGCAAAAAAATAATCTATGCACGATTAATGTAAAAATGTTTTGGTTTCAAACTGCCAAAGCCATTGCAAAGTATAGCAATTTTTGGTTTGACAGGACAATGACAGTCACATTCACATTTCAAATCAAAGAGTAACTTCAATCATATAAAACGTCTTTTATAATGTAAGAGCTATTGACAAAAAAGGTGACAGAGAAATAATAGCAACAAATGGTCCCATTATTGCAATCACAGTAGTCAGGGTGGCAGGGTGTGGGTTGGCAACATGGTGCAACTTCTACTCAGATGAGTGCCTTCATTTCTTTTAAATTGCTTCCATTTGCAGTTCTACTGTAAACTGGAGACCACAAATCAGCAACAAATTGTCTCTCTTCAGCAGCGAGGCAACTTAGGCCAGCAACAAGTCAGACAGAGCTGTACACACCCAGACTGATGTACAGCAACGAGTCAGACAGAACTGTACATACCCAGACTGATGTACAGGAATGAATAAAAGCAGGAGCGGCATTGTAACCAATTACATCCTAGGTATTTTATAGTATATGAAATGCCGAAAAATACTACTTGATTGCACTATCTAGGCTTACTTCTAGTTAACCTATCTTGTGTCAGTATAGATATACTTTTGTCATCTACATAAGAAGACAATAGCATTGTACACACAGTAGTGTACTGTATTCATGAGCTTTACAATAATCTGGCTGTAGATCATCCAGCTGCAGTACCCTCATCATCCCTGAAGATGTTGCCCCCTACAGTAATGATGTGTACTCAGAAGCAACAGAAAAGCAGACTCAAACCTGGCAGACAATCTATTTTTTTTTTTTTACAGCAATGCAACTATGGAGAAGCAGAGTGACCTATGGCTTGGAATGATTAAAAGAGTGACCGTCCTTTACTTCAAAGTAGAGTAGACACTCCAAATGATTAGCTGCCAAAGATAAATGATCCCAACACGCTACAAATCATTGCACTAATGAAAAAACAAACTAGTAACTTCAGCAAGGGTCTATTTTTTTTAAACATGGAAAGTCTCACGCACGCACGCGCGTGCGCAAACACGCACACACACACACCAACTCCTCCGTCAGCCATCAGCTCCAAACTTCCCAACATGGTCAAAATAATCAGCGCAAATAAACACGTCGGATTTACTCACAAGCTTTTAGCATGGCTGTGGGTGATCCTTCGTCTGTCAGTTTCTACGGGTTCACAGACCCAGAGAGAGAGAGAGAGCAATGAAAACGTTTTATTATCGGTACCGGCCCAAACCTTGCCACCACTGACAAAACGATGATATGATAATGACGCAAAAAGGTTTCCGAGAAAAGAGACAGTGAGACAATAGGTGACAGTGAGACACGTAACATTTGAGTAAAAGATTGCATTAGAAAGAGACACATGAGACACATAAAACAAGAAGCCGTCTTCTCTTGGTATCGGTGGACAGCTGCTCCAGCGCCGTCTCTGTACGGGTTTTTGAATTGCATGTCTGTCCACGAGGCTCTTCTTAGGTGATGAACGGCGCGCTTCACTCCACTGTCACAGACTTGGCCAGGTTTCTCGGGCAGTCCACCTGCATTCAAGTAGCAGACGAGCAACAGTCAATGCACATGGACAACACGTGTTTTAACCCGTTGATACCCGATGCAGCATTTGTGTATGTATCCCTTTAAGACCGCGAACCGCGTCGACGCGGTTCGCGGTCTTAAAGGGATACACCCACAAATGAGGGATATACATGCGAATGCTGCATCAGGTATCAATGGGTTAAAGGGCTTCTGTTGATGACAAAGTGCTACTCTGTCAAACTCTTAAACAAAATCTTTACAAAAGCCTTTTTTTATTGCGTGAGCCGGGGACATGGCAGCTTGACAGCACTGCTTTTACGCTCCCCAGAACCTGGGCCAAAACCAGTTCTCATCGCATGGACTTCATAGATCCTTGGAGATACTGTAATTAAGAAGGCGGGTGGGCCTGCGCTTGGACTGTGTGCACATAAATGTTTGCCTCACCGTCAATACGTACGATGCAGGCACGGTCGCCAGTCGTCTTTCCATTACGCAAAAAAAAAGACAGCCAACTGGGCCGTCCTGTCTGGAAGTCTCTCCGAACCCCTTTAGGAGTAGCATCAACACTGGCTATGATTACATGCAGTGTAGCACGGCTAGCGGCCATACCCCCCTTAAGGTCTTAATCAGGTTAAGCTGTTTGCATAGACTTTTGATACAAAGCCAGCAAAACAAGTATGAAAGGGTATAAATGAGGCTGAAAAGCTGAAAGCTAACCTCCTCTCTCTTTGCCTGTAGACTACTCCTAATGCAGGGCAAAGCAGTGATGATCCCAATAATAATACTAATAATAGTACGTATTGTTTCTCTCTGCATGTATGTTTTGCCATCAAAATGTACAAATAACATAAGAGTGTGAGTTTACTCACATGGCGAAACCCCACAGTGAAAGGACTAAGATGTTTACATGTCATAGTAACCCGTTTAACATAGGAGTAAGCCAGGCGTCTTAACCCATAACTGGAGTTTGAGCTTAGGTTGGGTTATTCTATCACTGTGTTTACATGTATCGACCCGGAATTGGGTTACTTGAGTAATCGTGCATGTGCACACTCTCTGTGCATGTAAACTTACTTAGCCACTGTTGTTCATCTGGCCCAGGGTTCCACATTGCCTTCGACTATAGAGCAGCTCAGGCCAGACAAGCATTGACATTGGGGCTGCAAAATTCCGTGTATACTAATATATTGTGATTTTAGTTTCCGCAGTTAATAAATTGTAGAATATTGGCATATTCGCAGTTATTGAAATTTTAGAATGCCTACTGCGGTCGAGATGCCGACATAAGAGGCGCGGTAAAATACCCGTTTGTCGAATCACGACACAAACGATGTGTGAACAATTCTGATCACTGTAACTGTCCGGACAGTGTGGATCTAACGGTGGAGCCTGAGGTGGGCATACTCACGTCAAAGCCTCGGAGGACGGCCAGGTGGAAGGACAGCAGCTGCAGAGGGATGACACTCAGCACGCCCTGGAGGCAGTCCACACAGTGAGGCACTTTGATGGTGCGGCTCGAGTTCTTGATGGTCTCGTAATCGTCTTTGTCGCAGATGACGATGGGCCGGCCCTGTGGACCCAACCAACGCCTTTTAGATTTTCTAGCGCGTAATCCGTCGCCTCGCTCCTAAACCTCTGGGCCTCAATGAAGCCGAATCTGACACTATCGAGCTCTCTCCTGAAAAATACCGGCTTTTTTCTTCTCAAAATGTGGCTTTCACACGTCCACAGTCCACATCTGCTGCAGATTACTAAAAGCAATGATGTCACGCAGGAACAACTCCTCCCTTGTATTTATTGAGATGAATGGATCGGAGGTGTGGGGACAGAGGATTGTGAAAACAACGCTGCTTTGAAAACTGTACTTTGTCACCCAATGTGCAGGGTTTGAAGTGTCTTATTTAAAATGGAAACATCACTGAATTTTAGGTATGAACTCAAATTAGCATCACAAATCAGTTCTTGAGTTGTGACAGTTTGTTCCCCAAGGGCCTGTTGAATTAACCTGACTCCGCCAGATGGGGCGGTATTGAGTTCACAAGTTCACACGTTTGTGAAACAAATGTGAAGCAAACCCATCCATCTGGCAGCATCAGGTTACTGTTGAATACTTTCTGTGCATACTGTATCCCCTTATAGAATAATTTTTCACTAAGACAGACAGGGCAGGTTTCTTAAGGGTCAATGTGATGACCATCAGGGTAAGTTTGAGCGCAGCTGGCTCACTGTTTACAGCAGTTCAAACAATGGCTCCTTAAAATGACACAGTCAAGGTCACTTCTCACATCATAGCCTGAGAACTGCTGCTAGCAGAAATCTCAGAAAGATAACCAACGGAGATGAACCAATCAAAATGAGAGAACAGATGTTAGAGAATGATATTATTAACGACAGCACGGCACTTCAATCATCAGATGCTCTTTGGCCAGCACCACCTCGTTTGTTGTGTGAACAATGCAATAAACTATTATTCAACTGAGATCATCCCTCGTAGTCTTTGCTCTGTCAACAATGTAATAAACTATTATTCAATTTAGAGCATTCCTCATAGGACTTGGAACATTATTTCTGAGTTAACGTGCTGTTTGTGGACTCCTAATTTACCATCTACCTCTGCAACCTGGAAATCCCACGACAGGCCTAAATATGAATCGTGAAGATAGTGCTATGAAGAAGTGTTTTTATAGCAGCTCAGGCAGGGAATTCATTAATCTGGCGATCTGGAGGGTCCATCGCTTAGGTTTAAATGGTTACCATGACAACAGCATCAGGAATGAAGTGAAACATGACATCGTAACACCCAGATGGGAAGCCCTGGGACAAATGGCACATTTCAGGAAAGCGGCGACACGTTGTACGAGTCGCAGAAGCAGCTAATGGAAAAGCGAGGAGGAAAAAAGTGGACAGCCAACCCCAATTAAAGACACACAGTGGGAACGCTTGAGGTCACCGAGTAATTTTAGTTCCAAGAAACACAACCATCTAACATGGCTGATGACACTATATAGTGTCAATTTGTAGCAAGTAAGGGTTTAAACACAAACACTCCCTTTTATTATTTACCCCAAAATGTCAGCCTGTGTTAAAATAGCCAACAGCTGATCAATGCTTACATCGTCTACGACTGTTACTCATAGCACATCTTCTAATCAGATTGTTTGCCGCTGCATTGACCTAATTTCTCCTCGGCTTTACGGTGACAGTAAGCCTTTTGGATCAGACGTGGCTTCGTGCAGGTTCTTGGGCAGGTGTGTGTGCATAGCTCGTACCTGGCGGGCCACAGGTTCTTGGGCAGGTGTGTGTGCGTAGCTCGTACCTGGCGGGCCACAGGTGTGTGTGTGCGTAGCTCGTACCTGGCGGGCCACGACTTGCTGCAGGGCGTTCTGGCACTTGATGTAGGTGTGGTCTCTCATGATGATCATGATGACTGGCATGAGCTTGTCTATCAGGGCCAGCGGACCGTGCTTCAGCTCCCCGGCCAGGATGCCCTCCGAGTGCATGTACGTGATCTCCTTGATTTTCTACACAGGGGCGGGGGGGGGGGGGGGGGGGGGGTATCACAGGTGAAGAAAATCAATACCCAACTTCAACTTCTTCAACTTTATTGATATCCCGAAGGAAATTTGGTTTGCAGCAGGCATATGGACATGTAGTACAAAAACGTCAACATCAGCAGACATCGTGTGACACAGAGACACACACTCCAGGAGTGAACGAGGTCAAGTAAAAGATGAGGGCATTGCCTCCATAAAGCAGCAACAGTAAATAGTAAATAGTAAATACCGGTAGTAAATAGTAAATAGTGCAACATAAATTTTACATCAGTCAATGATGTAAAATAAAAATAAAGATCCATTTAAGGGATCTTTATTGATGTACATTGGTATGCACCACTGACACAAAAAGGAAAATGACTATGGCTTATATCTCAAAACAACAACACAAATATAGCCATACATGCCATTAAATGATAAGGCGGCAGTGACAGGAATTTGTTCAAAAGCTAAATTATTTAGTATTATTTTTCAATAACCTTCGGAAACACTTGGCTTATTGCTAAAATAAGGGTCATAAATACAAAACTTGTGGCCAAATAGTTTCAATTCCATTGATTGCTATCTATAATAATAACACGAGAGATGTTTTCAGTGTTCAGATCCAAAGTGAAATGAATAACGTCAGGAAGGCAAAGGGTTGTCTGGCTCACCAGCGCTCCTTCCAGGCAGGTAGCATAGTGGTAGCCTCTGCCCATGATCAGCACACTCTTCTGCTGGTACAGCTCTGCTGCCAACTTCTGGATCTCATCATCCAGACTGAGAACCTCCTTAATCAGGTCTTACGGGGAGACACAAGAGAGAAAGAGGTTATGATTGTGCACCACTTCAAAATAATTATACAAGGAATATTTGAGCAAAAAAGGCTCGACATAATTTGCAATTTCATTAGTCTTCTTGAAGTGACTTCTTCAAATCAAACATCACTGACATATACTGTCAGCATAGTGCTGTTGACAAATGCTGAAGTGTGACTGGAATGGGAATATAATGTGGGGCAGGGAGGAGGCCTCAGCAGAGCATCCAGACATTCCTCATTAGATTGCCACTGGGGACACCCCATCATATGCTTTAGATCCAGAGGAGCATGCCAAGGCCCAGTGCCAAGAACTAGTTCTCCGTCTCTCTGCTCTCTTTCTCTCTGTGATCTCTCTCTCTCTCTCTCTCATAATAGATCAGCTTCTTCTTCCAAGCAGATTGTTTGAACAAACAACAGACTCTGGGGGCCGGCAATTCCCCTTTGTCTAAGCGACGCTTTTCCATCCCTATACATTGTAATCTGGCGTGTGATCAGACCTGGCAGGAGCACAACGCTCGTCTGAACGCGAGGCTTGATTTACCTGGCAGCACTCTCAGGCCCTGGATGATCTCACGTCGCCGCGGCTGCATGGAAATCCTGTCGTCACACATCAACAGCGCAAACATGATCAGGGCCACAAACTGACTGGTGTACGCCTGCGGAGCAGCAACACAAACAGAGAAGCATGTGGTTACTGATGGTTTTACACAGATAAGCATGGAGAGATGGAGCTAAGCGGGACTGACACGCATGCTAGCGAGGTACACACGGTCACTCGCCGTTTAGATGAACGGTGAACCAAATGTAAACATCCACATGTATTTTTTACGCACAACTTTTACACATTCGGCTGCCTCCACTGTCAGCCAATTACATCTCAGTCCCCTGATTATTATACAAAAAGGCATTATAGTTTTCCTATCTTGAGGAAAGAGATGGCAAAACTAAAAAGCTACAAACAGATCGCAACTTCAGCTTGCCTTTCAGTAGAGTTTGAGGAGCCTGCGCCTCTTGTCCGCCTGTTTCGATAGTGAACTTTGTCTCCAGATAATAATGTGCACCAGATGAAGACAGAGTGGAAGGAGAGGTGGGTGTAAATATACATATGCCAGGCAGCATTAAGACAGCCTGGAGTTGAGCTCAGCCTAGTTATTCAGCCTGGAAAGATTGGTGAAGGCACACATGCCATCAAGTCAGAAAGGCCATGCTCTGATCATTCTGGAGATGTCACAACATCAACACGTCTGAAGACTGCCGTCTTCATCGCCCACTCTCTCTCTCTCTCTCTGTCCCGTTATCCTTCATCTCCGAGCACGTTTGGAGGCCTTCCATGCCCGTTTGGGGGATTTAATCAGTGTTCATGTCAGAGGAGCCAAGACGTTTCACGGGACCCTCTGGACTCAGAAATGCCAGTGTCTCGGGCCAGGGAAATGGCAGTAAAACCTTTACAGAGTTATTTTCCCTGACAACACGCTAACCGCAGCCCCTCAGAACTCTGACAGTCTCTGCCGTCGACTCAGTTGTGGCAACATATTTAATCCACGTAGTAAACCAGTGGTGCTTTTCTGCGTTCATGTCACCATCTATATAGCGCCCAATGAAGTGTTTCATGCAGAATATGGCAACGGTTACGTTAATGATGACACCCTTAAAAAAAAAAAAGGTTGAAACACAAACCAACAGAAACAGTTGTGCACTAGAAAATAAGACTCATAACCCTGGAAATTCCCCCTGGATACTGTCACATAGTTCAACTAAGGCCGTCTTCTATTTGCTGTCAATGGACCAGCCTTTTGATGGCATCAAACTCTTTTGCCTCTGGCTTGAGGAGACTTATTCCATCTGTATAAATCTTGAGTATATGATCATAGGAACAGGGAAGGTGTTCAATTTTCTCTTCCAATCAATAAAACACAGCTATAATTAGCCAAAAATAAACTTAATAGGAGCAAATGGGGTGATTTGGGAGTCCTTTAGCGATTGGGTGCGATGCATTCCCTCCTGTGATTTGATGAGCTGGGCCGTGCAGCACTTGGTTGCGCGCTGGGTGTGGGTGTGTGTGGCCCAGCCAGTCAGGCAGTAAATGATGGCGTCTCTGAGGCGAGGCGTGCTCTGGTCTCCAGGCTCTCGGCTCTGGGGCTCTGGGGCTTTGGAGCAGCGCAAGAGCGGCCGAGCCAAGCCCGAGGGCTGGGCCAGGGAGGGACCTGCTCCATTCCCTCTCTGCTCACTCACTAGCTGGGACTCTGGCTCGGCTGCTTTTCTCCTCTTCACTCTCCGCCCGCGTCGCGTCTGGCAAACCCCTTTAGCTTTGAGCGTGGGGGGGGATAGAGGGACAAAACCATGGGTCCCCCCGACATTACAGCTAGACTTTCAGCTAGAGATGAGAATATCAGGCTTCTTCAACTCCCGACGGACCAGCGTGGAGGAATTATGGCCACTTCCCAAGGGGGCGGGGCCAGTCACACAATGAAGTTCTCACTGGGATTTCATTCAGTGTCAGCGGGGTTGAGTGCGTTTTTACGAGATGATGCAAGAGTGTGCTGTCCGGTTCCTTTAGATTCAATATGAACAGAACATGCCAGTGTTTGATATTGGTGCGAATTTGATGTTACAACAACTCTGACTGAGCAGTTACACGGACCGATGCAGACAGTCAAGTCTGTGGGTCAAGCAATTTGAAAAAGAGACAGCTGCATACATCTCCAATAATACCACTAATGGGATCTGAGCAGCTGAGACACAAAAGAGTGGAGCAGAAGAAAAGTACCCTGCCCCAGCGCCTCAGCCTGGCTCCTGACAGAGGAGAATATTCCCTTCTATTTTATAATATTCGATATTTCTCAGATATTGCAACCTGCTAGCTAGAGTATACTAGAGTATCCCCTCCACCCATAGCATGTGTTCAGGACAGAGGATGGCGAGGGGAAAGTGTGAGGGCGTATGAGACAGAGCGCTGTGTGCTAAAGACATTAGGATGTGTAAAGGCTATAAGCCCTCAGAGCTAAGGTCGTGAAAGCTGAGAGAGCGAGGTAACCGGAGCTGCGGCGCTGAGAGAGCGAGGTAACCGGAGCGGCGGCGCTGAGAGAGAGCGCGGTAACCGGAGCGGCGGGCGCTGGCGGCTCACCTTGGTGCTGGCCACGCCGATCTCCGGCCCGGCGTTGATGTGCACGCCGCAGTCCGTCTCCCTGGAGATGGAGCTGCCCACTGTGTTGGTCACGCCCACCGTCAAAGCCCCTCGCTCCTTGCAGTAGCGCAGGGCCATGAGGCTGTCCGCCGTCTCCCCTAGAGGAACGCACGGGAATGACACATATTATGAGACGCGTTATGCAATGTAATCATGCTGATGTATTAGTCATACGGGGATAAGATTTGAAACAGCACAACACAAAACACATGGCACACCACAGAAACAGCACAAACAACATTAGGAGATTTTTTTTTTTTTTTTTTTAACAAGGCTACAATGCAGTAGATTAGGCACCGCGTTTACTCATTCAAGACTCAACTGGATACAGCAAACACTCAATAGCTGAAGGAGGCTCAAACACAGCAGGAGGCAAACTGATTTGGGAAGAATCGGAGTGGCAGTTATTCGGGATGGAAAGCGAGGGGACAAATGGGGAATGTGCGGTAGATCCGAGTTCAGACAGCGGTGGCGCTCTGCTCTCCCCACCTGACTGGCTGATAAAGAAGCAGACGTCGTCTCGGAAGACGGGCGTGTTCCTGTCCAGGAAGTCGCTGGCCAGCTCCACCATGACAGGCAGCTCGGTCAGCTCCTCCAGCACCTGGCGGGTCTGTGGGAAGGAACGCAGCGCTGCTCAGCATCATCGCGTCAATGAAACAAGCCAGTCTAGCCGGGAGCAGAGGTACGTGCCAGCAGCACACAAGCCTCGCACCTGTGTCCACAATACGGCCGTGACATTTCCTACTGTTTTTTTTCTCCACTGCCGAGTGCTGATGGAGTCAATGTGGACATGTTTCCATGATGGTCGGATTAAAAAATGAAAACAAAAGGAAAAAAAATGGTGGTTACTCACCGCAACGCCGGCATGGTAGCTAGTGCCGCAAGCAATGAGGATGAGACGTCGACACCTCTGGATCTCTTTGATGTGGTCCTTCAGTCCACCCAGTATCACTGAATAGCAAACAGAACAGTCCATCCATGAAACACGTTCCACCTCATTAAAAAAAGAGTCTCAGAGTGACCGATGACTGAGCTGAGAAAGAATGTTTTAACACAACAGGTCATTTTTGCACATTTTGGGCTTTTAATTATTATTATTATTATTATTATTAAAGCTAATAGAGAAAGGCATTTATGCTGATTTCAGCCTCTGTGTTAAAGGTAAGATCAATACCGGTATCCCATATGCTGGCAGTAGATATTCAGCGAGTTAATAATTCATTCATTCGTGTTTATTTGTTGAGACATGCTGAACTTCAGTTGAGTTTATTTGACAATTAATTAAATGAATTGGACAATTAAACTCAACTGTAGGTGGTTGTTGAGCATACTTTTTAAGCAAAATGCATGAAGGAAAAGACAAGCCAATTAAAACAGACCTTTTGGCAATGCAAGAGGCTAGTAGACTCTCGGCAATTCTAGTGTTATGAATGTGTAAAATATGAAGATGGAAAATGGGACAGGGTGCAAAATGGTGTGGTTACACAAGCTGTGCTATTCCATGAATGCTCCACTCTTTGACACCTGAACTGACCACCTCTCTAACCTGTGTTGTTGTCGAAGCTGACTCTTCCTCTCATGGTGTTGACCACGGACTCTGGCTGCTCAAAGATCTCCTTCTGCATGAAGGAGCTGTAGCTGCCTGTGGTGGAGGCAGGAGCAGAAGTCAGGGCACGGCACCAAAACCATGAAAAGGGTAAATGCCTCTGAGGCACACAGTGATGGAGTTTTTATAAAGTGTGAGCCCACATGAGGCCGCGTGTAAAGGGCATTGTTGACACACATTAAGCTCCTGCAAATCGCAAACCACAAACTCCTGCGAAAGCAAAGGCGTGACAATGTAGTGATAAATCCAGCTTCTCGGAAATGTAGGGAGTTCAAAAGATAAATGCACTCTTCTTTCTGCTATTTTGTATTTTTTAATCCAGCCCCACTACATGGCTCAAACACGAGGCAATGGGAAGATAAGTGTTTTTTCCCCCCCCGCCAATAACCAATTGTGATCGTGAAATATGCTCGTGTTTTTCGGCCTGCCTCTGACAGCAATTTGGGTCATTCATGCGAATTAGGCTATTCAGCAGAACGGCTCCAGAAGTTGAGACCCCGAGGAGAGAGGCTGTGTAATGACAGGACCACAAAGGAATGTCTCCAGTCCAGCCAACGTAAGGTTACCTCTGCCCTCTGCTGGATCGCCGCGGAAGAGGCAGAGGAGGAGCAGGAACTACAAAATTCAGTTTGGATTAAAGTTTGTTTTAACAACACTGGTGACTGGTACAGAGGGGGGGTGGGGGTTAGAGTCAGGAGTCCTGCAGCTGGGACCAGGCCGCCTCACTCTGAACATGGCCTGGGGGTGTGAGTGATCCAGACAGGGGGTCGTAACTAACTGCTTGTGAACGACAAACAACGGCCTCAAGGCTGGAGGTCGAGAACCACCTCTGCAATATAACAAAAGCAGTCTTCGTCGACATCTGCACAATAATAACAGGGTTTGGGGCTAAATTATAGGGCAGGATACCAATGAGCTGTTCAAACATGTGGCCGAAGTAATTATCTAAAGTGTGAGGGGGGGGGGAAATATGAACACCCCTGGCAGGAGAGTCCAACTGGTTGACAGAGCAGCTGTTCTCGGCAAACAGCGGGCTTGGATCCCAGAGCTGGGCTGTCCGCTCACCCTTCATGATCTGCTGCAGCTCCATCTGCAGGGTCTGGATGGCGCGGGCGGGGTGGTCTCCAACGATGCGCTTGATCCTGTGGATGGTCAGCCGCCCGTCCGTCACGGCGGCCACGTCGTCGTCCTCCAGGAAGATCACGCGGTTGGTGTGCTCGATCACTGCGCTGCAAGACACACCAGAGTTCATTTACACTCACAAGGCTGAGCTGATTTTCTTCATTGTGATTTATTATTTGCACACATATAAATATGAAACAGGTAAAGAAAATGCAATGAGCAAAGTAAAGTGCAGGTAGGGACGAGAAACACTGAAAGGGCTTATTATGGGTCTCTACCTCAGAAAACCAAATAAGAGAAAGGTCATGAAGATAATGGACTATTTGGGCTAATGTGTTTGGAGAGCATAAGTGTAGACGCTGACCTGGCATCAGAGGCAAAATAATACTCCACTGATTTCTCATTCTCAGGGAACAGGCAGGTGTCCTGGTCCATCCTGGGCAGGGTAGGGCAGCCTTTCTTCTCTTTACCAGCTGGGGAAAACAAAGATAAACTGGAGCTCAGTAACACTGATACAATCAAATCTGGAGCAGGTAGAGAGTAAAAACATAAATTCAAACGTACAGGAGGACCGGTAGAGGATAGGAATATGATCTGTGGTCAGCTTGTGATCACTCTTCACTCCAATCAACAGAGGACCTCCCCTCCTGGAACACCAGAGGAAATTGTTACATTACAGGTGCATCTCAAAAAAATTGAATATCGTGGAAAAGTTTTTTCCCCTTAATTGAATTCAAAAAGTGAAACTTTGATATATTCTAGATTCATTACACATAAAGTAAAATACGTAGAGCCTTTTTCTGTTTTAATTTGGATGATTACGGCTTCCAGCTCATGAAAATCTAAAATCCAGTATCTCAAAATATTAGAATGTTACATAAGACCAATCAAAAAGAGGATTTATAATACAGAAATGTCAAACTTCTGAAAAGTATATTCATGTATGCACTGGGTACTTTTAGTTTTTGGTTAGTTTTAAGGAAGCAGTGGAAGTGTACCTGGCGCAAACTGCCTGCCCGGGGTAATGGACACTTTTGAAGACTAGGGCAAAAGCACCCTCCTGGCAGATGGAAGCACAAACACATGATCAGAGAGGCGTTTACCTGCCAAACACTTGACAGAGAGCGCTGTGCCCGAGACGGCCCTTACCAGCTGCTGGGTCACCCTCTCCACCAGAGTGGTAAAGCTGATGTCGTCACTTTCCCGGTTGTCGTACATGTACTTCACCAGCTTCGCGATGGTCTCTGTATCTGTCTCTGACTCAAACTCATAGCCTTTGCTCTCCTGCGGAAACGGAGCGAGATGCTAAGTATTGTCTTTGTGTCATATCTAAGGTTGAAAGAAAAAAAAGTGTGTGTGTGGGGGGGATAAAATCCAAATGTATATAACTGCCCTATATAAATATATAGATATATAAATGTATATAACTGCTCACCAGGAATTTCCTCAGGTCTTTGTAGTTGGTGATAATTCCATTGTGAATAACAATGAACTCTGCAAATCATAAAGATCACAATATAAATTATATATTTATATAATTATATATAAATTAATATATCATCGGATTATCTTAGCTTTGTAACTGTAATTTCTATGCTCTGAAACAGCTCACTCTATCAGCAGACATTCACCACTGTCTCCCAAAACAAGACAAAAAATGTCTCTTGCAAGCCAACTTGTGATTGACAGAGTACAGCTCTACAGAGAATGGACTAGACAATACAGAAAGAGAGGCAGTGACAGTTGCTTGGGTGATCTTCTAAGGATAAGGGAAAATTGTATAATTGGGACATGGCTGCTACAACGAATAAAATATCGGAGCTGATTTGAATGCAACGATCTGAACAAATACTATTAACACAATATACACATACATACAATTAACATGTCAAATTGAGTGTACAGTATCACCAAAAGTGATTTTGATCATCGACAGAACTGACCATTGTTCTTGTCAGACCTCTGTGGGTGGCTATTTACTGGGCTAGGTGCACCATGGGTGGCCCAGCGGGTGTGAGCAATGCCGAGGTGCACGTCGAATTTCACATCCAGGTCAATATCCTGCTGTTCTATTGGTTGCACACGGACACAAGACAGACGATAATCAGATTCTTGATTGTATATCAGTATACAGATGTCATTTTGTTTAAATCGCATCATCTCAGAATTGATCAGATGTCAGATGGAACTCAAATCTTAAAGGAAGCTTACTGTTGATCTCCTCCTCAAGAAACTTCACTTTTCCACGCTGCTTGATCAGCTGGATAAACTTTGATTCCCATTCCGTGCCGTTCCCGCCATCAATACCCACGCCTAACAAAAAGCACAAAATTAAGAATTGCAAGACGTTTCGACAACATCTTCAAAGTGATTCACATTCATTAAAGTATTGGACAATCAACAGGTTCAAACGGTATTTTCCAATTCCAAACACTCATGCCAGTTCCACTACCGTTCTGTATATGCATTCAAAATGATAACAGCTGTTCACGAATTCATAGGCACTGCAAAGTCTCACTTTTTATTCCTTACAGGGTATATATAAAAAAAAATGGTGTGACTGCTAAAGATGATTAGCCTGGTTAATATGCTGTGTACAGTGTAAATGTAAGGATAATATTAGGGCTTAACAAGAATAGTTCCATGCTTGATTACAACCATATTTCTAGCAATGGAAAATGAATATGGTACAGTGTCAGTCATTTTGCATTCTAAAAACACCTCAATCAAAGTAGAAAGGGGACAGCAATTAGATTGAAAACAAGAGGACACAAACGTCATGCAGGCCTGCAGTCAGACAGTGAGGAAGAGTGAGGGAAAGGGAGCTGATCATCCATATGCCAGTAGGGAGTATGTTGTTGATATGGGGATTCTCTGTCTCCCTCACCGGCAGAGTCGTAGCCTCGGTACTCCAGACGCCGCAGGCCTTGGAGCAGGATCTCAAGGATCTCGCGGCGAGTCCTCGGCACCAGGTAATTCAGATAGGCAAAGATTCCTAGGGAGAGGAAGACAGGAGTAATCGGTTGAATTCAATATTCTAGATCAGGGGTTGCCCAAACTTTTATAAGATTTTCATTAGAGGGAACTGATGTTTGCATGACACGGCCTTTGACACGGTAGACCACTCTAGAGCGCCTTGAAACTTGGGTTGGTCTTAAACTAAAAGGGTCTCCTCTCAACCTGTTACCCTCCTACCTGTCCAATAGAGAGGCAAAATGAACGTCACTTCCTGCTTCAGCACTGTACCGGAGATTTTCTTCCGCAATTTATTTTCCCATAGACATTTCGTAAAATGCTTATAAAAACAGTTTTACGTCGTCAAACCAAACGGTTCAGCTATATTTAGAATCGGGAGAGACCATTTCACTCGGACCAAAACTAAAAACAAACGACATCGAAAAAAGATTTTCTTTAAACCCGCATTTTTTGCGTTTTGGTCCAAGTGAAATGCTATGCGATCTCTCCTGTTTCTAAATATATCTGTATCGTTTGGTTTGAAAAAGTAAAACTATTTTTATAAGCATTTTACCAAATGTCTATGGGAAAATAAATGGGGGAAGAAAATCTCTGGTACAGTGCTGAAGCAGGAAGTGACATTCCACTTTGTTAAGAAGTTAAGAAGATTGCCCAATCTTGCTTTTATCAATGTATGTTAATTTCTAATTAGATCCTTTTTATCCTTAAGATGTCTTGCAAAGAGTTGTCTATGCTTTTATTTTCTCTTGCTTCTGACTATTGTAATTCCTCTACACAGGTATTACCCAGGCCTCCCTCCATCGCCTTCAACTTGTTCAAAATGCTGCTGCTATGCTTATCACTGGTACAAAACAACAACATGAATATAAAACACCCATTCTGGACTCCCTGCATTGGCTCCCTGTTAAGTTTTCATATTGATTTTAAAAATGTATCGTTGACGTCCAAGGCCTTACATGACCTGGCTCCTAAGTCTAGTGAGGCAATATTATAAGATTCAAGGACCACCCAACCTGAGAATCTCCAACAACAAAAAACAAGAAAAAAATTCACCGTGCCTGACAATCAAGCCACATTATTCACTGATGTCACCCACTACTATTTAGGGATACCACAAAAGGATAAAAGAAAAAGGACAATGGGCATAGCAGGAGAAACCAGTCTGACAGGGGGAGTGACTGCTCTGGGGAAAACAGATTTGGTTCTTGGTTATGGCCGTAAGACTTGACTGGAAACAATGAAGTTTATCTATGGACCAGGCCTTTCGCAAGCTGAAATCCCCAACATCCCTGAGGGAATTAATGTTATCTGAGCAACCAAAACCTGTAAAAATAGTGGCCTTCACACAATGACAAATCTCAAAAATGATGTTCTGGTTTTGGTCTTGTCTAAGAAACTCATATAACTATGACTAGGACGGACTAGCTACATAGCAACATAGTAGAGTGTTTGTGAGATCTCAAGAGCTGCCTCAAGCATCATCTTCACCATAAACAATCTTTTCTCCCTTCATATGATGTGATCTGGCCAATGATCTACCTATAACAAATATATTCAGATTCACATGTCAGATTTTTGAAGAGCTTTGTGACTATCTAAACCTATCACAAGTAGATTCAACATTCACTTTAATAGCCACATAAGTAATCAGATTACAAATGAGGAATTTGACTGAGTGCAAATACAAGACTAGTTTAGATTAGTGCAATACTTAAGACTATATCTATTGTACTTCAGTGTTTACAAACAGTTTCAAGCTTGTAAATACACTATGAATGCGTCTTTAGCTGTCACATACTTCTAGGTCTCATCTTTGTACAAATCAATTTGAGATTGATTAATGTATCCAATGTCATGAAATAGGCCTTTTGTTTACGTTTGGATTACTCAATGTCTTTCAACTTTATCCTACAATCAAACTAAAACAAGAAAAAACATTTAGTAAAGCAGCCATGTTGACCAATCAAACGACACAATGTTTAGAGCTTTAGACTACGGTCCAACAGGCCAACATAAATCAAAGATGCATCACATCACATCAACGACAAAATCCAACAATATAGTAGTTCTTTGGTATGTGCAACTTGTCCAATATCTTCATCCAGTGAACAACTAGTAGTGGTCAGGGGGTGCCCTTATTTGGTCATTGCTTAGAAAGAGGAGCATCAAATGCAACTTTATAAATGGCCTGCATTTATATAGCGCTTTTATCCAAAGCGCTTTACAATCAGTAGATAGTCTACATTCACCCATTCATACACCGATGGCGGCAGGCTGCCACGCAGGGTGCCTACACACCATTGGGAGCAAGGAGGGTTAAGTGTCTTGCCCAAGGACACAACGACAGCAGCTGGGAGGGAGCGGGGATCGAACCGCCAACCCTTGCGTCATTGGCCGACCCGCTCTACCTCCTGAGCTAAAGCCGCCCCTACTTTATAACACTAGGCATCTTGCGCGCTCAATTCCTAGGCTCGCCCACTGCGCGGCCTCGCCCGCCATGCAGCTCGCATACGCAGCTCGGCTGCTGCTTATGAAATCACCGATGAAAACATCAGTGTCTTATGACATCACTGATGACATCATCAGTGAGTTGACATCACCAGTGATTTCACAATGCTGATGATGTCACTGATGAGTGATGACATCAGTGATGTCACAATGCACAATTGCTCAAGTTACATCACTGATGACATCACTGATGACATCAAGGACAAAAATTGAAACAGAGAAGAGAGAGAGAACAGAGCCCACATTGCCGAAAGATAACGTTAGCCAAGAGCTGACGGATAGATAGATGCTAATAGTACTCTGAATGCTACATGGTTCAACAGAGGATCCATTCAGAATAGGTGTGGGGCTGGCTGGAGGGATGGAGGATGGCTGGCAGCAGAGTCGAATCGCCAAGTGGACGCAGAAACAAGGCTCATCTTTGTTTATGAAGGGAGTGAGATGGTAGGAGAAATAAAGTTAACCTGTATGCAGAAGGGCCCACCATGTCAAACTCCCGCTAACTAACTTACATCATCTAGCTTCTGAGAACAGTGGGTATTTTGAGCGTATGTCTGGAATAGGTTACCCAGAGATTGGAGTGACAGAGATGGGAGACAGGGAAGCCGCTATCAGTTAAGAGTGTAGAGTGAGGGATACAGTATCTCAATTATTTCCCACAACCGATAGTCTATCAAAGTGTCTCAACCATTTCCCCACAACTGATAGTGTTCAAACAAATTATTTTTCGGCTGCGCACGACACGTGAGTGCTACATCTATCCAGTGGATATACCCCTGTCCCCTTGCTCTATTTCAGCTCGGAAAGCAAGGGGAAGTCGTCAGATACGTTAGCATGATCTAATTCTGAACAAATAGTGACCGACATTAACCGGTAATCCATCACAACATTAGCAACCCGGAGCTGCTGGAAACTTAACGTCACGCAAGATCATCGGGAGATGATGGGCGTAACGTGAATACAAGCAGCTGGCGTTAGCAGGGAGCAGCTCGTCATTTCACACATCAAAATAGCAGACCCAATATTAACACATCGCACACATAATAGGCACAAGCAAATTATACAACCATTACAACACTAGCTACAGATCGCTAACTCTGGTTAGCCACCCCTAGCTAAACTGAGTATGGGGGATGAAACGTAATGTAACGTTAATGATGCGATTAATAACTAATGTTACACAGTACGTTCATGTTACCCGTATTTGCAATTCAATTTCGATGAGCTGGTGAACATGATATAAACCCGCCCCTTGACTAACATTTGGTCAAATGTAATGAATATTATATTTAATGCTGCAATACTCACCACACATGTCTACTGTACACTTTGGTTGCCAGTTACTGCTGCTCTGTTAGTTCCGCAATCTGGGAACCCCTTTTACGTAAGCTCCGCCTACTTACAATTTCATTGAATCAGAGCCAGGGGTCGACTTCAACGCGCTCCGGCGGTTGGTTCATTTACTCTGTCAATCAAGCAGCACCTACCGACGCAGACTCTTCTGACGTGGCAGGATGCAGATCCGTGGGCAGGCACGACCACCGTCCATGCTCCAGTCTGGCAGCACCAACACACCAGCTTATCTTGTGACCTAAAATAAACACCACTTCTCAATAAGAGGCGTATGCTCACTGCCAACTGCAAGGATTGCAGGAAATATTACAACAGTATGGTTAAAGAGTCATAACTTATAATCAACAAATATAGCTTACGCTTAATACCTTCTGAGCTAGTTCAAAAATGTAACAGAATTTAATTTTGGCACAGTATAAAGAGAATCTTAAAAAAAAATCATTGCTGCTAATACTATCACTGAGCAATGTTCAAAGTGTGCAATTTCAATGTAATTTATCATAAGAAATCAATGGAAAACTTTGAACTCATTCAGAGGACAATACTGGATCACTGCAAATGGGGAGTCTGTCTCTACCTGCAACAGTATTTCTAGTTTATAAAAAAGGATCCAGAGACACACTTCTATAAAGTTAAGTCTTCTCACGACTAGTAATCTCATTGATTGTGTGTATGTGAAACAGGTAGGCTACCCAGGTCAATCACATAATTTAATAAACTTTATTTACATACATATTTGTATTTAATACAATGCATCTTGAATGCTGTTGTAGCTAGCGACTGAAATAGAATGGTGTGAAATAAATACAGTTTATCAGGGTTCTTCAGCCTTCAGTAACATCATCTTTTTAGCCCTCATCTTGTGGGCTGTGGTGTCTGTGTCCTGAAATACTGTCAGTGTACTGACAAACGCCATCAAGGTCAATCCTCTCAACACAGCTACACGGTAGACAAGCGTGAAAGATGTTTGTTAATGAAACTATGGGATGGAGCTAAGGGAGGTGGGGTGACGGTGGGGGAGAGAGGAATGTGTGTACGGTGTGGTTCCTCAGAGTCAAGATTGAGCAACTCCCTCCTCCTCATCATCCTTCACCTGGTAAATACAAACAGAAAACATAGTTAGGATCCTAACACATTTTCCATTTTGACTGTTCTGTATTGCTTATAGGATGTTATGCGTTACGGTATGTCCTGTTTTTATAAGACCAAGGACCATGATGGAAATAAGTGTTTACACTTTTACCTGGACTTTGTTATTCTATATCCAAAATAAAATCAATCAATCAATCAATCCCATTTTAAAATGGTAATTTCCCCAGAATGTTACGCTGTACACCGAATATGAAGTGCCTATGAAGTGTACAATACTGTAGCTACATATAGCACAGATCTATAGTACATCTTAGATCATTACATCTACAGTGCATCTTCTGGTAGAGGGACGAACCTGCTCCACCGACTCGACCTCGGGGACGTAGAACTGCAACATGTTTTGAATTCCGTTCTTCAATGTGATGATGGAGCTGGGGCAGCTGGTGCAGGCGCCCTGCAGCTTCAGTTTGACGATGCCGTCCTCAAAACCCCGATAGACAATGTCCCCTCCATCCTCCTGCACGGTTGGCCTGGGAGAGAAAAGCATCAGGACAAAGAGAGGCTAACAAACGCCGAGATTTAAGTGTCTTTACATGCAGGACAGTAAGTACGTGTATACAATCCATGTGTCAACAACCTTGAGCAAATAAAAACGGGAGCTGCTAATCAGTGTGCGGACAATTCCTTTATTTTTTGATTTCACCTATTTGTCCTGCACCTGATGCCCAATGTGGTTTTGGATGTGCGCACAGTTTTCCTACTTTAATCAACAACAGCAGCTACCTGATTCGGGTCTCCAGGAGCTCTTTGATCATAGCAACCACTTCGTCGTCCTCATCTGACGGTGCTGCAAAGACACAAGATTCCTTGCGTTGACAGACAGCCCTGCCCTCGTTCTATTTATAGACTTTTTCCTCTCGCATGGCTGGCTGTGTCCCTTACCTGTATCTGCACGAGGTGCGCTCTCCTCATTCACAACAGGGAGTCCAGTGGTGAAGAAATCCATGATGGCAGCAAATACGTCAGGTTTGATTACTTTCCATTCCGTATTCGCATCAGACTAAATGGGGAGAAAGAAAAGGAGCTGTTCTAATCACATGACGTTAACAACGTGCCACAGTGTGCGGCTCATACAGACTGGGGCTGATAATTACCCTTGTTATGGTGATGAAGTCGGGGCCCAGGAAGACGCTCTTAACACCATCGATTCGAAATAGCTGTCTGAAGGAAAAACTGAGTTGTAATTGGTCAAATTCCACCTGCTTTATGAATTGTTTCATATATAACATAAAGATTGAGACCACAATGCCTGCATGCATAAAGTTATACTTCTCAATCCCCCCTCTATTATACTAGTAGTAGACACATTTCAGTTGGGAACTGTAAAGAGAACAATGATTTGAAGTTCAGTTGGGTGTAAACGTTCAGACAAAGTCATTATCATATTGAATGTCACTTAAGAGTCCAACGACATTGTGATGGTTGGTCTTGAATTCTTGATTGTCTAGTTTCAAACTACTGGTTGGACTGTCCTACAGTGGTACAGCATTTCCAATTAATTTAGTCCAATTTGTCCCACCATAGTCTAATTTGTAAATGTTGCTCTCATAGTGCACCAGCTTGATGCATTTAACTTTAAAATGTCCAAACTTTATTATGGGGAATCATGCCCCCGGTCCACCGACCACAGTCTCACAAAATCCTGTGGGAAACACTGTAAGTACACGTGCCAAATATGCACTCAGCAAAAAAACTTTAAGGACACCGAGTGCAGACTCAAGGACATCCCCAGGAACAAACAGAACACGTTTCACTACTGTTTCTCGGTGTATTAAAACCCCCGAAAGTGGTTTTCTAAGTGCACACATTGCTTTTAGGCTACAAGTAGAACATGTGAATTGTGAATTATTAAACTGCACTGCAGGGTATTCTCCTTTTCAGTCACCTTGTTTTTAACAAGTCATGTACCTGGCGAGAGGCGAGGTGTACGCATCACGAGGCCCAGCAAAGTCCATTGTTCCTGTTTCAAGAACGGGGCGACCGGGCAGGAATTTTAAGCTGTTAGGATTGGGCGTGTCCTGGGTCTGAATGAACATGGTCCGTGCTGGAAGGAGACGACACAAGAAAGGCCATTAGACATAACATTGTGTTTCCTCCAGAGAGCTACAATCGTGTTGTTGTTGTAGGAATACCAACCTGGAAAACACAGGGGCATCTGTGGCCATCTGCCTGTGACTCCTGCTCTGTTATGTGAAAGCCAGTGCAATCCAGCACTCTGGTATCCATAGCCAACAGCTCTAGACAGCACACAGATAAAAGGTTACTATATTATGTAGCCGCTGAGTCCTGGGAAAACACCCCTTCATTTCATTTTTGGGGCGGCTTTAGCTCAGGAGGTAGAGCGGGTTGGCCAATGACGCAAGGGTTGGCGGTTCGATCCCCGCTCCCTCCCAGCTGCTGTCGTTGTGTCCTTGGGCAAGACACTTAACCCTCCTTGCCTCGTATGATTGGTATGAATGTAGACATGAATGATGGTGGTCGGAGGGGCCGTTGAGCGCCGATGTGTGGCTGCCACGCTTTCGAACCACCGGTACTAATGGTGTGAACGAATAATGATTCTGTGAAGCTCTTTGAGCACTTGGAAAGGCGCTATATAAATCCAATGATTATTATTTACATATATATGATGCTGCATCTGTGAGCATTCAGTGTCCAGGCAAGCCCTGTTTATTTCCTTACTCCCACATAAAGATGTGGCAAAGACTGCTTCAAGATCTGGTGAATCTGTTGTGTGCTGAAGTAAGAAGTAATCTGTTGTGTAAAACGAATCTGACCGTTTGAGTACAACGTTGTGATTGCAATGCATAATTTGTAGCAGAAGCAGCACATTTTGCACACAGGGTAGTTAGTAGTAGGCAAAGCAGCCCTAGCATGACTGATATTACACACAGGAGCTTCCACAATCATCATTTGCCTTGCTTGTGGTTAGAAACTTGCACATTCGCAGGCCGTGCTTTTCATTTAGACACACTTATTTGGTAGCCTGGGTGAACCCAGCCTTCAACGTGACATCACAGATTGTGTCTGCAGCGTAAGTACATGGAGGTCACGTGGAGGCTGGGTTTACCCAGGCTACTTATTATTTGGCTGCAGTACATTCGCTATGAACTTGAAGATTATTATGCCCATTCAGACTAAAAGTGACTCGTCCTAAATTAAGCATTAAACTAAAGTTGCTCCTTTTAAAATGTGTCTATCAATGTATTCAGATACACAGTTCACAGTTTTCTGTGTACAAAATGATTATTGAACCTGAGCGCACCTGGAAATAATGTTGGTCAAAATACGAGGCTTAAAGTTGACATGAATTTTTTTATCATGTGGCTAGTTCATTTGCATTTCACCTTAGACAAGACATTACACTGCTTTCAAGTCTGAAATGTACCTAGATTTGCTAGAAAGATGAACATTTCAGATTTTCACCAGCTAGGGTGCTGCTTGTTGATGTCACTTACTAGGCAGACTTTACAGTATTACAGTACAACAGTAGTAAGGATTTTAAACGTTTTGATGAATCAAACAACCACAATCCAAGTCAGAACCCCCCCCCCCCACACACACACACACACGCACACACATAATGTGATTTTGTCTCTCAAACCCAAATCGAGTTTTTTTTTTCATTGTTAGATATGTCACAGACTCAGATATTTTGTCCAGAATCCCATAACTATCTGTATTGTACATAGAGAGAACAGTGTGAAATTACGATCAAATCAGTCATTATTCTACATTCTATAATTGGGCAAACTTCTTGTAAATGAAATAATGCTGAGGATTAATAATAGTTTGCTGGGGACGCCCTGGAACCATGCCTGGAACCCACTCAAAGTGGTCCCCGGACTCCACGTTGAGAACCACTGAATATTAAACTAAGATGGGGGGGGGGGGGGGGGGGGGCATGAGTGATCCATGACCATGTGTGAATAACGTTGGAAAACGCATTATTAAAAAAACATAATAGCAAGCTGCTCTATGAGTTTGTTATTCTGCGTCACTGACTCCCCTGTCTTGATTGAGCTAACGTGTTACCGTTACTTAACGTTAGCAAGGCTGGCTTAATAAGGAAGCATTAGCGTTACATCGAGACGGAAAAGGCAACACGCCAAAGAGTACATCACATGATAATATTATGACGTTACAACTAGAAGGCAAACTTACGGACGCGAAAGTCTTGCTGAAATGCTCAACAACCTCCAGACCTGTCTGCAAGTCGCCATGTTTGTTATGGTTACCTAAAATGAACGGAAGTAGTCAGTGTTCCATTTGCGGAAGTGACGAAATGTTATTGTACGTCAGTTGGAGTTGTCCTCTTTACAAACTGCAGTAGCCTGGCTAGTTTTACATTACAGCTGAGTAACATGATAATATGGCCATTATTAGGGGTCCAAGCACGAAGTGCGTGGATCCCTATTGTATCTGTTCCGTTTATTATTATTATTATTATTATTATTCCGCCCTAAAACAGCATGCACGTCAAAAACTGTAAGGGCTACAGTAGCCAGACCTTGCACATAGGTTGGAAATGTGCCCCACTACTCAGAGACAAAAAATTTGCCATATTGGCCAGATGGTGGCGCTATAACAGACCCTTTTTTTCGTATTGACCCATAACTGCTGAACCGTGAGGCGTAGAATCAAAATTCCACATCTGCTGGATTCCCTGGATCAATACGCATCTATCCATATAGACCACGCCCATTTAAGTCTGCTAGATTTTCGGCCATATTGGACTTTCTCAAAAAAAAAAAAAAACGAACTCGTCCTAGGCCATTTGCCCGAATAAGCCCAAACTTTTTGTGTGTCATCTCTGGACTTCCCTGATCTAAAATTGTATAAAGAATTTGGATACGTGCAACCGTCTTGAAATGATAAATGTTTAAACTTTTGATAAACAAACTCGTCCTAGGCCATTTGCCCGAATGAGCCCAAACTTTTTCTGTGTCATCTCTGGACTTCCCTGATCTAAAGACTTACAAAGAATTTGGATACGTGAAACCGTCTTGAAATGATAAATGTTTAAACTTTGACACTATGTCATCACCGATGACAGTCTTGTGACATCACTGATGATGTCATCTATGATGTCATCTATGATGTCATCCTTCCTCTACATAACATTGCGCACACACACACACACCCACACATGCACACACACACACACACATGCACACACATATACACCTATACACACACACACACACACACGCCACACACACACACACACACATACACACACACACACACACACACACACACACACACACACATATACACATACACACACACACACACACATATACTCACACATATACACACATATATACACACACACATATACACACTTACACACATATACACTAACACTACTATTACTACTGCTACTACTGCTTGAACCCGGTCAGGTCAAATCTCAACCAAACTTTGTGCACTTGTGCACATACCAACTCTGACTAAATGTGCAATTCAGTGTCTATATTATCTGACATACACCCCCCAAGTCACCGGAAGCTTGGACCCCGCATCGCCGCTTGCGGCTATATTTATAATTGTGTTTATTATCACACTAGTACTAATAGTGTGTAGTAATACAAATATTATAGTAATAATAGTTACAATAAATAATAAATAAATATATTTTTAATACCTGTATCTATTCAGGGGAGTCTCACTGAAAGCATGCTCTTTTTATGGGGGGGCCTGTTCACATTCTCACACACACACATTCATAACTGGAAGCTGACTAGTACAACCACAGTCTGATCTGCTGGCCACTGAGCAGCTCCACTGGAGCGGTTAGGGTTAAGGGCCTTGCTCAAGGGCACCACCTCAGCAGTGGTAATG
Organism: Poromitra crassiceps; assembly: GCF_964638095.1. Classification (NCBI taxonomy): domain Eukaryota; kingdom Metazoa; phylum Chordata; class Actinopteri; order Beryciformes; family Melamphaidae; genus Poromitra; species Poromitra crassiceps. The sequence continues at coordinate 31,571,265 of NC_139631.1, forward strand.
AGGGAGGGGCAAGCACTGCCTTTTCATTTTCCCCACCCAGATTTATCCTGCCGGACCGACGGATTGAACCGACGACCTTCCGGTCACAAGCTCGCTTCTCTAACCATTCGGCCACCACCACTGCCCAATTTAAAGACAACCACGACCAAAATCTGTGAATTCATCAAGATATAACATGTTAATAAATAATGTGACTGTCGTAAACCATAGAAATAACAAACATTACATTGAGTGGTATTTCTCTTTAATAATGGCAGGTTCTGAGAACTGTGAAGAGTTGAGTTTTACATTTAACTTAATTCTTAACTCCTGATTGTGAGTTGTTGAATAGAGTTCAAGAAAGAAAAAAGAAATGTCATCAAAGATATAAAACCCATTGGTTATAATTGTACTTTGACTAATGCTTAATTGAGCAAAAAAATAAAAAACATTACAAAAGCAAACATTTTACAAATGAAATCCAAGATCATATACATGCAATTCTAGATTCACACTTTCATAACACTATATGGAAAAAGATGTACAAGCCTATGCAAACACAGGCCAAACAGTTCTGATGATTTAACCATTTTAAAATTTTACTGGAGTATTTTAAATTTCATCTGGAAGAAAGTGAAGAGAATGTAACTTTTTTTTTTTTTTTTTTTTTGCCTTTATTAGATATGACAGGACAATAGGCAGACAGGAAAGGTGGGGAGAGAGAGGGGATGATATGCGGCAAAGGTCCTCGGGTCGGATTTGAACCTGCGTCAGCCGCGCGAAGGACTGAGCCTCCGTGGTATGCGTGCTACCAGGTGAGCCACAAGGGAATGTAACAAGGGAATGTAACTTTTGATTCATACATTTTTTATGGTGCTCTTCTCCTGTGATGCCTGTGTAAGCAAAGGGAATCCTCTGTGTTAAAGTTTAAGTTCCAGTCCAGGTCTATTTGATTCCAAGTCCACAACACAAAGCAGCACTGGACTTGCATGGACACACACTAACAGTGTTACTATTAAGGATGGGGACGATGTATTCAAATTCAATATTTTGCAATAGAAAAACATGGCAATAAGTATCACGAGGAAGAAAAAAATATCGCTATATTAATTCTATTCTGCTGGAGTAATCACAATTGGGCATTTTCCCATCACAATTTCACAAGCTCTCCATCCAAATTACATTATTTGTACTTTGTAATGTTTGTAGATTGTTTACATTGTAGCAAGATAATGCCATCCCTAGAAAGATTTGTGACTCCGATATAAACATAACGTATGCTCAGTCATACTTTGATGCCATTGAACTTTTATTTATCGCATTTTATCATGGTTGTATTGAATTGTGAACTCCATATTGCTTGTTGAATCTTACCACGAGTTAAGCATATCGACCCCATCCCTAATTACTAACACTGATCGATACAAACCACTAAAATACAAACTGTGTAGAGGTGTTTTGTGTGCCAAACTGTCCGACTTTCTGCAGCTTCATGGCTTCTCTATAGAGGCGGTGGCGTGTCCGTTGAGGTGGTGCTGAGGGTTTGTCTCCTGTGAGGGAGGTCCGTCCTCATCCTCTCTGTCCCCGTGGGCAGAGCTGCTGCCGGTGCCCGGGGAGGCCCAGCTGTCTCTCCGCCGGTAGGCCTCGCACAAGGGCAGGTCAGTGCTGTCCCACTGACTGTAGCTTTCCCAGAACAGAAACCAATAGGAGGCATAGAATCAGCGCAGCACAGAAAGAGAGGAGCAGACAAAGAGCTGCAGTCAGAATAAGCACATTCATACACGTACAGAAGAGCGCATAGACACATGTATGAGGAGGAGGACACACAAGCAGGAAGGGTATGCAAAAGCACTGGAAACAACAGGAGAAGCTTAGCTCTTCTGCTACTGTCCTATAGAAGCCGGCAAGCTTTTTTTTAATCTGGAAAATAAACTGGACAACCTTGAACACAACCAGTAGAACAACACCTGAAATGCCTGCTGTATTGGCTGTTTATTAACTACACTAGAAATATTTTGTAGCGAGCAAAGCGCTTGCCTGGTCAACTGGCAGTTCAGCAATTGTGAGCCGTGCGTAACCCCTCGCCTTAGTATAGTAGTGAGATAACACAGAGTAGTTGATGTCTGTTGTTCTCTGTAGTGATTAGTTGCTGGAGGAGAAAGAAGAGAAGAACAGAGCCCCAGAGCTGACATGCTCAAAGCAGGATTCAGACATTTCTCAGTGCATCCTCCTTGCAGAAAAACAAATTAGACAAACTACTATGTTGAGGTTTTGTTTCTAACTTTATTCCTTAGATGTTGTGGGTTTATGAAAATAGCTGACACAGGTACAAATGTGTGCAGTGCAGCAGTGCCACCGCCTGCACAGTTACAGGTTCGGTCACGAGGGTTAAGGACGGAATATATTAAAGTCAACCCCTAATTGCTTTTGCAGGAAATTTCCACTTGTGTAGCTACAGATTTGACCTCAAATAAATAACTGGAAACAGTCAGGTGTGATTATACAGTCTACCCCAAAGACGCTTCTACATCTCACACTCAAAATTGACCTTACTGGGCACTACATTTATGATTTAAATTGAAATATATAAATAATCTTAAAATTAATATAGCATTTATAAAATAACATTTTGTACATGTATATAGTTTTGTTCTTTCAAGGTCTATTTTTCCCCCATATGGTAAAGTTCTCCCTTTCAGTAAGCCCAAAGCCTTGTGTCACAAATGCCATGAATAAGTAACATCCATCTATCGATCCATCCATGGATAAAACTGACAATGATATTTAAGCAACACTAACCTATCCTAATGTACGGCTCAAGGACACTTAAATGGTGACAAGTGGTATCCCCCTTTAATGCTGTCTACCACGGAAAAAATGATGGCACACACTATGGAGCAGAAACAAAATCAAGGCACTTAACTAATCAATTATAATATAAAAAGTCATTGGTGAGAATGTACGAGATGAGTGAGATGAGCTTCATCATGTCTTGTGCGACACCGGCAGGCATCACTCAATGGACATCAGTGTGTGTTGATGGATGGTGGATGGTACCGTGTAGAAATGAAGGTGAGATAACCACGACACTAGAGATTCTGGGTGGAGAGAGATGGGGGCAAAACTGAACCATTCATAAGGCTTAGAGGTGAATGGTAAAGCCAAGAGGGCACGCGGTGCTCGGCATGGGACTATGGAGGGGCAGCAGGATGGGGGCAAATATGAGCCTACTTGTACCTGGAGGAGTAATATTCTTCCTCTAGCTCGTACAGGTCAATGGCGATCTCGTCGCGGAGAGAGGTGAGCTTCTTGTCGCACTCATCCTGGAGCGAGCGAAGGTGCTGGTTCTGGAGGCTGATGGCGTCGTTCACAGAGGGGAAGTCGTTCAGGATCAGGAACTGCTTGAGGTCGGACACAAGCTTCATCAGGGACTCGCCGGCACGCACCTGGCACAGCAACATGGATCAGAGGAAAGTGTAGTAAGTGTAGAAATGAAAAGCAGGGTTATGATTGTTCTGTTGCTTTTTCAGACATAGTCAAGTATCCTGGCTCTGGAAGCACATGTGACTCGTTTAGGATTGGATCACGACATATCTTTCTCTCTCCTGCTTCTCCCTCTCTAGTCTCAACTTTTCCACTGAGTACTCAGAGTTCCTACATATTTTCAATAAAAAATGCCATACTTTTTCCAGATCTTGATTTGTTTTGAAGATTTTGTCTGGTGTTCAATATGATTTAGGCAGATAGACATCTTGCCCCTGCTAATTAGGTCATATCACCGTATGAATGAAGATTGTTCTTCATAGCCACAAATATCAGAATATGTGAGATGATTGGCAGGATTCCTATTCCTACACTTTCCTTTTTAAAATTCCATATTTTTGACAGGATGTGATTTTGGTGGGTATTTGTAATGCATGCTGACAGCTGAGAGCATCCCTCTATCTGAACATTATTCTTCACATCAACACAAACTGTGGACTCAAAGTGGCTCTACAACATAAAAGCTAGAATTACGTGTGTGTCATAGCTGAACCACTTAATTTTTCCATACTTTTCCAGACCTCCCCCCCAAACTATTCAAGACCTGGAAATTATGTTATTTTTAATATTTTAATACTTTTCCATACTTTCCAGAACTGCGTAGGAACCCTGCTGTTGCCACTCAAATACTTACAATGTTGGCTGCTCTGACGTGCATCTCATAATGGTCTTGCTCCCCTTGGGTGGCTCGAGCAACCTGCGTCTCATCTTCTATCTGGAGACAACAAAATATTACAAGGATGTTGTCACTCTTCCACAGGCAGAGGGCGGGCAAGAGAAAACAGAGCAGAGAGAGACAAGAGAAGGCTGATGTTGTTATCATGAGAATGCATCGAGGCTGTCACCTCATACATACAAGGAATGTGTACATCAATTCTCTAGGGGAAAAAAGTCCAAAAAACCCTATTCTATCTACCATCCGGGAGACTGTATGGGGGTATATAGAGAGAAGGGAAGAGCGGGGTATGATACCTTTGCGGTTTTGATGATTTCTGTGAAGTTGTCCAGAATCGACCTGATATCATCCTTGAGTCTCTTGTTGTAGTTCTGGAGGAGAGACTCTTTGCTTTGTGGGAGCACTCTCTGGGTAGCCATCGTGCTCAGGAAAAAAGGCAACGCAGCTCACGTTACCTACCAACATCATTCAGGCCATGAGTTTTACCATCAAAATCCATGCGGAGATAAAGCAACAAAGAGCACATAACGTTATCTCGCATGAACGGGCATTCAGTGTTTCAGAAACAGATGGCGCATAGCTAACGCCAATGGTTAATCGTTACGTTAGCTCTAGCAACATTTACAGCGGCAGTGCACAAGTAAGGTTCCACAATAACGCAAAGGTTATAACTCACCTCCTATTGCATAGTTTGTCAACAGTAACGTTAGCTAACTTTCACGAAAACGTGCACCAATGTTAATCCAGACTGACTGAGCGTGGGGAAAAACTGCACTTCTGGTCAGAATTTCAAAAGAAATCTATTTAAGCAGGAATATGTAGCAAATTAAACCACGATTGTGGTCGTTTTCCCATAAAATTTAACTTTAAAAGATATTACTTTATCTCTAAGACATAGCTAGCTGAAGAAAGAGTCGCGAACGGAGAGATCAGTCATTTCCGCTGTCCGACTCCTTTTAGGAGCCGTGTCTTTCGTGTATTTTCTTTTCAGTTCCTACCCTATTTTAATCAATGGAGTGATTAACCGTTCTGAGGCTATATGCAGTGACATTAATATGTTTCTACTGTTATGCTGTCTTCACTCAGAGTCACAATGATTGTAAATTTACAATTTGTTTTGTTCAGCTAAAGTGAGCTGTCTCTTCTGTACATGGACTGCTTCTGTAGTGATCAGTTCGAACAAATCTTTAGAGGTGCCTGAATCTCATGACATAATTCACACGATTAAACACGATTTCAGACGGACAAGCCCGTCTTTATTGTCACACGATTACAATCAACACATGCACGGAGGGCCACAACACACACATGCTGACGGTGGCCGGTGAAATTTGTCCTCTGCATTTAACCCATCCTGGCTTTGTCCTTTCCTCCGGGGGGCAGGCCAGGAGCAGTGGTCGCTTTCTCGTACAGCGCCCGGGGACCGACTTCGGATGTTGTCGTCACTGGTCGGATGACGATGACGATCTGATCTTCTGCATGTTTTTTTAATGGGGGGGGGGGTTATATACGGAGGAGCCCCCCTGGGGGAGCACGGGGAGAACATGCAAACTCCACACAGACAGAAAGGCCCTTACGACGAGATACCCCACCTGGGCAGTAGGCACTGAAGATATGGGGGGGAACACAACCACAGCGCCCACAGTGTCCCAGGCGAGAATCGAACTCAGGACCTTCTGACTGCGAGGCGACAGCTCTACCACTGAGCCACCGTGCCCCACATAACCTAATGAGTAATGAATGACCAATGCCAATGAGAAATTACCCCAGCCACTAGCCAAGTGCTGTGTGTTTGTGGTATGTATGTTTGTCTATGTTTTTACTAGATACTTCACATAACATTTGCTTTTGTCCAAAGTAACTTACAGTACATTTTTGTCAACAGCAGTGAAGTCAACTGTGCACCGGTTTTCATCAGCTAAGAATTTCAAAATGAATAAGTAGTATTTGTTGATTTTGTTTGTGGGTAAGAAGATAGGATAGTCCGGTCAAGCAAGACCAGTTTATACTGACTTTACCAGCAACTAACAACAATTCTACAAAGCAGTTTGGGTGGTTAAAACAATTATAGTCTCAGTTGAGTTGTGGCATCCCGCAGTCAGTCACAGCAAAAATCGGTTTTACATTCATTTAATATTTTTTATAACATACATGATTTTCAAAGGCAAGCTTTGCAGCATGACTCAAGTATTTCGATATGAGTGCTTTCAGTTTCAGCATCTGAAGCTGTTGAATCCTCCATAAGTTTCCTATACAACAACACTGGTCGAAATACATTTTGTATAAACCTCATACAGCTGTGTTATCGTCAAAACACATTCTTGAGAGAATCCTGACTGTGTCAGTGACCACGTGCAACCTTCATTTGTACAGGTTGGGTGAGAATAGTGAACATTTATAAAAGACTGTACACTTCAAGAAGGAAAACATGATTTAAACAGAGGAATGCATGAATTACAATTTGGGTTGAAGTAAATGTTGGTTTCCCATTCTTAATTGTGCCAAGGAGGAAACTAACAAGTGCCTTAGGATTTTACAAAGCACAAGGCAAGACAATATTTTCCATATGGCTATGGAAACAAAGATTATTCAAAAGGAACCAATCACCATTCAAGGTCTTATTCATAACACAATTACAATCGCTGACTGGAACTGTTGTTAAGCACAAGTGCTGTAGTCATGTGACTCAACTGAAGTAAAGCATTAAGTTACTAAAGGGCCTAACACATGTATCTTCTCTTTAGGTGCTTCTTACCAGAGTTAATCACAGTTAGTACACATTCAGATTTGACAGAGATATCCATAATAAAGGTCAACACCGGGGAGTTGATTTAAAAACAGTCCTGGTGCATGTGCATATTGTAGACCGCAAAAGGAAGTTGTATATAATTGTACACCAGTATTTGGTGCTGATTGCAAGTGCTATAAAATGGTGGCGTAAACGCTAGGAGGGTAACAAAAGTGATGCTATACAGTAGGCTGCTTGCCATGGGAGTAAGAGTGTAAAGGTATAACAAATAATGTACTGTAGAGCAGAGAGAACAAAGACAAGTGTGGACTACATGTATATAACAGAGGAAGTATTATACGGTGTTCTGCATGACTAGCATTTACGTATTGAACTTGCACGTTACATGGAATAAACATTGATATTCCATTTTCATGGACAGGAGGACAGTGACCACAAACAGTTAACACGCATGACAAAACATTTTGGATTGAAACAAAAAAAGTAACATTTTTAATCATCATGGTTCTTGGAAATCTCTATGCGTCGTTATCCAGCATCTGATTAATTAATCAAACTCTTAGAAATAACAGTACGGCTGAGTGTTATGCTGTTTTTACCCTCACTGCAAAGAGCTGCAAGGGTGCAAAACAATGGTCTTGGAGAACATAGGCGAAGTAAGGCAGTTTACACATCATGTTTGATGTCATCACAGGTGAATTCCTCTGAACCACACGGAGACAAAAATATCACAATGGTATTGACAAAAGACCAGGGGGCGATATCACTATAGGTGCTCTCTGTCCCTTTCACACATCCGTGGAATGGGAGTCTTGTGCATGTTGTGAATGTGGCGATAATCAGGCCAGATAATAGTTTCACAGTAAAGCTCAAAATGACCAAGAAGCATAACTGCCAAAGCTGCAGATCATTTATTCAGTCCCCTCACGGAGCGATATTTTAGAGCGGACGAGAAAACTATAACTGAGGTAGGCAAGAAAACAAACAAATAACTTGAGCACCTCCTGTGTGTGCGTACCAAAGGATGCATGATCATTCTTAAGACATTAAAGGACAATGACAAAGAAAAATAAAAGGCAACTGGGAACTGATGTCAACTCTACTGCAGCATTCAAGTGTAACAATGACCCTGTACTACTACCACCACCATCAACTAATTTGAGCCAGTGAAGGATGAGATCCATGCAGGCCTGCAGTCCAGCCGCAGCGCTGGTGACAGCATGCAGTGCGCCTGTTATAGTTTGCATCATTTAGTGCCTACTGCCCTGATCTGTGTGCACCTTCAGGGCTTTTCTTGAGGGGCCTTGAGGTGAAAGGGCGCAGAGACGAAGGGGTCCACAGCTCTCACTTCTGAGGTCCATGAATGGAGAGGTCCTACAGGGACCGACCCCACGGCAGCTTGCCTGCCCACGTTAGACACTACTCTATGGGCGGCTACAGGCTGCTGGGGCACAGGTCCCTCAAAGTGTCGGGAATATTTGGCCAGAGCTTGCGGGCGGAACGGCTGAGGGGCGACCTGCCCCAGGACGCCTTGTTCGGGGGTGACAGCATGAGCTACAGCTGGATGTGTGTATGAGGTCTTGGGCTGAGGGGACATGCTGGTGACTCCCGTGGCCTCCTTTCGTTTTCCAAAGGGAGCCTGCAGGAACACGTCCAGCTGCTGCTCAGCTGCAATGGGGGCACGTGGAAAAGGGGCGTTGGCAAACACGTCGGCCGCGTCCTCTTGTGTGATCCGAAACGGGGCTTTGGAGAAGACATCCGGAACGACCTCTGTCCCCCTCGCCGACTCGGGTACCAGCATGGAATGATTTGGAGTAGGTTGCTGGAAGGTAGGAGATGGTTGTGTTGGTAATATGCCGGAGTGCGGTGACGGTTGGAGGGGTAACTGAGGTCCTGGCTCTTCTTCGTCCTCGGAGTCCAGCAGCAGAGGTCTGGAGCCGCTGCAGTCATGGGCCACTGCATGGCTCTCATTGGCTCCCCTGTCCCGCTGGGCTTCCTTCTGGGCTTCCTCCTTCTCCTCCGTTTCCTCCTCATCATCTTCATCGCTGGAGTGAACACAGCCATCGTCTGCTCGAGAACCTCCTTCTGGAGGTCCAGTCTCTCGCCCCTCACCAAGCACACTGTAGCCATTACTCTCGCCTTTCAGTTCTGCAGAAGAGAGCAGAGACAACGGAATAGATTTGAGAAATGAACAAAAATAATAGTCTGGCAGTAAACATCCAAATATTGTCACTAACGAGAAACCTCACCATACTTTACTTGAATCAGAAACATCTGAGGTCCAGCTGCCTATTTAACTACCAGAGCATCAAACCCCAGTAACAAACACATAGGGGCAAACAGATGGAGTGTCTTAACATCTGTACTACTAACCACTAAAGAATCAATCAAAATGACCCAGCAGTGAGGAGCCAGCACAGGACAACAAACACAATACAGACATGTTCTACTCTGTACATAGGTTACAGAGCACAGATACGACTAGCCAGCTCTACTGCTACAACATGAAATAACCTTGTTTCCACAAATTCATTTTGGAACTATATCCTTCAAGCTTCACTCAACCATTACTCAAAAAATAATGTCTTGTGTACTTTTGAGTCAAAAGAATCAACCGCAGCAGCAGTTTTGGTTTTTGATTGGAATGGATTCTGTTCATGTACAAGGAGCTCAGAGGGAGTGAGGTGGTCTGTGGAAACAAGGAGCAAGAGCTTTCACTGGAGTCACAGCAGATGTAGTTATGGACAGACAGGTGGACACAGAGGAGCAGAGACAGGTGGACACAGAGGAGCAGAGACAGGCTTACCTCAGCAGTTGACAGCAGCTGTTAACTGGCAGCTCTTGGGAAGATGTTAGTTGCAGCCATTAAAAGAAAATACCAGTGTTTTTCACTTCTCGGGTCATTTCCTTCACCACACTATCGTCCATTTTAAATCATCCCCAGCCCATTTTATCGTCTTTTCTACATTATTTGAAACAGGGTTCCTTTAATTGAAAGATTACTTACAGATGAGTGTCAACTACCGAACAACTAATAGCAGCACTGCACATGTAATCGTTTACAGGTATCAATTTAACACCGTCTATATTGGTGCAAGCAGAAGCATTAATTATTCAGGAAATCGATGCCAGTTACCAAAAGTCGGCGCCTAAAAAAAGGATGGATTGATAAGGATATCTGTGAAAGGGATACTCGATGGAGTCTATCTCTGGGATCATATGAGCAGTGGGATGAAATGTCGTTTTAAATGACATGTCACACAACATCCAGGAAGCGTTGAAGTAGTAGAGGAATGATAGATGTAAAAATAGAGGCATGAGAGGAGAAAAGGATATGAACAAAAACCTCAAAAACACTGGTATTTTCCTTTAAATCTCAGTCAGCCAGAGGAAAGGACAGCTGAGCAAGTTCTTTTGTAAAAGGGGTGATACACCTGGAAACTTCTGGGGCAATGCAACTGTGCAACACTTTCAGCAACAAGACAACAAATTGATCTACATCTATTCACATCTTTTGTGTCTACAATGTTCTCATCAGAGCTGCCCAAAAAGTTGACTTCTGTATCACCGCCTCAAAAAAAGTTATAGGTCTTTGCTATGCCGTCTTTTTACTTTCCTGCATAGAAACATACGCCCGATGTCTGATGATGTTTGTACTTTCTAAGATATGTAAATGTGATAGGGCGGCCGGTGGTTCACAATTGGTCAACTTTGAGCGGGCGAGACCCCGAGGGCAAGCAGCCAATCAGGCGCGGTACAAATGAGCACTGCCAGTTCAGCGGGCGAGCCAGCGAGGGAACGCTAGAAAGGAGCGCGCTCAATTTCCAGTAATGATAACATTTTAAAGCACTGAAATGTGTGCTGAAAAGGTCTTAGCAGAAAAAGCACTGAAATGTGTGCTGAAAAGGTCTTCGCAGAAAAAGGAGGAAAACTAACACATTTTGAAATAGAAGTTCCAAACAATCGACAAAGACAGCAATGCACTTTCTCGTTTCAGTGTAAAAATATGTGAGCCAAAGACCCCAAAGAGACCGACGTTACATTCACATTTATGAGTTTTATTCAATGTCCCTCTTTGTTTTTTGTTTATTAACTATTTTTCCTCAATTCATAAAAATAGAAGTACACACTGGATAATAATTCTGCTTCGACATATGGACATTTGCTTCCAAATAATGTCAAACAGTTTGATATAACCAAAAGTAATGATATCTGTCACCGTTTTAACCCAACCAACACAACAGGTACATTGGTTTCACACAGCAACACAAGTAAGACTCTACGGGCAAGGCTAACTCTACAGGATACAGCACTGTGGTGTCTAAGAATAATTTTAAGCATTATTGTAGAATTGCATAGGTTAGCCATACCCAAAAATGCAAATGACGTAACTGTACAACATTATTTGGAGAGGGGGAAAAAAAGGGGGGGGGGGCATAGTTTTATTGACCACACAATTCTTATAGTATGATCAATGTCTGTGACTAACGTTCACAATATGTGGCATTGAGGGGAAGGGGGGGGGGGGGGGTGTCAAGATCAATTACTCATGTCACAAAATAAAAACTTTAACTTAAAGCATATACTAATAGTGGCATCTCAATGGAAATGTAGTGCGTTATGATCTGTGCATTACATTTCCAAAATAAGGAAACAAGAATTGTGCACGACTGAATGTATTACGAGGGAAAAACGGACAGCTCTGCTTCCGTTTGAATTTCAGTGCACTAACTGATATTCAGCATGGCGATATGGAGATTAAAAGGAGACTTATGCCTGGCAAGCCAAAAGAAGAGGTAATACTTAGTTGGGACTTCTTCATTAAAGATGTAATCCAACTAACTGGCATTTCAGCAAGTTCCAGCAATTGAGGATCATATGTCGTCTGCAACGCTGATCCTCGAACGAAAAGACGTCCGACGTGTGATGTCGATTGTAAGAGTCACAAAAGCCTCTACTTCTGATCAGCAGCCAATTGAGAAAGAACACTTAAAAGGGGAGAAAGGGGCTACAGAGATATCAGGAAGTCAATTCCGTCATGAGCTCCGTTTGACATCTTGTAGATGAGGAGGAAATCTATTCGGGTCATGCGACTTCAAAACCAAATCACCAGCATTGTGAAAAGAACTGGGGATGGGGTGCCTAAAATACTTCCCCAGTTGAGGTAAGTCACAAGCACAGAAGTTGCACCTACTGATCAGATGATCATGAAAAGAAAAGGACTAGACTACTTAATCCTAGACATGAATGGAAAATATAAGACAAAATGACTTTGGACCAAAGAGAGGGACAACATCTTTGCACTCTTAAATACAGCTTCATAAAGAATACACAGAAATATTTTTTTCTCTAGAATATGTACTGATGAACTTGATATATTTTCATATTGGTACTCACTTCATACATTCGTTCTAAAGCACTATCAAGAGTCACACTTACGCCATGATAGATGAAATGCTTTTAAATATTGAACACTTGAGTGTTAAAATCTACTTTTACCAGTGCTGACAAGGGGGGAATGAAGGGATTCAAACAGCGGTTTTATGTACAAAGCAGTTGTTTGGAATATCTTTTCAGAATGAAATGAGTGTTACATTGGCCAAGCGACATCAAGGTGTGTGGTATGAATGGGACTGGCCAGATAAGACAGGGGGCGGGTGTGTGACTGGGAGAGGGAGACCATGTGCCACGGAGCACACAACAAACGGACATGATCATGTGAAGCTTGTCTTATAATACCTACACAAAACTACCGCAGCAAACCTACACTCTACATCCTTCTCTCTGTAGTAGCACACTGCTAAAAAAATCTGCTCATCATCCTCACGGACCACGGAACCCTGAGACCGGACCAACACATGGACCACGGACCCTGAGACCGGACCAACACATGGCATCGCTGGTACAACTTGAAAACACAGAATAATGAAATCTGTCCTTACTTTGGCATTGTTACAAGACAAATCATTTCACTCCCTTTTTTATTTTTGCTGTGTCAATCTTGACAATGGGTCAAAGGTCACGATATGATGGTAAAGAGGCCATTTCAGCCCCATATAAAAAGTAAATATACCATGTGTTGTAGATAACGCTGAGGGTGATTATGTGCTGCTGCCACGACCAAAGGCAATGCAGCCAAATGAGTCAACAAAGTTCACATTGGTTTCAACAACTTTGATGATTTCAAGAGTTAATCACAACTGATAGATGAGGGCAAATATCACCTGCTCAATAGTCAGAATGAGGTCACAGCAAAACAGTTACGCTGAAATTGCATCTCTTACTGTATGTACAAAGTCAGTCGGAATAAATATCTGTAACACACATGGTTGCGGATCTATCTTGGAGAAGCTACACAGATTTGACTGCCTTAAATGGTGCAGAATGCACGTGCACTGAGATCACATCCCAACAAAACATATAAAAAAAAAAAAAAAAAGCAGCCATAATTCCACTAGCACGGCCAGTAAACCACAACAGTTTGAGAAAACCGACAAGATTGCCCAAGAATTACATTTTGTCATCATTGGCCAATCTTTAGTTTACAGCCAAAATGGTTCAATCGGTGCCAACAGCTCTGAATGGGTTCACTCAGGGTTCGTCGTTGCTTGGTCAACAGCTTTGCTAACCTATATATATAAGCCTACATTACAATAATAGTTCAAAGCTTTGACACAAATGAGCGTGCCTGAAGGTGGCTCGTTTCAACCCTGGACAGGTGGACAGACGGGGTGAACACAATGTAGCTGTGATCAAGCAAGGTAACAACAACACATGCATACAATGGAGGCTGATCACCATGGCAGTGCGCTCAATGTGGGAATCGTGTTAATGGTAGTATGAGGAAAGCATGAGGGAGACCATGGTGTAGCCAGGACAGAAGCAGACGATGGTGTGCTGAGGAGGTTAATGTCAGATTGTTACCAGCATGGGAATGTCAACGGCCAGCAGAGAGATTTGAAACCAGCTTTTCAGGCAAAGTAGAGATGGAGTTCAGGCCGAGGAGGAGGCACGTCAAGAGAAATGTTCCACTGGCCACCAAGCTATGGTGGGCTCCTCAGTTTCACTTTGTAAGGTGCTACATTAAGTGCCTCTGCTTCCCCCATCTCTATCCCCCCCCCCCCTCCCCCGCCCACCCCTTGTTTATGATTGCACACTGCCCCTTCGACCTCTCCCAACCCCCCTAGAGGTCGATGAGCTGATCCACCAGCAGAAGGGAGCGGGCCAAGTTGGGGATGCTGGACTCTGAACTGCCACTGTTGCTGCGCGAGTGACCACCTGAAACGTGCCAGAGAGAGAGAGAGAGAGAGAGACACACAGACAGACAGGGAGAGAGATGGACATGGAAAAGCCAAGGGAAGAGTGTGAAAGACAAGCAAAAGAATAAGTAATATTAACACAGGCGGTATGGAGAAGATGAGGGGGGAAAAGGATGGTAGAGCAGAGGGATGTGCATGAGAAACAGGGGTAGGAAGAGAGAGAGAGAGACAGGCAGAGAGTGAGCTGGGGTCATCTTTATACAGCTGCATCATTATAGGGAGAGAGTAAAGGGAATGTCATTCTAACATGCTACCTGTGGGCGGAGATTTCTATCGTTTTCAATCCTGCCCTGACTTGGAAGCATGAGATAATCTACAAAGAGCCAAACACCTGCGGAGCGGAGCCTCCCTGCCACTAGGAGGAACAAAAGGAGAGGACGCACACTAATGTGAGAGCTTGATGGGATGGGGAAAAGCCGTCATGTGACAAGCACACCCATACAAGATTTCTCACATCGCCCGGTCACACGATGAGCTATGGCGCCGGGGCTTTTGAATGAGGTGCCGCTTTGCGTCATTCACCTTTGAATCAGCAGCTGCGCGAGCGCGGAGGAGTGTGTCTCGTAAAAAGCCCGGGCTTTATCTAAGCAGGCATTGAGAGTTGAGTGCGCTCCGCTCTGGGTTCTGCTAACCTTACCTTGATTGGAGTTTTTGGAGATAAGCACAGGGATGGGGTCAAAGTCGTCCTCGGTGCCCTTCTCCCCAACCGACATGAGGAGAGCAGAGTCTGCGGTGAAGGAAGAGGGGGCGAAGGAGTGACGGATGGGGAAGGTTAAGGCAGCCAAAGAGAGCAATAGAGCAAAAACAAGAGGGTGCAAAGTGGTTTTTAAAAATAGCTGTAGCCGGGGCAGTCACAGCAGTTGAAGCCATGCATTTTTATGTGGCTGTTGGCTCTTCTACAAATGAGTCAAGGGTCCGTTAAAGGTCTCAATACATGTGTCCAATGTGCATAATATTATATAGAAATATGTGTCCTGTGTCTGATCAGGCTCTCGGTGGCTGGGGAGGATCTGTGGTCTGCGTTGGTTGGATTGGTCCAAACACCCAGCAGACATGAGGCTAGCTGAGGCGGTGTTGCAGAGAGAGACCGTCTTACCAGAAGCTGGCTGACCAGGGGGCAGCGGTACAGAGGCCAGCTCTTCCAGACAGGAGACGCCGGAGCCAGGAGGAGCAGAGGAGCAGGAGGGGGGGAGAGCAGAGACAGACTGGCTTCCAGGAGAGGGGTGAGATAACAGATCGCAGCCCAGCAGAGAGTCCTCCCCAGCCAGAGGGTCTGAGTCGGAATGAAGCAAAGCCAGACGTACCAGGGGGTCAGGAGGAAGACAGTAAAGAGAAGAGAAGACCGTTAGCTCAAGACGCAGAAGAGAATGCATTTAGTTAGTCAGGCCGTTCACCGTTTTAACCGGCTCACACACAGTACAATCATCATAAAAACTTGTTTTTCTTGGTGGGAATACAACTTTGTGTTAAGTTCCCTCTGGTGGAACCCACAGCATACAAGGTCAGAGTCAGAGGCGGCAGCTACGCTCTACTGCTCAGCAGTAGCTGTGGGTCCCTACTAGCACTACAGAAGCATGCAGATTGTGGGTGTATTTCGAGCAAGATCAGCATTGCTAATGAACAGTTTAGTTTGTTCAATGTTTTCCCGTTTCACCCTGAAGAAAGCCTCTCTGGTTCAAGGTCCGACAGCAATTGCAGTGACGTAGCTGCCTGCCATATTGAAGAGGGACACGCTGGACCATTTGTGCCCACGCCCTGTTGCCAGGACAGCTTGGGTCTGGTATGATGCTGAGGGTTCATGATAAATGATGTTGTGCTTTCCACACCAAAACAATGATGTAATTGACGTTGTAAAGCTTGTGGCAAAGCTTCAAAACGTTAGTGATGGATGGGTATCAACAATGACATGGTGGATCATGGAGCTCAACTGGCGACAAGTTATTTTTTCCTTTTCCATGGTCAAATGCTGCAAGGAAGTATGTTGTTATCAGTGTTGGGCAAGTTACTTTCAAAATGTAATATACTACATATTACTAGTTACTTTCATTGTAAAGTAATACGTTACTTTACAATATTACTTTCTGTGTAGAGTAACTCGTTACAACGGCAGCAGCAGAATGACATCGCCGCCCCGGAACCATCCCGAAAAATAATGTCAACCGCCTTGAAGTCAGTGTATACGATCCAAAATTCTAAATGTTATTATTTTCCTTTGTTATTGTCATCTGTAGTGGTTATTTGCATAAAAAACAGACAGTTTGATTAGGAAATGATTGTATCTTTTTTAAATATGTGCTTTAATTTAATAAAATGTAACTCAATTTGTAACTTGAGTTACTTGACAAAGTAACTGGTATAATATTACTGAAATCCTATAGGTAATCATTACTGAGTTACCGCTAAAAGTAATATATTACATGTAATATGTTACTTTTGTAATGAGTTACTACCCCCAACACTGGTTGTTACTATGTCCCATTCTGTGATCCGGAATACTAACCTGGCATGCTGGTGGAGATGAGCTCCGGTTGGACTGATGGATGTCGCTGGGCCTGGGGGGCTTCCAAACCAGGAATCAGGGAATCCACACACGCCTCTGCCTTCGCTACACAGAAACAAGAGAGGAGGAAAGGACGGTCAGATAAAAGAAATGATAAACAGGTGTTACAGAGATGCAGGCCTTCCAGGCTCCTTTCTCCAGCAGGTCTTTCTGACTTCATGGCCACAAAACTCATCATCACTCATAGGTAGAGACAGGAAGAGAAGAAGGGAGGGAAGTAATAAGACGCATGCGGGGTAGTCGTAGGGCAAAGCAAGCAGGGGACAAGAAGAGCCTGTACCATTGGTGGAGCTCTCTGCAGAGCTGCTGAAGGGGTCGGGCGGGGGTAAGAGGTCAGGGAGCAGCAGCAGAGAAGTCTCTGGGGACTTCAATCCCTCGATCAGCTTCTCTGTGGGCGAGCCAGAGAGCGAGACGGGAGGAAATGGATGGATGGCAAGAGAGAGAGAGAGACAAAAAGAGAGAGGGAAGATTTTTGCATTGACGACGAGTGGGAAGAGAGCAGAGAAGGAAAAGAGAGCGGGAGAAAATATTCCATTTCATCCAAATAAATTAGACTACCTTTGTGTTAGGAATAATTTAGGTCCGATGTAAGCGATATCTACAGTAGTAGCCTACATGGCCTGCATTTTTAAACGGGAAGTAATATGTTTGGGAAACACAAAACCAGGAGGTGATGTAACAAGACCACCTATTTTGAACATTAACTTTCCATTCACAAATGACTCCTGAGAATCTGATGACTTGCAAGGTTAATAAAGCTATAACAATGTGGCTGGCTGCATGAGCATAGAAAGTTGGTTCGTTTCATTCTGCCAACCAGTCGCACACTCCAAGATCAAGCAGTGCAATGAAATCCCATGCTTTCAACAGACAAAAACTCTGCTGGCCTTTACCAGCAATGTTACCATGCCAAACCAAAAGAAACGGAGAAGTGAGAATGGAAACACACTCCCCTTGAAGAGTGCGGGAAGAACTCACAAACTGCAATAGCAGATCATTACCGTAGTTGAAGACAAACAAGCATAATATGCTTCTTTCACGACAGACATACACTGCTCCACTGCACTGTCGCTTCCACATGCCATCCCACTCAACTATTCATTTTTGGACCAGTGTTGACAGATGAGCAGAGGACATCCCTGTTAAGTGGGGCTTTACTCTGTGTGCCAGAAACTTCATCACAGGCAAAGCACCCCAAAACCCTAGCTTGCTATATTAGGCCATATTATTACTCGTCATCATAATCGGGTTAGGTCAAACCAGGTCCATGCAGGTTATTTGCTTTCTTTCTGCAGCTCATACTTACAGGCGACTGCTATGGGGCAAAATATGGGAGAGATCTGATGCTGGGAATGTGTGGGGGGGGTCAGAAAATGGCACAGCAGATGTTTGCCCCCTTCACTACAGGAAAGAGGTCAACACTGATGAAAAGCGGTTACATCCTAAAAGACAAAGAGCTCATTCCTCCTGTAATGTAAACTCAATGGAGAATGCATATGGCAGGGCTATTCAACTGGCGGCCCGCGGGCCGAATCCGGCCCGCCAATCAAGTCCGACCGGCCCGCGGATGAGTTCCCAAAAAAAAAAATATATATATATATATATATATTTTATATTTTTTACAATTAAACCTCATTTACTTATTACACCCGACTGGTTGTTTTTCAGATGTGATCTAGCTAAAGTGAACTAAACAAGTCAGATCCACTATAAATGTTTTTCAGGAGATGCTGTGGTGTAGCCCCAAGAAAGGTGCAATATTAATGTTTTTCAGATGATGGCGATGTGATCACTAAAGGGAGAGCAGGTGGTTACATGAAAGTGAGTGAGAAAAGGAGAAGATACTGAATAATGACATCACAACAGTATAATCCTAATGTTAATTTAAAATTAAATATTCTTCTAAATATGGATAAAAGTCCCAAAAACATAAAATTTTCGTCGACGCTGCCCGTCGACCATTCCTTACAGCACCCCCTACTTAATAATAGTTCCAGCGCGGCTGCGAAAATGTGGTGGCGCGTGTCAAGTGTACATATAATGGCTCGGGGAACGGTCCGGCCCCTTAGGTTTCTGACAATGTGGCCCCCTGAACAATTTAGTTGAATAGCCCTGGCATATGGGATATTCGAAATGCAACTTTCACTGAACCGTATTTTTTAAATATATAACTTCTTCTTTGAATTCCAATAGCGTCTTCCTTATCCCAATTGCGGTTTTGTGTAAAACTCCTGACCTGTCGACACAAAAACCTCCTGCTGCACATGAGCACGCTGAACAACTGTGCTGGGAGCACTCAAAGCTCTCTGAGTCTCTGCTGCCCAATCAGCAAAAGTCTGAACGTGTTTGCTTGTGCATGGCCTATTTGAGTGAGTGAGAGAGGGGTGAGGGAGGGAGAGAGAGGGAGGGAGGGAGAGGGAGGGAGAGAGAGGGAGGGAGGGAGAGAGAGGGGTGAGGGAGGGAGAGAGAGGGAGGGAGGGAGAGAGAGGGAGGGAGAGAGAGGGGTGAGGGAGGGAGAGAGAGGGAGGGAGGGAGAGAGAGGGAGGGAGGGAGGGAGAGCTTAGGGAGGAGACAGATCAGATTAACCACACCCTGATTATGTAACGGCCTCAACATTTGATCATCACAGTTCAGTCCCTATTCAGTAAATTTACACAGACAAGTGACGGGTCGACTCCCCGGGTTAAAGTGCTAAGAAGCTCGCATTTGTGAAAGGGCTAAAGGCTAATGGAGGCGAGCATAAATGGCCGGGTCAGCATTTAATCGAGAAACAACAGAGAGTGGCAACCTGGGCTGAAGATAAGCGTAACACTTTACCCTTGTTCTAAGTGGCGCGTATAAGCAGGCCCCTCCAGCAGTATGGCAATCCAATTAACAAAGGAGTATTTATCCTTGAAGTGACCAGGCAACAGTGAAAGCACAGATCTGCAAATAAGAACGTGGCTGTAGCTACGGCAGGGGTTCCGAACCTTTTTTGGCTTGTGACCCCAATTTGACGTCACAAAAATCTACGGACCCCAGAAATTCAAACATCGGTAATGTCATCACTGACATCATCAATGATGTCAAATGTAATAATAGTATGCTGACTTTTTTCCCCCTCAGAATTTTTACTTACTAATTCTGACTTTAATCTCAGAAGTTTTCTAACTTTATTTTCGGAATTCTGACTTTATTCTCAGAAAACTGACTGTGTGGAGTTTTCCCCCTCAAATAAATAAATGAATAAAGTCTGGCAACCCGACCCCAAGGTTGCGAACCACTGAGCTACGGTGTCTATTCATGAAAACTAACAAGGAACCACTGTGAGGCTGTCTGCTATGTCAACAAGACACAAATGTGTTAAGATCAAAAACCATAAAATGTCACAAATATAAAATGAATTCATTAATTCATAAAATAAATAAAGTGGCTTGTAGTACGTCCTAGGAATACATTTTGTTCCAAGAGCTCAAGGTGTTAGTGAACCAAAGGCATGGTTCATATTGTTTCATGTGGAGGCAAGACAATTACCTGGGGTGTCAGACAGGGCATTAAAAGGGTCCGGGACACTCAACAAGGCTGAACCTGCATCCAAAGCCAGGATGTCAGCAGATCTTTCAGCTTAACATTGCACAGAGGATGAAAACAGCGAGAGGGAGAGAGAACAGAAGAAGGAACATGAGAAGGTTAAGAACAGAGGAAGAGAGAAGGTGGGACTACAGGAGACAGAAAGGAACATAGGCTAAGCTATAACAACTCCGACAACGCATTAGAAAACACACAATACGGCACAGTGACGGCATTTCCCTGTCTCAAAATGAAATAATTGAAGTGGCTCGATTATTGAGAGAAATGTCCACTCGACAACTGTTACATCATCCAAGAGGAATGGAAGCTGTGCACAGCAGGGGAAAGCAAACGCTGAATGCATATGCATAAAGCCTCCAGGGAAATATGTACAGATAGCAGATTGGTATGAGCAAAGAGACAGAACGGCAGTAAGGAAAAAGATTGCATATAATGCAAATGGCAGCCCTACCTGGGAAAGCATTGAGCCCTGCAATGAGATTTTCATTGGAGCCTGTGGCCTTCTCTCCTGGTTTAGCTGCTGTGTGCACAAAGAAAGCAACAACTAGTGGCGAGTCGTTTGAGATCACAGGTGCGTCTAACACAGTACAGACGCTGCAGGTATGCCTATGCATTGGGAACGGGTGCTCTTACTCTCTGCTAGCTTTGCAAAGTCTTTGTTGAGCAGCTCCTCGGCTGTAAGCTTAGAGAAGTTGTCATCGCCAAAGGGGTTCCAGCTGGGCTGGGCGCTGGTGCCGGGAGGGGGGGCCGAGGGGCTGCCGCCCTCACCTGACTGGCACACGTTCTGCTGGGAGGAGCAGGGGGAGCCCGAAGGGGTGGTGCTGGCTGATCTACAGTACGCAGAGGCACACACATACACAAGGTTATAGGAGAGATTAGAACGTCATTTCGTCATGGGTGCCATCATGCCTACTGGCCTACTGATGTATGCAAATAAGAGTGAATGAATAGTCCATAGAGTTATTTGTGGACTGAATGGAGGGATTCTTCCTGTGCTGGATTCTCTGGGCTATAAAAGGGTCATTTATTCTCCGCTGGGGTCCTCTGTGGTATGAATGGACTTGTCTTATTGCCCCGCGGAGCTCACTTAGTGCCATGAATGGACAGTTGATCCCCTCAGATCATTGAGAGGAGTTCATTCCGCTTACTTGGACTTGTTGAGGCTGGCCTCGGCCGCGGCCGCCTGGAGGAGCAGCGTGGACTTGCTGACCGGGACCCCAAACACGGCACTGTGAGTGACATCGCTCAGGATGCGCCTGTGGCCACCCTTGGGGGCCATCTTTGGGGAGGAGGGGGGCGTCAGAGAGCCCACTTTGTGGAGCGCTCTGCCGACGGTCTGTAGGAGGGGAAAAGACACAGAGTGAGGATGAGGGGGCCAATGGAGCATCGTGCACTTGATGCCAACAGAGAAGGTACAGTTATCTGTTCACTGCATACAAAGATCCCAGGAAATCAGAGAGAGAAAAAGATGTTTTCTTAAGACGATGACTTAACAACTCCTCCAAAACCATAAGGCCATGAGAACATGAGAGAAAAAAGTAATGGACAAGGGAAGAGTACATCCCAGAAAAAGAGATTAGACAGAAAGAGAAAAAACCCAATGATTCAGGAGTCCCAACAAACCATTAAGCCTAGGCTTTTCCAAAATATATAGTCAACCAACTAAGAAATAATCATTTTGATTAGTTGAGAGAAATGGTGCAAAGAAGTAGGTGATTTCGTCATCAAGGCAGCAATCTGGTCTGTCTAATCATTGGACAGTAAATCCCTACAGGAGGCATCATTATACGAGTGTTCACAATCCTGAAAAGAAGTTGATATATTGTGTGAGAGATCAATACCACTTTCCCGGTGCAAAAGAAAAGCAGGAATATTTGAGTTTGATTCATTAAAGGGAGGAGCCAGCAAGCAACCCTGACCCAAAGAGCGGCAGACGGCAGCGTGCGCAGGGAGGTTACCGTGGCCTCTGGCTCAGACTCCGGGATGGGAGTCAGATGGGGAGCTGCCGTTTCATGCATGGGGGCTACGAACACTGCAGGGCTGGCTGGCTGCTGGTGTTGCAGGTTAACAACTGGAGGAACGGGCTTAGCTTTGGACTGCAGTAGGGCAGATGCCTGAGGAGCTGAATGCCTGCGCTGCTGGAGGCTCTGTACAAGCTGATGCTACACAGACACATACACAGCCAATGATCCAAGTTGCCATTAATAGTTTGGCCCAGTTTATCATGATTTATTGCTCTTTGACAAGCACAGCAGTCTCTTATGGAATTATTTGTAGGGCTTATTTTCTACCTTATTTAATGGGGGGGGGGGGAGATAGAGAGAGAGAAAGAGAGAGAGAGAGATGGAGAGAGAAAGAAAGTAGGGGAGGGAGGGTGAGAACAGATGATGCGACAGCGACGTAGGTCAAGAGCTGCTCACAACCAATGTTACAAATACACAGTCTGCTGAGAGCCAGAGGAACACAAATACACAAGTCTGGTCTAGTATTTCTCACTATGCTGATCCTATCAGCAATTTTGAGCAGACAAGATTTGAAATGAGACCAGAAACAAGTTCAGGCAAAAACAATAAAGGGAATTGGCGTCCGGGTAGTGTAGCAGTAGATTCCCTGCCTACCAACCCAAGGGTCGCAGGTTCGCGCCCCCGTGTCACCTCCGGCTTGGTCGGGCGTCCATACAGGCACAATTGGCTGCGTCTGCGGGTGGGAAGCCGGATTGAGGTTATGTGTCCTGGTCGCTGCACTAGCGCCTCCTCTGGTCGGTCGGGGCGCCTGTTCGGTGCAGGAAGGGAACTGGTGGGAATAGCGTGATCCTCCCACGTGCTACGTCCTGCTGGTGAAGCTCCCTACGTCCTGCTGGTGAAGCTCCCCGCTGTCAGGTGAAAAGAAGCGGCTGGCAACTGTGCATGTGTCGGAGGAAGCATGGTGCTAGTCTATCGCTCTTCCCAGATCGGCAGAGGGGGTGGAGCAGCGACCGGGGCAGCAGGTGAAAAAATTGGCCAAGTACAATTGTGGAGAAAATGTGGGGAAAAGAAGGGGGGAATAATAAAAAAATAAGGGAATGATCAAGGGGGGAATAAACTTTCAATGTTCACGGATTAATGGATAGTGAAATTACATATGAATAGATATTTCTCTCTCTCTCTCTCTCTCTCTCTCTCTCTCTCTCTCTCTCTCTCTCTCTCTCTCTCTCTCTCTCTCTCTCTCTCTCTCTCTCTCTCTCTCTCTCTCTCTCTCTCTCTCTCTCTCTCTCTCTCTCATGGGGGGAGGGGGGGGGTGTATTATGTTCTGCCAGAATGCCCACCTGCTGGTTGGTCTGTTGTGGGTTAAAGAAGGCTTGGGCTTGTTGCTGTTTCAAGAAGAGCTGCTGTTGCTGATGCTGGGGCGTGGCCTGTGGCTGCACGGGGGGCGTGGCCTGTGGCTGCATGGGGGCGGGCTGAGCTGGCTGGGCTACAGCCTGTGCAGCAGGTTGGGCGGCAGCAGCAGCCGGAGGCGGGACACCGATCCCAACACCTGGCAGGGAGCAAAGAGGACGAATGACTGACTGCCTTCTTGGGTTAAAACCGATGGCACAAAAGAGAAGCGAACACAACTACCATTTACCACATCAAATCTGTAACATGTTTTCCACCATGCCACCACGTTTCTGATAACTTGATCAAAAGCCTACTAGCATTCCCCAACAATACCAAGGATTCATTTAACAGACAGTAACCAGTAATGGTTCCATCAAACTGTCAATTTACACACATTCCTGAAATGTTGCAAAACACAAAATGTGAATCATGCATGCTTCCATCAGCTGAGCTGAAACAAAGACACACACATCCACAAGAAAGATGGAGTCTTTCAATAAGTGATTATGCTGGCTAATGTTCTGCTATATTTCCTTGTTTAATCCACTGACAAAAAACAAAGTTTTTCACTCCGATATATATATATATATATATATATATATATATATATATATATATATATATATATATATATATATATATATATTTAAGCAATATCACACGAGAGGGAGTGCTGTTGTTGGCTAATATCGGCACTGCTGTGATTCGGTCGTAGACACGAGGCCGCAGGCCGAGTGCCGAAGATAATCACAGCAGTGCCGATATTAGACAACAACAGCACGACCTCGAGTGTACAGTACAGTTCTATTAAACAAAGCTGATTAAAAAAATGACAAAAAGCTGAGAAATATATGATTTCTCTATTTATTCCTCCGCCAACAAAAATAGTTCCCTCAGCTTTCTGCTTTGCCGAAAATGTAGCCTAATTAACTGCAGGCTGTCTACTTTACTACTGTCTACTCTACAGCTGTGAAGCGTTTTGTTGATTATTGGCACTGGTAGGATCCCTCTTGTCCAATCAAATTGCCCGGCCGGAACTACCTGTTGTATAAATATATTTGGTATATATTATATACATACACACATATATACACATACATACATATATACAGTGTTTGCTATGGACAGGGGGGTGGAACAAAAAAAGAAGCAGAGTAGGACAGACAATTCTGTGAAAACCGTCTATAATCAACAGCAAAATCATCCTCCATGTCTGTTACAAGTAGGCCGCAGACTGGACAGCCCTGCGATACTGTGGGTGTCAAAGGCTCATTAAAAGACAATTAAAAGCCTTGGGCTAACTGGACCACTGGGCTTACAAGGCCTTGCTATTTCAGCCAAATGCTTGAGCTCAGTACAAGATGTCTGTTCCTCGGAGTATATCGTTACCAGGAGTCACACTCGGGCTTCTGTCACCACTTAGTGAGGCACTAAGCTGCCTTTAGCCTTGTTGCAACACAGACTTAGCACAGGGCGAGCCTTACCCACAGCCTGGGACGCTCCTGCCTTGCAACACAGACTTAGCACAGGGCGAGCCTCACCCACAGCCTGGGATGCTCCTGCCTTGCAACACAGACTTAGCACAGGGCGAGCCTCACCCACAGCCTGGGATGCTCCTGCCTTGCAACACAGACTTAGCACAGGGCGAGCTTCACCCACAGCCTGGGACGCTCCTGCCTTGCAACACAGACTTAGCACAGGGCGAGCCTCACCCACAGCCTGGGACGCTCCTGCCTCCTGCCTTGCAACACAGACTTAGCACAGGGCGAGCCTCACCCACAGCCTGGGACGCTCCTGCCTTGCAACACAGACTTAGCACAGGGCGAGCCTCACCCACAGCCTGGGACGCTCCTGCCTTGCAACACAGACTTAGCACAGGGCGAGCCTCACCCACAGCCTGGGACGCTCCTGCCTCCTGCCTTGCATCACAGACTTAGCACAGGGCGAGCCTTACCCACAGCCTGGGATGCTCCTGCCTTGCAACACAGACTTAGCACAGGGCGAGCCTTACCCACAGCCTGGGACGCTCCTGCGGCCACATTGGGTCTCTTGCGTGGGGTGAGGGTTGGCTGGATGGGCAGAATGCCTGATATAGGCTGGGGCTGGGCCTGGCCAGCCTTGGGCCGCTGCCGAGGTGCAATGGAGGTTTCCATGGTGGGAACGGGGTCTGTGAGTCTGACAGAGGGAAGGGAGAGAGTCGAGGCTAAAGTCAGATTACAGATTGTTATCGTTATCGACGGGGGGGGGGACTCAAAAAGCTTCGCTCCTCACTCACCTGGCTTTGTTGGTTTGACTCTTTTTGGCCACAGCTTCACTGGCTCTGATTGGCTCGGGAAGTTTTGCAGGAATGGGCAAATTCTAAGACGGCAAAAAAAGTTGCAATTTTCAGACGAGAAAGCATCATCAAACAAAGAGTTTCACTTTTTTTAAACTGATAGCAGTGAGGCAGTGAGAAATATTCCAAGCATCGTGGCTGCAGCTTCCACGGATTCCACTTGAATGCTGCTTGGTGGGAAAGGTGCTGAATCAGAGGAGTGAGTGCTGATGTAGCCGTGTCAATACATTAGAAAGGAAGGGCCCTGCCGGGGGAATGGAAGGCAGCCAAGTGGCAAAGCCAGAACGTTTAGCTTCGATCCGACGTCATTTTGTTCTAGACTGTTGTTCCTTTGCAAAAACAACACAATGCAATTAAAGATGCTTCATGTGAGGTACGGCATATTCCATTTATGTCAATCCTGTCGCCGTAGACAACGGTGACTTACATGTACATTTTGGACCGGACATTCTCGTCGAGCCAGCTTAAAGGCAAAGTAGGATACTTGGTAGATATCTGGTCTCTTCTCTGGGTCAGGTTCCAGCATGTATCCTGAGAAAACAACATTGACAGGGTTGTTTACACACACACACACACACACACACACACACACACACACACACACACACACACACGTACACACACATGGCGCACACATCAGTAGGACAGTGAGTATATTCTGGGGAGCATGGTAACTCACTGATGAGGCAGTGCATGTCCTGGGAGTAGCGGGAGTTGTCCGGGATGGTGAAGCTGCCGTCACAGATGGCCACTTGGCTCTCCCCAAAGGGCAACGTGAAGTAGCACAGCTTATAGAGCAGACAACCCATGGCCTGCACACACAAGAAGAGATCAACAACACACATTAAATAGCCTCGACTCCAGCAAATCAGTGCTTGCTAACACACGCCATTATCAATATCCCGGTGACATCACGGTCCTACAATCATCATATAACATACACACAAATAACAGTCTATCTCACCCAAACGTCCGCTTTAGTTGTGATGACCTTGCCACCATAGAGGTTGACCATCTCTGGAGCACGGTATGACAAAGTAGTGTACCTGTACAAGTAGTGGTTGGTAGACATAAATTAGTTTATACATTTTAGTGAAATAAAATAAAAGAATGCGTTTCAGTTTCAATGTTGTCAGGAACCCTCACTTTTTGATTTCCTCGTCCACCACCGGCACCCCCTCTGTCTGAGGGTTTTGGAAGCGGTTGGTGGCACTGCCAAAGTCACAGAGCACGTAGTGTCCCCGGTCGTGCAGAAGAATATTCTCTACCTACACGGAGCGGAGATGAGGAGAGTGATCAGGGCTGGTAGAGCCAGAGCTGAACAAGAACGTCACAATACATTTCCATCAGATAGTTGCCGTGGTGCACAATCTGATGGCTGTGTGCGCCACACTAAGGTATATGCCGTGACTTATAGAGGGGTCGTAACGGATTAGTAGTTAGTAGTACATGCATATTTGGACATGTGCTGGGAGACGTGCCTTGAGATCTCGATGGACGATTGGAGTCTTGCACTGGTGGAGGCGGGCCAGAGCCTCGCACGTGTCGCAGAACACCTGCAGCACCTCGGCCTCGGTGAAGCCCGTCTGTAGCCGCTGGTTCATTAGGTTAACGACCTGTCCGCCTACAGGAGACACAATAGGTCAACCGAGAGTCCACATAGGTCAGCTGACATTCAACGACAAAGATGGACACGGCTAATGGCTACTGCTATGCCTCTATGAAAGGCACGATCTTTCAAAAGGAAAATGTTGCTAGTTTTGTTCACTTCTTGGCTCATTTTGCACCTCTGTTACATATTCATATGTCTTTTCCCACGCTATGCACAATCAACCCGGCTTTCTACAGTAGAATAACGAGCATGCCTGACTGAGCATCTGGGAAGAAAACATTCCTGTGCAGAAGGCGGTAGAGCTGTTCTGTTAATGTAAACTTTTACATCAGCACAATGTTAGCATTGGTGCCAATAGCACGAGATAACTTCAGACGCAATATTTTATAATGATTTAATTAAATATTAAGTAAAACACCATTCATGTTTATACAAAAGACTTGCTGTGAACAGTGCTATCCTACATTAATGTTGGCTAAAGTGCAGCAGCAGCAACAATACTTTCTATGACCTGGCGTGATGACGATGTTACGATGACACGGTTTATGTTTCTTCTTGATCTGATTAATCAAGAATAATCCTCAGATTAAAGGATTATCAATCAGTTGCAGCCCTATTTATAACAACCACAACTGTGTTGATCCGATACCTAAAAGGTGCCCCAAAAAAATCCACAGGTATCAATTCAATTCCATTGTCACCTCTATTCCTCCTGCACTGCACTTTGACTCAAATCCTGCTTGACTGGGAACTTGTTTATTAATGTTATTTCCTGGTAGGAAGAATGAAGCTTTTTCTACAAGTAACACCACTCAGTTGTGCATCGTTTTGAGCTCAGTTGACTAGGATGGCTGTCAGCAGTGTATCTATAGAGCTTCAAAACTGAGCAGGATCCAGCGAGTAAGAGAATGTAATGGAACTCTGAATTCAGTAGAGACAGGAAGTGGTAGAGGAGCGTAGATTTACCTCGACAGTAGTCCATTAAGATTAGGACTTCCCACACATCGCCAGCTCCAACTGAAGTTATGCTGGAGTCCAGGAAACCGACGATGTTTCTGTGGCCCACTAAGTCCCTCTGTGTAGACAAACACATGGAGTTGGGTTAACATAGCACACTACGGGAGATGCGGCTCGGCTTTCTTTAGATTTTTACAATCCTAAAACTAGGGCCGTATGCTTTCTGCAAAATTGAATTTTTTTTACGGAATCATGGAATTTGGCAATAAAAATTTTATCGACTGTAAAACATGGAATTTTTGTAGAATTGTCCATAATTTGGCTGAAATTGATCAAAGTAGGCCTAATTATCCGATCAAAAGTAGACCTAATTATTGTAGTAAACTAAATGATTTCACAATTGTAAAATAGGCCTAGAGAGAAATAACTCTGTTTTGGATTGGGGTGTTTTAAGAAGGGGATCAGTCTTGCGTGGGACCCTTGCGTCACCTCACAACTTGGTTTTCACTGTCAGAAACATGTCGAAGAGGCTGCCTGAGAGAGCAAAGTATAGTTAAAAAAGGATCCTAACCGCTAAATTTAAATGGAAATAATATTTCCATGTTAGTCACACCATTTGTATCTGTAGAGAGCTGCTGAGTCAGTGCCAAAGGGCTGGGAGTAATAATGATAATCATCCTGTAATAGTCTTGCCCCCCCAGGGTGTGGCTCCAGGAACTGGTTGGCTTTCCTTCCAGTAAAGGTCTTCATTTAGGAAATGGACGGGTGAGAGAGTTCACAAGTGCAAATGTGCCAACGCCAACTCAACATCTTTCAGCAGAATTCACTGTGTAAGAGTGAATGAGTCACTACCAACCCTTGAGCTCCTTCTGAGTATCGTCATCAGTCGCCTGGTATTGTTAACCTACTTAAAATACGTACAGTAGGAGTTCCACACATGTGGGGGTTTGTCACACTGGAATGGCACAGTGTAGAAAATCAAAGCAAGTATTTAAATGTCAATTCAGTAGACTTCTCTGTGAGTACCGTAAATTCCGGACTATAAGACGCACCGGTGTATAAGCCGCGGGACCAAAATTGACTATTTTTTTCTTCTATAAGCCGCACCGGTCTATAAGCCGCGGGTGTTTTGATGTTTAATTACCATATGAAAGGGTTCGTGCACAGAGAGGAATGTCGGGAAAGCGATGGCTGTTTGGGGAAGCTCCCATTTATTAACATTTCAACAAAACAAAACAAAAGTCAGGTCACTAATCCCCAGACAAAATCACACAACAATAGGCTATATGTGCAGCAAACCTGTAACCAGAGAAGTCAAGTCACTAATGCTCGTCTTCCTCTTCTTCCTGCGTACTGAAACCACCAAAGTCCTCATCTTCAGTGTCGGAAACGAACAGGTTCAGGGTGGCTTCGTCAACCACTCTCCTCTCTCCTTCATTGTCACTCAAAACCAACGAACTCCTCTTCATCTATAGCTGTGTTTCCATTACAGTTTTTCGCAAAAGAATTGCGATATTTCTACAACTTCGACAATGTACAATTGCGACTTGTAGGCGTTTCCATTGAAGTTGCGTTTGAGTGATTCCCCGTTGCAGCAGCTGCCACAGTGATTACGCACGGGGATCTGCCCCATATCCCGTCCCCTGCATGCTCAAATCCAACCAATGGTCAATGGAAATCCCAACATGAAGTTACAACACATATAAACGAGCCTGATTATCAATTCAAAAGAAAATGAGTCGCAAAATGTTGCTGGCTGCGTGAATGCAGTCAGCGCGACAGGCAGAGGAAAAAAGGTAGCCTAATAGCCTACAACTGGTCCGATTTAGAGATGGAGGGGGGAAAAGGCTGATTTGGTTCTATAATTGCACCTGAAACGTGTGCAATGTATTAGCCTACTCACAGTCACTGTATTCACTTCAGACAGCACCACCGCACCAGTGTGTGCTTTTCATCCTCTCATCTCGCCGCTGTGCCAAATGCGCGCACACAGGCAGCCTGCTGTCACCATGGACCGATTTCTGCCATTAAACATTATCTAATTTGCCCGGCTACGCTTTTGCACAACACTCGTCTTTCTGCTAGGTAGCGTTGCTTCAAAGTTTTCCACTTGCTGCGGAGGTTTTGACACGGCTATCGAACCTTACTTACCAAACTTATTTTCCGCTCCTTTTCCAAGGGATAATATGGGTCACATGACGTGCAAATGCGAAAAATGTGTTTCCATTACACTTTTGCGATAAACTGCTATATCGACACGTCTGAAAAACCACCTCATGATCATCTACTGCTCGTTCTCATGCTGTCGAGAACGAGCAAAGCTTTTTTTTGGTGAAAGAATCCTCCAGGGCGCTTCTTGTTAACAGTCCGAGTGAGTGGCAGGTCGAACGTCAAAGGCACTTCATCCATATTTATGATCTGCTCCGGTTCGATGGAATATTCCTTGATCTTCCTTTGTGTGAATTCGCCGAAGTTTGTGATTTTCTCCTGGTAGTCGGGGGAGGGAGTTGATGGGCTTGTGGCCGTTTGCTTACCGTAATTACCATATGTAAGTGGTCACGCACAGAGGGGATTGTCGGGAAAGAGATGGCTGTTTGAGGAAGCTCCCATTTACCGTATTACCGTAACATTTCAACAAAACAACATAACACAACACCACCGTTGTTTATTTTTACAGTGCACACAGTGTCCGCGGTGTGGTGAAAAGAGGGCAAGAGAGGAAATTAAAACAGAAGTGGATTTATAGTTAGAAAGAGTGCTAAAAAAGAGAGATTTTTTTTTTTTTTCTGAAAAAATCCATAGATAAGACGCACCGTTATATAAGCCGCAGGGGCCAAAAAACGGGAAAAAAGCCGCGGCTTATAGTCCGGAATTTACGGTAATACGTTTCCTTACACTATTTACAGTAAACACCACCCGCTGAGTACTCCAAGCAGGTCAAAACTAATGCTAAGAATTGCCTGCAAATACTTTTTGATCCATGTCTGTCACCGTCTTTCTCGACAATAAGACAATCCACTCTCTCCTACAACACCAACTCCAAGTAATAGCAAAAAATAATTGTGCATTTTCCTACAGCTCTTCACTTGGGAGTCAGATGCTCGTCTTGGACGCCCTAAAAACTCACCATAATCTGAATCTCCAGTTTGCAGATCTGCAGATCGTGTTCATTGTTAACGTACATCCTCTTCAGTGCACAACGCAACCCCTGGTGAGTCCGCACCAAGAAAACAATGGCAAAACCTCCTGCAAGACAGAGAAACATAGACAGAGAGGAGAAAAGAGAAATTAACGCACACATTTTATTTCAAGCCGCAAACGGCAATTGAATACGTTAAACAGAACTGCACTCTCATTGTATTTCTGGACTCTCGCCTAAGGGTGTAACCTACTGCATGCCATGTTGCACATGGTGTTTTTCTATACATATATGTCCCCTTGCACTACTGTACCTATTGCACTCTGTCCTTGTACCATGTCTGCTAGTATGCAATTATGTCACTATGTCCATTGTCAATGTTTTATTGTAGTGCAACAATGTGTCCAAGACAAATTGTCTGCAAATGAACATGAGATGACAGTCTTTGATCTGTTCTGAAAGGCTCTACAAGCCTCGGCTGTGCTTCGACCCTGGCAATCCAGAGACTATAATTCTAAACCCCCCGGCAGCTCACAAGGCTGATAGATAGAAGAATGGTTTTGCTGCAGAGGCCCCTTCCAATTCTGACCGTCATTACTGCATCAAAACAAAACCCAGCTCTCAGTCAAACAAACAAACACATAATATACATTTGCAGTCCAACATAAACTCATCGCCTTGAATAGAACGGTGTCGCGGAAGGAATGCTACAGTGGAACTGTGCCGAGTGAAGGGCTGGTGGTGACACACTAGCAGGAGGAGGCGGAGCTCTAAATAGCAGCATGTGAGTCAGCAGTTGTGCAGGAGGGGAAAGGATGCAAGAAGTGACACAGAACAAAGAAAGTGAACTCATCCTCATCATCATCACACCTTTG
Source organism: Poromitra crassiceps (assembly GCF_964638095.1). Taxonomy (NCBI): domain Eukaryota; kingdom Metazoa; phylum Chordata; class Actinopteri; order Beryciformes; family Melamphaidae; genus Poromitra; species Poromitra crassiceps. Next base: position 31,603,935 of record NC_139631.1, read on the forward strand.
TTTGTTTTGTTGGCAAACAAGGGAGCCCAAAACATGGTTGCCTCCATCCATGGTGGTAACTCGTATATCCATGACAACAGCCTGTATATACATCAGATCGGCAATTAGGCCTCGCCCCCTTTTAGGGGTCAAACACAAGCTTCTCCCCGTTGTCTTCAATGTAAAATAGCACTATCCCCCCCCCAAAATATTGAAAAATAACAGAATCAATCTTTTTTTTTTTTTTTTTTTTTACCCCAAAACACTGAGGAAGACTTCTGTCGAAACGTTTGTACCTGCCATCTGCTTCAATTAAATTAACAAAAGGACATTTTTGAGAGTGCTGGCTTTTCTTCTCCTTCATACCCCAAAACACCATGACATGACAATATATTACAACTCGTCTGGCCATAGAATGGGCAAGATACACCGGAAATATTACTTTGACCCATCTAAAATCAAGTGACTCATGTCACATGTGTGACGTTCTTTTTTTACAGCCCCGTGACTCGTCAGTCTAGTTAGTAGTAGCCGCCAAGTAGCCGGGTACAACGATGACGCTGGCCTCCGCGTGTCACGGGGCTGTAGAAAAAGAACGTCACATGTGACATGAGTCACAGACTCAGATGAGTTGTAATATATTGTCATGTCATGGTGTTTTGGGGTCATTAATAAACAAGATTGATTGTTATTTTTCTAGAATTTTTTCAGGTAGTGCAATTTTACATTGAAGGCAACGGGGAGAGAGGCTTGTGTTTTCACCCTAAAAGGGGGCGGGAAGATGTGCCGCCTACAAAATGACATACTGCCGATCTGATGTATAGACTGGTTCTTTTATAAATGATAACGACCACACAAATGAATGAAATAGTTACTGTATAGGTAGGTTGAACAATGCAATAGCATTTACGCAAAACCTCCTATCTGCAAAATTATCCAGGAAAAGTGGGGGAAAACCTCCTATCTACATTTGCGATAGGAGGTCAGTGTTGTTAACACATAATATAGCAATATATTTTCAGATAGGAGGTTTTGCGTTTTGGCCATCGTTATACCTTAAGGCTCATATGTCATATCTCACAGTACAGTGTAAACGGCACTGTACAAATGCTGGATTTGAAAATAAATTGTTTTGGTTCCACTGCATTGAACTGTGGGCCTGTTGTTTGTTTGTGTGTTTTGTGTGTGTGTTTGTGTGTGTGTGTGTGTGTGTGTGTGTGTGTGTGTGTGTGTGTGTGTGTGTGTGTGTGTGTGTGTGTGTGTGTGTGTGTGACTTAGATATGCCACTACATACATTAGGCCATGTTAGGCTATGTATATTGTTAAGTGCTACATGTCATTAACACATGCAAACTCCAACAGTAAAAGGTGTGAATTCTGTTTTAGTCCCTCTTCAGGCACCACTATCAGCCCTCCAGTTTGATCTCTCTCTCTCTCTCTCTCCCTACCTCTCTGTACTCCCCATCAGTGGGTGTTAATGCCAAGCACTGGGCTGAGTCACCCAGCTGGCATCACTAAGCCAAGGACAGCTCCATGCATTGTTCCATGTGACCGGTTTGTTTGAGGTTTGCTTAGGACAGCCTTGAGCTACGTCAGTGTGAGCCGTGCAACCAGAGAAATGATATGAATGAATGGAGCACAAAGTGCCGATGGGAGTCAGCATCTTGAATAGGCACAGGAAATACAGTACAGCGGACTACCTTGAAATCAGAGCGGTTTCAGCGTTGTCACCAGCGGCGTAGTGGAGGATAAATGCAAGTAAACACAGTTCACCCACCTCTTTGAAATGGGGCAGAGCGTTTACTCACCTATTTTCAGATCACTGTAATCAATCAATGAGGGGAAAGAAGGTGGGTAAACTACTCACCTTGGATAGTTTATCCACCTCTGTATTTACCACTACACCCCTGGTTGTCAATAGTATGGGTGACTACTACTAGTAGTAGGTGGTGCTGGCTGGGCCACCATTGATCCAGGGTCCAAAATTAACTTTTTTGTCCACAGGCCAAATGGCTAGTAAACATTTAAAAATGACCAGCCACTCAATAGATTACCATTGTTTTTCTTTTGGCTGCTAAGCAAATCTACCAGCCACTCGCATATTCTTTCTTAGCAGCATTTGGCTGGTGGCTTGTGCTAATTTTGGACCCTGCATGGATCACATTATACTTTTTAACGTCATCAGTTGTTGTAGATTAGGCCTAACTGGTTGAAAATGTCACAATGAGGTGGAAAAAAGAAATCCCACAGTGTGCAGAGGACACTTTCTGCTGCAGTAATACGTGTGTTACAACACAGAACAGTGATGTGCTTGAGAAGTGTGGCTCAATTTAGGACAATATCAAATAGACCAAGGTTATTTCTCATCAGTATACACAGTAGTAGGAAGCACATGAGGAGTATAGGTGGGCGCTTGTGTGTGTGTGTGTGTGTGTGTGTGTGTGTGAGTGTGTGAGTGTGTGTGGTCTCCTCAGAGCTCACACTGCTGAGCCGCTGCTGCTTCACACTGTCTAACTCTAATCTGAGATGCATGTAAGAAATTAGGATTAGCTGCCTTCTTAAGCAACATCCAGCAGTGGTTTGCACTCTCACCAAACAGAATGGCCAAACAACAGTAAGTATAGCTACAAATAGCCACTGCCCCTTGACGTAACTGACTGCCAGGATTATACTACTGGAGCTCGCGTGCACCACAGACTCAAGCAAACGCACACAAAAATACACCTTCAGGGGTTGTTAAAAGAAGCGAAGTGATTGGTTCAATGGTGTTGGGTCACAATTTGTCATCAGTAAACGGAATTTATGTAATAATCGCCATATAGGCCACGGCCTTCTATAAATGTCCACGGCCTACTACATTGTTTACAAACATCCTCACTGCAAGACTACACCATGCTGCACTGACAACAAGAGCTACTACTGCCATCGTCTCATCTATCCAGTGTTGGCTTATGAAAGTTTGTGTGCATAATAAATACATACATACATATATACATATACATATACATATACATATACATATACATATATATATATATATATATATATATAACAAATAAGGTAGGCTGTTTTTCCAAACACTCACTGGAGCTCTGTCCTGCATGGACTAACAGCAGCAACTGGGGAGACATCCTCCCTTACAATGCCACCCATACAGCTCCGGAGAGGGCTAATGTTACCAGCAGTAATTCTATATAGCCAGAAGAAAACCCATCTTGTTGATAGTGAGGAAAGGAACCTGTGTCACTGAAAGTGCTCATAGACTAAGGGGCTGAGAAGAACAAATCGCAAACACATAACCAAGACCCCAACCACTACAACAACAACAACAACAAACATGATTCCAAAGAATTTACCTCTATGCCGTTAGCTACGAGATGTCCCTCTGACACGGGTCTGCCTGTGTATTGTGAAAAACTGTTTAGGACAGCTAAATGCCACAGAGATCAACAATGCCAACATACGGCAGACGTGAAAACAAACAGCATTTCCGAATAGAATAGCTGCCCGGCAGATAACAACAAATAGCCTTAGACTGCAACCAAAACCATCTGAATAAATAGGCCTAGCCACACGGTATCGCAAGCAGGAGGTCCGCCGCCAGGGCAAGAAAATATGATCTGTAGAAAAACATTCCAACGACCATTATTATGTGAGATGTGTAATCTGGGGGAAAGATTAATCCAGTGCTACAAAGCCTAAGCAAAATCTTGCCAGCAAGGTCTAACAATTATCGATCTCTCAAAATGATGCTTCTCTCAAGCTAATTTCTGCATCAAGACCTAATGGCTTCCAGGACTGATAAGGGAGACAAATTAAGTGTAACCCTCTCAGCCTCAGGTGGTGGGGGCCCAGCCCCACAATGAGGGGGGAAAATCCACTTTGATGGGAATCTGCTTGCAAGGTAGGAAGGGAGAGTGGATAAATAATCCCCATTCATACTGTAAAGGCATGGTGTGGCCCAACAGATGGTACCCATCCATACTGATGAATTAATCACTCTTTGTCCATCCATTATTTAGTAACAGGCGGTCTTAGCTGATCGAGCATGGCAGACACTCATGGCAGAAACAAGACGACCAGTGGGTAACAGTGTTTGGAACACTGGCAATGTTGTGGAAAAATGTTCAATAGGAATGTTCTAACTTTGTTCACAAAAACTAAATTGAAAGCTAATGTCTCAATCATAATATTAATCTCAAACATGTTTTTCACTTGAACCACCTCACGCCGTGAGGCACATAATCAAAATTCACGATTGGCCAGTAAGGTCAGTACAGAAAAGTGAGGGCCCCAACCTATATGAATGCCCCATCTTTTCACAGGGTCATCTTTTCGTTGAGGATGTTGGTCCGGATCCTAATGACCTTTTCCCCTAGCGAACAAATGCATTAGAAGAAGCAAAGGCTTATCCAAACTTATGACATGTAGGGTGCATTTCATTTGATTTGTCACTCACTCCCTCTGTAAATATCAAGACAGATGACTCAGCAGCATGGTGTTGGTTCCACAACACAGTAGGTAATCCACTCCAGTTATACTGTACCATGTTATATCCGCCTTGAGGAATGGAGTGCAATAATGTATGTAATGAGATGGCAAGAAGACAACCTGAAGAAACTGTTGTAATCTGACTACATGGTGCTTCACTGACTCTTATGCACACTTGAATTTTCAGCTTTTAAGAGCCTGATTGGGACTAGGCTAGCTTGCATGCCAATGAAGAAGACAACTGCAAAACAGTGATGCAGACAACTTGTCTACTGCAACCTGAGGTGGTCACAACTGTCTCAAGTATGCTAACTACAACAGCTGCTACAAGCCTTGTTGTCCTATAAATCTCGACCAGTGACCGAGTCAAGAACTTTCTCATCAAGGAAGGAAAATCAAGGTAGCATCATTATGTATGATACTGCAGCCTAGGCCATAGCCCCTCCAAGAACAGGCCCGTCGTTTACGGTTCTGTTCGTCTACACAACCATGTGGGCCACTTTGAGATGTTTGCGCGTAGATCTGGTTAAAACTGGTTGTGTGAAATGTGCATAATTCACACGGGATAAAGTTCACCTTCAGCGATAATTTCCTCGATGGTCACTTGATAGCGTCCAATGGAAAAGACCCGTCCAATGAAGCTGCCACCGCCGCCAGAACCACCGCCTCCTCCACCGGCTCCAGAACCAGGCCCCGAACTCACAAGTTCCCGACGCGAATCAAAAAATTTCTTCATTTCTCCGATGTTGTTCAAAGCACAGTCAATGCCCAATTTATTAAAGCTAGTCTTGTAACAAGTCCTGGATGTAGCTAGCCGTAGTTAGTTGCTGTTGGTTGTGGTGCTGGTGTCAGCAGGGCAGGCTGCGATGCTAACGATTTAGCAGTTACTAACGTAAATAATTGAATGAACGCTACTAGCTAGCTTCCAGCTAAATGCCTGAAAAATCCAAACACTGCTGACCAATGTTGCTTTAGCTAACTCATGGTTTCCGTAGCGAAGAGCAGGCTGAGTCAAATAATGTTGATATCTGACCAGAATAAGATAATGTCCATGCGGAAGTCACCGCTTTCCACAATCAGCCGACAGGAGCCAGCCTGTGAGGTGAGGCTGAAGAAACCCTAGTTAGCCTTTAGCTTAGCCAGCTAGCAAGCTAGCTAACCAGCTACGTACGATGACAGCTGTCAGTTGATGATAGACTGGCAGTCAGGCAGGTCCTTAGTGTCCCACCATGTAGCTTTTTACACATCTCCACTGCTTTCTTCCACACGGAATGGTATTTAGTCCATCGGCTCTTCTACTTGTTTGTAAGAAGCAAATTATGTTGAATCTCCAGTCCTTTTGACACGTCCTGCAAAGCTGCAACAAGGCTGGTTCGCAAATGATGCGGCTCCGAGTGTAGTAGAGAGAAGAGAGTCCCCGAGTGAGAAGCTTCACTTCGGAGCTCCGCCCTACTGGATTTCAATTGTTTCGATTGGTCAACTGCGACTACGACTTCCGACTGTAGTCCCCCACTCCCATTGATAGTACACCCACTCCCCAGAGTCATGTCCAAGAGTCTTCTGTTCAGTTTTGACACGTTTTCATTGTGACATCATCAGTGATGTCATGTCACAAATCGGAATTGTGATGTCATCAGTGTTAAGCAATCGTGATGTCACCAGTGATGTCATCAGTGATGTCACTCGAGCAATTGTGATGTCATCAGTGATAAATTCTTCCCAGCATTGCCAGGTGTATGATAGGCTAATTATCGTATTTGTATGAGAATTTTGCCCTCTGGACGATGTACCATCAATAATGCCCAAAATTCCCATAATGTAAGATAATTTGATCATTTTGTGACAGCTGTAATCAATAGCCTACATTTATCTGTCTTCTGAATATGGTAAATGGTAAATGGCCTGCATTTATATAGCGCTTTTATCCAAAGCGCTTTACAATCAGTAGGTACATTCACCCATTCATACACCGATGGCGGCAGGCTGCCACGCAGGGTGCTGGCACACCATCAGGAGCAATTTGGGGTTCAGTATCTTGCCCAAGGACACTTCGACATGCAGACTGGAGGAGCCGGGAATCGAACCACCAACCTCTTTCATCCAAAGCGGTTAGTGACGACCCGCTCTACCTCCTACAGCCGCCCCCATGTCATATGTCTCAGAATATGCTGATTATGTTGCTGTCTCAACCCAATCTCAGTGACACAAGATATCTGGAAACACTGGTACAGTGCCTTATTGTAGAATTGTTGAGTTGCTCTTATTGTGTTGTTTACCTGTTTTATATGTATTGTGTGTTTTTTTTTATTGGACCTTGTGTCTGACAAATAAAGTGATGATGATGATGATGATGATGAATATACTAATATGGATCCTATGTCTGTTTTTTTTTTTTTTCAATTTGGTATACAACAATATATGAACAAGACCGGCTCAGACAGGAAAAGAAAAAGGGGAAAAATACACATCAACATTCAACATTACAACATGGTGCATAAGGTGCTTATGTGATTCAAGAGATAATGTGCATGGGATCCCATGCAAGGGGTCCATGAGATACCAGCCGGGCGAACCTCGTCAAAGTAGGCCAAAAAAGGGTCCCAGATAGTTGAGAACCTTCCAAGCAAGTTGGTCCTCAGGGACCTGAGTCTCTCCATCATTCTGGATAACAGAGATCATGTTCATCAGCCACACCTGAAAAGAAGGTGAAGAGGAGGACTTCCATTCCTTCAAAATGAGTCTTTTGGCGACAGTTGTCCCCAGTGTCAGAGATTGTTGCACAGCTGTAGGAAAGTTCAGAGAGCAGTCGAAAATGGCGAATTTTGCCTCCGGCTGTAGGGTTATTTTGTAGGCCTTAGATTACCAATCAAATATTTTGGCCCAGAATCCCGTTAATGAAGGGCAGAACCAGAAAGCATGAGATAGTGTACGCTCTGACACCTGTCCCACACAGTGGCGCCACGAGACAGAAGGGAAGATCTTGTGTAGTTTATGCTTGGAGTAGTGAAGATGGTGAGTGACTTTAAATTGGATTAGCTGGTGATGCTATTAACTGAGCAGAGTTGTACCACAGACAAACTCCTTTCCCACATAATGTCAGATAAATCAATACCAAGTCCCCCTTGCCATGCTTCTCTAATCCTCTCAGTAGAGGCTGTGTTGCACTTGTCAAACAGACAAATACAAATCTATAAGATGCTTGGAGTGAGGAGGGCTCAGCAATACATTGAAAAAAGCATGTTCATTTGGGAGCACTTCAAAGGTGCGAATCTTGGATCGAACATCATTTCTGACTTGCAGGAATCTGAGCCAGTTCGTGCCGGGCAACTCAAACTTCCTCTTCAATAGATCAAAGGATGAAAAATGGCCATCTATGTATAGGTCTTTGATGGAAACACTCCTGACTTGGTTTAAAATTCTGACAGAGTTTATCATGACAAAACTTTAATTTTCTAATGTCCCAGGTTTCTTAGCAAATAGCATGGCTGGCAAGGAAGAGTTGACAATGGAGCTGGCCTCCATTTTCAGCCACAAGGGGGCCCCGGAAGTTAAGTTACCCGGAGTCCCCTGTCTGTCTGTTTATAATGTCTTCTCACAATGTGTAATTTTAGTTCCTACCAGTGGTAGATAGAGTGCCCGAATTTCCTACAGAAATATTATTATTTTGCTGTTCATTTACCTCAGTGGAATTACTTACTGGTGTAAAACGTACTGGTTACCGCAACGCGGATGTTACGTTTCAGATTTTTTTGCTGTTCATCCGTCATTAACGTGACGGTGCCCAGTCTGCTGGTTACCGTAACGCGGATGTTACGTTTTTAAACGTGTTACGTTTAAAAAGCACCTAATTTAATATGGTAAGTTGAACATTGTGTTGTGATTTTTAAAATTAGATTTAATTCATCATCATCAACATCATCATCATCATCAGTATATAAATGGGAGCTAGGGCTCTGTCTCTCTGTCTGTCCCACTGTGATGTCATAAATCCCACTGTGACGTCATCAGTGATGTCATAAATCCCACTGTGACAGACATCATCAGTGATGTCATAAATCCCACTGTGACAGACATCATCAGTGATGTCATAAATCCCAGTGATGTCATAAATCCCACTGTGACATCATCAGTGATGTCATAAATCCCACTGTGACATCATCAGTGATGTCATAAATCTGACATCATCAGCGATGCTGGTCTCATTGGCCACACAGCGGCCGAGCTGCGAATGCGAGCTGCAGGACTGGCGAGGCCGCGCAGCAGGTGAACTTAGGAATCGAGCACGCATAGCGCACGAGATCCCTAGTCATAAAAAAATGCCTAAGTGGCCGGGCGGTGTTAGTCACGATTTTGTAGGCTGTCTGTTAGTTACAATTTGTGACATTATCACTGATGTCATAAATCAGTGAATTGTGATGTCATCAGTGATGTCACTTGAGCAATTGTGATGTCATCAGTGATGTTACTTGAGCAATTGTGATGTCATCAGTGATGTCACTCGAGCAATTGTGATGTCATCAGTGATGTCATAAATCCTTCCTGGCTGAGGCTATAAGTGGTGGAAGACGGCCGTTGGCAACACTGATCCTTCCTGGCTGAGGCTGGGAGTATAAGTAGGAGAAGAGGACAAGGGTGAGTTAAGAGGAAAAGTTGGTGAGCGCGATCCAAGATGGCGGAGTACTTGGCATCCATTTTTGGCACAGAAAAAGATAAGGTGAACTGCTCTTTTTATTTTAAAATTGGTGCCTGTCGACATGGCGACCGCTGCTCCCGGTTACACAATAAGCCAACCTTCAGCCAGACAATTGCCCTCTTGAACATTTACCGTAACCCTCAAAACAGTGCCCAGTCTGCCGGTGGTTTGAACTGTGCCGTCAGCGATGTGGAGATACAGGAGCACTATGACGAGTTCTTTGAGGAGATCTTCACAGAGATGGAAGAAAAGTACGGAGAAGTGGAGGAGATGAACGTATGCGACAACCTTGGAGATCACCTAGTTGGGAATGTGTATGTGAAGTTCCGTCGTGAGGAGGATGCTGAGAAGGCTGTGATCGACCTGAATAATCGGTGGTTTAACGCACAGGCCGTCCATGCTGAACTCTCTCCTGTCACAGACTTCAGAGAAGCCAGCTGTCGCCAGTATGAAATGGGGGAATGCACCCGAGGTGGCTTCTGTAACTTCATGCATCTGAAGCCCACTCCCCATAAGCTGAGGAGAGAGCCCTTTCGGCGCCATAGGAAGAGCGGCCAGTATAGGTCTCGATCCAGAGAGAGGCGATCTCGCTCGCGGGACAGAGACTGGGGAGGTGGAGGAGGCAGGGGCCGTGACCACGAGAGACGCCGCTCCAGAGACCGACAGCGTTCAGGAAGGTTCTAGACCAGTGCCACGGCCACACGTCCTCCCATCCTTCCTCCTCCTGTCCATCCCCCAGGTTGTTTTAGTTTGTGCCCCCCCCTCCAAATCTAGTCCAGGTCTAATGGAAAGTTGTTGTTAATGTTAAATTTAAGATTTGTACTAAAAAAAAGAAGTTCGTTTTTCCAGAATCTCCACCCTAGAAACACACACGCTGTCCTCATGAGCTGTGTTTGTCTTCTTTTGCAGAACCCTTTTGAAGCTTGATCAAAGAGCAATACTGCCCATCCTTGCCAGGATGCTGGCAAGATGGGGTTTTCTCTCATTGTATTTGCAAGGGACAAAATCATTTGTGATGTGGATGAAATGAGATGCTAGAGAAAAGTTTATTTTTAGTATTTTGTTTTGCACTTTAATCTGGATCATCTGCCTTTGACATAGCAACATTGTTATACCCAATGTACATTTGTTTTTTGAGCTATTGCTTGCATTTGTTTAATATTCTCAAAGTATTGGGAAACCTGTCAAGAAACATTTTCACCTTCTTGTTTAAATCATCAGGTCTCTTTTCCCAGTTTGTTACAGGTCTCGTCATCTGTAATAGCTTTCTCCATTTTGCAGCTGTTTGTCTCTGAGTGGAGGGGAAACCACAGAACATGTCTTGGACAATATAGTGAGAAGTTAGTAAGAAAAGTCTGATTTGCTTTTATTTAATAGATGAAGTGTTGCACAATTTCTGAGTACGTTATAGTTGAATCTGAGGTCTAGTTGTTGGCTGCATCTACATGCTAATGTTGAGTTTCTCCTGTAGGGGTCACTGTTCTATCACTAAACCGCTGTCCTCATGAGCGGTGTTTGTGCCTTCTTTTGCGGAACCCTTTTGAAGCTTGATCCAAGAGCAATACTGCGCATAGCTCTTTAGACCAGGGAGGTGTACCTGTATGGGCTCTCATGTAGAGATTGTGCCATGTTTTTTTTGACATAATTATATTGCTCTTAATGGATCTGTTGATCTCATACAAATTATTTCTGAAGTTGAGTTAGAATTCCACAGCAACTGCTTTCCTCATTGATTCCCAGTTTCCTGATTGCTGCCCATATAGTTATTGCAGTACTCGTGATTGATCAGGCAGCAAGCACTTGTAAAGCTTACTGTTCTAATCCAGACTAAGTGGTTTACACTGACTTGTGAAACTGTTAAAGAAACATGCCTGTTGATGGACATTTTAGGCAAAGTTAACGCTCTCATTCCTCTCTTTGACGATGTATATGCTGGATTATTTACATAAAGAGTGCAGGACATGTACTGTACCACAGCTACCACAGCTAATGCCTCGGCATGATGTAACTCGTGCTGATAAAATAATTGAGCCATTAAGCTATTTGAGTAAAGACATTGTTAGTGTTCTGTTGATAAATGACAAAGTTCTAGTGGAATTCTTTCCACTGTGTTTACTAGGCTATATGCTAGATCTCTGTTGACCCAAAAGTAAGAGGTAAACATACGTTGGTCTCATTTTGTGTGGTCGCCCTGAGAACCAAAACACTATTGGCTTTTTTTGACAGTGTGAAAAAGCATTTTAAGACATTAGACAGTCAGATCCTTCACTTCGAAAAAGCACTGTATTTCTCATATGATTTGTGTGTGTGTGTGAGTGTGAGTGTGAGTGTGTGTGTGTGTGCGTGCGTGTGTCCTTGTGGATTTGTGCCATATTGATCGCTTTGACGTCTGACATCAAAGATATACAAAATACCCCAATAGCACAGATTTTCATTGTGATTCCTGAAATGATTCAACACACAATAACGTTTTCTTGATACCCATACTGACATGTCAGCAATAGTATTCGTGTGTTCGCTTTGCCTTATTCCATTACTGTAATTTAAAAATCACTGAAATAAAAACATAAGGATTCAATTGAATTGAATTGTATGCCTTGTACCTCAACTCAAGTTCACCTCATTGCCTCCAGAAACCTCCCTGATGAAATTAATTAAAATATAGAGAAATGATTCAATGCTAGTATATACTTTATGAACAAATATTGGGGAGTTTGGTTGAAATGTAAGCTCCTGCACACTAAAAAGGGAACCAGCCAGGGCCCTGTGTCAGTGTCACGTACTGCAGTGACATAGCTTGACCTTTGTGATGCTGCATTATGGAGCAGCTCTCCTCAAGATGGCCTTTTTCACATTGAAAGAAATTACCTTTCATTATCTCACTTTTGTTGTTCGGGCAATGTCATATACTGTCTATTGTGTATTTGAGGCTGGTCGTTGTTGCTGCTTTCGGCTTTAGGACTGTGACTAGGATTCTTTGACTTGGCTCTCAGGCGTCGTCTCGTAGAATTTAGTCTGCTGGAAGGATCATTAGCTTCCCCAGGCGGACTTGGGTACTGACGGGGGGCGCGGCGAGAACGCTGATCCATTGTCCCCCTTCAAGGAACTGCGGCAGCTAAGGTGAAGTCCAGGAACAACCTGCTCTGCAAGCTTGCTGGCTCAAAGTGGGGGGGCAACTGCGCACAACCATGAGAATCATCACCGCTCAACACCACTCCCCTGGCTTCCTGTCCTATCCAACATAGCCCCTCCACATATCCGGTGAGAAGCCTTCACTCAAAGGATGCTCCAAAAGGCCAAAGACTCCCCCCACCTACAGTACCAATCCACACAGACATCTTCAACCCACCCACTGCTCGTCTTCCATCTAGACGACCAATCTGGAAGAACCCTCCTCCGCCAGCTGACTTCACCATCAAATCATCTTGGAAAAAGGAATGGGAGTCCAAGGACGTCCCAAACAAACACCTGGTGTCAGACCCCACTCTACCGGTCCCTGGCACCAACCTCCCAAGGAGGCAGTGGTCAACCCTCAATAGATTCAGGACTGGACATGACCCCTGCTTGGCCAGCCTTCACAAGTGGGGCAGCAGCCCAAGCCCACTGTGTGCTTGTGGAGAGCAGCAGACAATGCAACACATCATCAAAGCTTGCCCTCTACAAAGACTTGAAGGAGGACTAGTCACCCTCCATACAACATCAGATCTATATACTCTATATATACTGTATGTATATATATCTATATCTATATCTATATCTATATCTATACAGTATAGATATATATATATATATATATATATATCTATATATATCTATATCTATATATATATTCTTTATATAAAAGTGAGCAGGTGGGGGCAATATCTGTCTGCTGTCTGTCTGTTAAATGTTTGTTCCACTGATGATGTCACAATGTCTATGACATCACTGATGATGTCACAATGTCTATGACATCATCAGTGATGTCATCAGTGACATCATTATTGAAAACATCTTTTGATGATGTCATAGGCACTGATGATGTCATAGACATTGTGACATCATCAGTGATGTCATAGGAATTGTGACATCATCAGTGATGTCATAGGAATTGTGACATCATCAGTGACAGTGATAGTCATAGTCCCGCTTCCAAAAAAGACCACCATAAACAGTTTGAACGACTACCGGCCAGTCGCTTTAACACCCATTGTAATGACCCGGAGTCATATCATCGCAAACCTGCCACCAAATCTGGACACTCATCAGTTCGCTTACAGAGCGAACCGATCCACAGATGACGCTATCGCCACAGCCGTCCATTCTGCTCTGACACACCTTGAGCAGCGGGGGAGCTATGCGAGGCTGCTCTTCAACTGCATTCTCCCTCACAGACTGGTGTCCAAGCTGACAGACCTGGGCCTCTCAGCATCCATCTGCCACTGGATCTTAGATTTCCTGTCAGACCGCCCCCAAAAGGTCAGAGTCGGCTCCCACACCTCCACAGCTCTCAGACTCAGCACAGGCTCCCCACAGGGCTGCGTGTTGAGTGACATCTTCTTCACCCTCTACACCCACGACTGTGCCCCCGTCCACCCCAGCAACACCATCATAAAATTCGCCGACGACACCACCGTGGTCGGGCTCATCTCCGAAGGGGATGAGACGGCCTACAGGGACGAGGTGGAGCAGCTGTCAGGGTGGTGCAGGGACAACAACCTGGTCCTTAACACCACGAAGACAAAGGAGCTGGTCATCGATTACCGCAGAAACAAGACGGTCATCCAACCACTCTACATCGGCGGGGAGAGCGTGGAGAGAGTTCCGTCCATCCGGTTTCTGGGTGTCCAGATCAACGAGGACCTGTCCTGGAGCACCAACACCACGGGGCTGATAAAAAAAGCGCAGCAGAGACTTTACTTCCTGAGACTTCTCAGGAAGCACCACCTCCTCCAGAAACTGCTCGTAGCTTTCTATCACTGCTCCATTGAAAGCGTCCTCACATACGGTGTGTGTGTGTGGTACGCCAGCTGCACAGCAGCTGAAAAGAAAGCGCTCCAGAGAGTCATCAAAACCGCTCAGAAAACGGTGGGTTGTCCTCTCCCCACCTTGGAAGAACTGTACACCTCTCGCTGTCTCACAAAAGCAAAAAGAATCCTCAGAGACCCATCACACCCTGGACACTGCCTGTTCGAGCTGCTGCCCTCAGGCAGGGGACACAGGACAATCAAAGCCAGGACAAACCGGCTAAAAAACAGTTTTTATCCGAGAGCAATAATTGCACTGAACGCTGCTACTTCTTAAATGCACTTTTGTTTTTGCTGCTAATCCTTAGCGCAATTCGGGAGATGTGCAATATGTGGCCAGGGCCAGAAATGTTTTAGATGCATGGATGTTTTACCCCTCTAATTCTTTTTACCATGACCCCCCTTTTTATTACCTTTTACCCATTGTCTGTCTTTGCGTATTGTCTGTCTGTTACTATAGCACTTTTTTTTTTTACCTTTTACACTGTAGAGGATGCATTTTCCAATTTCATTGTTGTGTAAATGACAATGACAATAAAGGATCTTGAATCTTGAACCTTGAATCTTGATGTCATCAGTGATGCGAAGTTGAGCAAATGTGTGCTGTGAATGCCAATAGAGAAGGCGAGGCCACGCAGCAGCCGAGCTGCGGGCAAGGCCGCACAGCGGCCAAGCTGCATGCGGTGAGCCCGCGTAGCGGGCGAGCCTAGGGTTTATATTATATCTATTATATTTCACCATTGTGTATAACTACAGGATTGCATTACACAAGAGAAATGTGGCTGAATGAAGGTGCAGACAACAGTCATGTGTCCATTCCCAGATAATCAAAGACATTTCACAGACACTCCAACCAGCATCGCAGTTTAGATTAGATACTGCATCAAGCTTGCTGAAAATAGACTGCAGAAGAGTAGTCAAGTCGAGATGTACTGTATATTTCCCCAGTCAAAGCAGCTGGACCAGTCCTTGATGGTAGTTTATTTATAAAAAAGCAAATTTCACACCATCGCTAGAAGGTGGACTGTCAGATTCCTTCCTATCCTGTGGTTTGTTTTGGCGCTCGCTGATGTTTTAGAGCAACTGATTATTAGACCTCTGGAGGGAGGGGGGGGGGGGGGGGAGTGTGCCTGCTCTGGAGAGCTGGAGTGCCCTCTCCCTCTGAAGTAGCACACACACCATCACATCTGGATATCATCCCCCTGTAAGGCGAAGCCAATCAGGACATACCTGAGCAAACACACTTGACTTTCTTGGGATTCAGCAACGGACTGAGCGGAGAGGTTCAAGCCTTAATTATCACAGCCATTTGTCAGAAACCTAATGATTTCCTCAGGTAGGGTCCAAACTCTGGCATTCCAGAGCAAAGAGAAAGGTTCTGCACTCTGGAAGTGGACCCGACGCATTTTGATAGATATTTGGCACAATCTCAAAGCACGCAGACACTGTGCAGCACTGTAAAGTGTGCTCTGACAATCAAAGGGAATATTTCAAAGGGATAAGATGATCACTTGCTTGGTACTATATGCTGTCCTAGGACATGACTCATATCACAGACTTGTTTTTTTCGAGCACCCCGACACTCTCTGTCCTCCATCACACCCACACATTTGCCCGAACTACCTATCGATAGGGGAGGCAGGACAGGAGTATCAATCTGTGGTAGGATCTGTCTCCACGTCCTCCAGCAACGTGGATGACAGCCAGGATGTGGATGACCTCTGTGTTCGAACCCCTCTGACTGAGATTTCTGCCACCTTTCCTCCTCTGTCGATTTTCAGCTCTTTTTCCACCCTCGTTGCGCTGAACACATTTTAGACAAGAGAAAACATCGAAAGCAACAGAGCGGAAAATTGAACGCAGATTTCATTTTTGAATTCTGCGATTCCTGCAATGGCTCATCGCCACCATCGCCGGCCAACACAAGCTCACTCCTCTCCTCGCTGCTCAAGCACTAATTCCAAAGAAACGATGCATTAGAACACTGGGGACTTTTCAACCAAAACTTCTTTGCAAGAATATTTTGGCCCTGATCCAAAGTACGACGAGTGTATATGACATCAAGTATTATGTTGTGCAATGAGAAAGAACTGACCTGTTCATATGCGGTTTCATATGAAAATATAACTTTTGCATGGCCGAGCGTGCAAAAATATTTAATCTCAAAATCATCCCAACATGTTTTAGCATTAACGTAACTCCTGAGAAATATCCTCTAGGACCCTCTAAGGATGATCTATAACAGGCCGACAATAAGTTTTAGCCTTTAAATTAAAACATCCCACTAAATTGTGAGGGTTCCTCACTGAGGGACATTACTTTATTCTTTGATTTTGGGTTGCAAGACAAATAAAATCCTGACAGTGACTGATTTGAGTTCAGGACAACCCTGACTGCATATTGACTCAAAATCAAGCATTTTTACGCTATCATTTTAGAGAATTTCAAAGTGAAAGTCCCGCATTTTTACATTGAAATGACTAAGTCTGAAACTTGGGGTGCAGTTCAGTCTTTCCGCGGAGCGACCACGCTTACTGTCATGCGCAGTCACCCCGCAAAGGCCCATTCTGAGCCAGGAAAATACTGTCCGCTACCATAGATCTGGATACTGTCGAGATGTTCCCTCTCAGCCAGCGGTGTCCAGCTGTGCCATGGAAGAGTCTGCGCGGGGTTTCCTTCCAGGCACACACCAGGGGAGACAAGGAACTAATCAGTCAAATCAACTTGTTTGGTTGGAAGGAAAACCTGCACACTCTTCCATGGACACAGGACTGGACACCACTGGCTGAGAGTAAACTGATCACACGTAAGAGACACTTAAGACTAATCCATATTGTGTACTGTAAAGCGGGGTATACACTGGGCTACTGACAGTGTGTGTGTGTGTGTGTGTGAAAGAGAGAGAGAGAGAGAGTATAAAAGACATTCACCCACCCTGCCGGTCAGTATCGAATGTCCCTGTAACGTTTGTGGGACCGCGGGACGTGCTGCTTGTCACAGGACTGCGGTGACAGAGAGCTATTCTGTCAGCCACACACAATGCAGCAGTGGCTTTTGGATTAGTCTGCTGATTGCAGTGGCAGGTGTGCTGAGCAGGGGCAGACGGTGCTGACAGACCTTCCCGGGACACTATCTGATGGAACTTGTGGCACGGCAGGTGCTGCAACAATGTCATTTCAACTTGTGATCAAAGCCTTGGCCTCGTGGATGTTCTGTTTATGTGGATTAAAGGACCACTTTGTCGATTTTCAACCAGCTTCTGTATCATTACAAAATCAATAATATATATATGCAAAAGAACAATGTTTACCCATTCAATCACATAACTTCCTGGTCCAAATATTGTTATAACAGTTTTGCCATGGTGTCACTATTACATCAAATTACAAATTACATCATTATGGCATCATTTTGTCCAGGACGTTCTGTGAATGAATGGGGAGTTCTTGGTCCAGAACCAAAAGCGAGTGCCAGTTAAGGCTCCAGCCAGCCCACAGTCCTTCCATCCTGCTGCATGTCCTCCCTCTCTCTCTCTCTCTCTCTCTCTCTCTCTCCCATATCCTGTCTCTCTATCACTGTATCTGTCAATAAAGCCTAAAAATGCATAGACATATTTTTAAGCATAAGCCTTTAGGTCAAAATGGCTTCAAGATAATGAAAAAACATTTGACTGATTGATAATATAATTACACAGCAGTTATTATTGTCTTGGCTTAAAGTGACCACACATAACTTTAGGACAGTGTGAAAAGGGTTCACGGCACTAATGTCTAGGGTCTCTTCTCCTCATTAGCATCTCTTATCAGCCCACCCAGCCAACAGTAATCAGCACAGATCAGTCACGGCAGGAAGAGTGAGGGAAGAAGGGAAGGGTAAACTTCCCGTGGAATGTGCTTCTTAAAAGGGGTGCTTCTCACGGAGAGCGTGTTACCCTATAGCATTATATGACAATTATGCAAAGCCAAGTACATGACTTGACAAAGGCCACCAGGCCGAAACGTTGTCCTTTTATTAAATTCATTGCATCGGAGCCAGAGTGTGCGGTTTCTATTCTTTTTATAGATTCTTGTCCGTCACCGGCACCTCGCTGAGATTTTATGGTGTGCATTCTCTCCATTTTTGACAATTATGCAAAGCCGACCCGCTCTGACTGACCGGCTGGCGGCTGCGACCATATATGGATTTCCTTTCCACTCCCTCCATGACGAATCTGTCTATCTCAAATGCCTCTACCCCTGCGCGTGTCGAATCTGTCGATCTCAAATGCCTGTGCCGCTGTGAAACAACATCAACAATGCTAGCTCGTTGCTACACGCAGAAAACGATTGAATCTGTATTGTGCCCTCTTGTTACTTTGGGTGGTTGGATGTGAAGGTCAATTTAGCCTTTTCTCCCCGCTATACCAGAGTGCCAGCCAGTACAAGTTCAAGTTCAAGTTCAAGTTTATTCATATGTCCCAGAAGGGCACTTTGGGTTGCAGCAGAGCAAAAACAAAACAGTCATAAAATCACACAAGACGTACAGCCAGACTCTCTCCCGTTGTAGGGAGAGAGTCTGGCAAGCGAGACTAGCCGATCACAGACTAACAGCAGCCAGCGCTGAGGCTCTGTCTGGCTCCAAAGAAACCAAGATGGCGACGGTGAAAATGTCCACAAACACGGGTGACGTCATAGAGGCTAAGTCCGTACAGTGAGTCTATGGTAAAACAGCTGATGAAAGTAAATCGGGTCATCATGGGATAGGATTACGAGACAATCCAGATTCACCTGTAACTTTCCACATCAGTCCCTCTCCCCTCAACACAACTGCTCCTACAGCTGGCTGCCGACTGGAGCTGCAGATCGTTATCAATCCTGGCTCAAACTGCGAAGCCCTTTTTAGTCTTTGATTGGTCGCAATCACAAATCCAACAAATATTTTCTATCTTGAGTCAACATTGTGAAGGTTCAAATCTGTGTCCCATTTGATCGCAGCCCAATTAGAAAATGTCCAAATTTGGCAATAGCCGTGGCTGATGGATGTGTGCACCTGATTCTGAGTGTCCTGGAATAAGAACACATTCCTCAATCTGATTTATGTCATCTTTCAGCATGCATGCCTCATTTTCCAAGGAGATATTCACACATCACTCTCTCTGATGCAAGAGCATTGTATCACTTGGGTACTGTAACTCATATCTAATTTAATGCCTGTTTAACTGGGACTGTAAATTCACTGCTTATAGAGAGGTCCAGTAACGAGTCCGGAAATCATCGATGCTAACGCCCCTGGTTCTAAACAGTTTTCGCCTATGGGAGTTTTGAATGGGTTTTTGGCGCGATGCTTCTAATAATCTCTCTGGGCAACGCTGGCTTAATCAAACGCGAACCAGTGTTTAGTAACATCATCTTCACACATGAAGACCACTTTTATGAGTTTTGAAGCTTTTACATGCCGTTAAACGGGCGGCTAGCTAGCAAACGGCTAAATGAGACTACACTGCTGAGTCGATGTGGATATATACGTCAATAACGTCACCACTTCAAAGGGCGAACACGGAAATTCTCTTTCCCTCACCTGGTTCAGCCCATGGATGTATTAGGTTCAGCCCCGTTCAGCCCGAGGTAATCAGTGCACACATCAACAACAGTCCAGGTTGAGTGCTGACGTGACGTGAAGCCTATGCGACAGTGTGTAGTTCAGGATTAGCTTAGCTCGAGCATTTTACTTCTAGGGCTCGCATTTACGCTACAAAACTCATGAAAGTGGTCCTCATGTGTGAAGATTATCCCGCTGAACCTTGGTTCGCGTTTGATTAAACTTGCGTTGCCCACAGACATTATTTGAAGCATATCGCCAAAAACCCATTCAAAAATCCCATAGACAGAAACAGTGTAGAACCAGGAAGTTCGGGACTTCCGCATTCAGCCTACAAAAATACGTCATCCCTGGACCTCTCTATTTAATGCCTATTTAACTCAGACTGTAAATTTCATGAAAATTCAATGTATACTCATATTTAACTCGGACTGTAAATTCACTGCTTATATGTTTCGGTCCCTCGACCTTCGTCAATAGTGTTTTACTGCAGCATTCTTGCAACAATGATCTTAAAGGTGGGACGGGGGCACAGTGGTAGCGCTGTCGTCTCACAGCAAGAAGGTCCTGGGTTCGATTCCCACACCCATTTTGCTTAGAAAACTGCAAGAGAAAACTATAGCATAATGTAATGAATGAATGATAACCAACCTTTTGCAGAATACGGTATACATTACAAAATAAGAAATGGAGTGAAAGAGTAACCATTAGTGCCTCCTGAGAAGATTTATTTGAACGTTTAATTTATTTTCATTATTCTGACGTTTTTCCATTTCCCCCTTTCTCTCAAGTACCCCTGGTAGAACCTCCACGTACCCTTAGGGGTACACGTACCCCAGGTTGGGAACCACTGCCTGGCTTAGGGCATCACATGCCATGGAATCTCACTGTTCAATCCTTTGGGGAATAAAGTTTGCAAATTATGTATCCAGTATACTTCTCTTCTGTTAAGAATTTCATCAATATGCAACATGCATATCTCCACGTTTTCATCGACACTCAACCTTATGTACTTGGCCCGGGCACAAAGTCACCATCTGTGTTGTCGCATTTTTCTGTCTCATTAAAGGAACAGTTTACCCAAAAATGAAAGTTCTGTCATCATCTACTCACCCTCATGCCAGTTGAAAACAGGTGAAGTTTGTCCATTTGACACAGAGAGGTTGCCAGCACAACTCAAGAGGGTCCCCATGGATGTCAGTACAGTACAACTGAAGGCAATGGGAACTGGTTTTCTC
Source organism: Poromitra crassiceps (assembly GCF_964638095.1). Taxonomy (NCBI): domain Eukaryota; kingdom Metazoa; phylum Chordata; class Actinopteri; order Beryciformes; family Melamphaidae; genus Poromitra; species Poromitra crassiceps. Next base: position 31,624,919 of record NC_139631.1, read on the forward strand.
TCAAGTTGTGTTGGCAACCTGCCTGTGTGTTATATGACAAACTTCACCTGTGTTCCAACTGTCATGAGGGTGAGTAGATGACAGATTAATTTTGGGGTGAACCCAAAAATGAGAGCAGAGATTAATGAGAGCAGAGATGAGAAGTAACTAAGTACAAATACTTTGTTACTGTACTTAAGTAGGAATGTCAGGTATCTGTACTTTACTGATCGGTATTTATTTTTCATACAACTTTTTACTTTTACTCCCTACATTTATCTGTACTTTCTACTCCTTACATTTTCGAAACTAGTTTAGTTTTAATGCACGACAGACAAAAACAATGTAACGTTGTCTGTCTCTCTCATCTCGCACTCTCTGTGCACCTCTTTTGTGGAAAAACCATATCACACAAATTATTAATCAAAGTATAGTCTTTAAATATCTTAAAACATGTTGGAGGGGATCTTCTAAGTTTACTTACTACTATACTTCTCCAATGTCTGTCCGGAGTTGCAAGAGACGCCGTTGCTCCGACCGCCTCCAAAATTTGCCAAAACACTTTTCAGGGGTCTGGCATGAATCTGGTATGGAGAAAGAACAGAAGACACATCCTTTTTATACCTGATTTCAGAGCCTGTATTTTTTTTTTTTTACTTTTACTTGAGAGTAATCAAGTAGAATCAGTACTTCTATTCTTTTACCAGTCTTTTTTTTTTACACAAGCAGCTAACTGTAATACAGAATGTGTGTACTTTTCCCATCTCTGAATGCAACCTCTTCAAAATTGTCACCATTACAGAATGAAAGTACATGAAGTACAGCCTGGCCTGACCTGAACTAAACCCACCACAATAGGTTTCATTGTGGACCGATTTGGTAAACATGGTCAAACCAACATCATCACTTTGCAAGATTTCAGAGGAAATCCAAAGTAGAAAACAACCGACTGACATGCGTGCGTGCATCTCTGACTTGTTTGCTGGTTAGGTTTTTACATTTGAATTTGAAATATAATTTGATAAATGATAATCACTCAGCATTGATCTTTCTTCTTGGTTTTGTTGTTTGATGTCAGATCAGAGGGGATGATTTGACAAAAATTTCATGTTTTTGCCCTAAATCCCTGTGCGGTGCCGAGCATCCGAGGTTAAACCAGACATGCAATTCTAAGAATTCCTTACAGAGGAGTAAATATATATGCCAGTAAATATTTGTTATTTTCTTTTATGATGATGCCAGAAAACAGAAGTCCCACAGCAATGGCAAGTAGCTGGGGAGGTGCCTTTGATAGCTTAATGCTCAGATGGAATTGTTTTGGAGAGGAAAGTTCCCACTGCGTGTACTGCAGATGCCATATAGACGAGAATAAAGCTGCTTGTTCCCCAGAGTGACTGATACAGATACCCTGACTACTTTCATCCCCCCTCCTGGCACAACACACTGCATTCATCGCATGTATACCCCAGCCCCTGGTGGACTGTAATACTGCACTAATGAGTGGGCAGTGGAGACCTTGGACCTGACCTGACCCTCTGGGCTACTGAGCATGTACTTACAAGAGTCATTTGGACATGATGGCCTGACACTGCCGCACGGATGGCTTCATTTCTCCCATATGTGACATGCCTGGTTTGGGAAACGAGATGTCTCACAGGAGTCGTCTGTGTGGATTGTTAACTGCAAGAGTGGAAGATATTCTTCTGCAAACTGTTTAGGTTTCTACCAGCATAAATCCCAGCCCAAAAGGAACACTAGCAAATTTGGACACCAACTAAAATGTTCGTATCATGAGAACAATCAGAATCGACACTCGTAAAAGACTGGAAGACTTGACATTCGGTGAACAAATGTTACAGGAGTGGCTCCAATCCACAACAAATGTAAACCAATTCATACGTATCTATCATATTTTTGAAGCAGTCCTTTAAGATTCCACTGGACAGTCCATTAGGACTGTAGAGTCCTGAGTGGCATAACTTTTCATACAATACAATACAATGATTGTGAAATTCCTGTAGGACAGGGATGGGCAACTTTGATGATAGAGAGGGACACCATTTCTATTATATTTGTTGATATATGGTCTGGATTATGGAGAATATGGTTATTTTATGGTGAATACGGAGCAGGCTCCCCATCAGATCCAGTCACTGCTCTCACAGAAGAAGAAGCTCCATTGGGGCAAAGTGAGCCTTGACTGGGACAGACTGAAAGCTGTCATTCTCTGATCCTGATACTAACACACACATATACACACCTTCACTGATGGGCTTTTTCCCTATACTTTGTCACTGATCATACTCTGAAGAGATGTTACCAGTGAAGGTCTCTGTAACAGTGGAACAGCAAAGTTACGGGGCGTGCCCACCAACCAACATTGAGCACTTGAAGCGCTGGTGTTGAACTCTGACCAACTCTGACTGTCACGCACCTATCATTCTCACAAACCCTGAACAATATTCTCGACTCACTGTTTACATCACACATGTCATGTACCACTGAACAGTCACTAACTCTGATGCCTTATAGAATGATGTATTTATTTATTGGATGTATTTATTTATTTGGGTCGATGCACTTTACCTTGGTGTTTCACTGTAGCCTACGTCTCAGGGAGATGCTTGTCTATAGGCTATCTCGTTGTTGGAGTAATTTAACAATGACAATAAATATACTTGAGAAATTACTAATCGGGAGCACAGCGGGAGAAAGGGATACTCTCGTGGATATCGGGCGTGTTGGCATGTATATGACATGATTTCTGTGTTTCAACAGATTTTGACAGGTCGTCCTGTCAAATCTGACAGGACGATCACGCCTCTGTAAACAACATCAGCTGTTAAAGACACGTCACACACCATCTAGTGACACCTCTGATGAAGACGGAAGTATTGCCGTCGAAACATGTCAGGTAGGAACAAAAACCTGTGTCTGATATAGAAGAAAACCTAACGATCTATCGCTCTGAATTGTTCAATTGGATCCTTAAAATGAAGCGAATGTAGCCTTTTGTGTAATTTTCTTATAGGAATAGAAAGCCATGAATCTATATCTGCCTAAGTCATCTATGAACCTTACATTTACAGAAGGGGGCTCAGTCTCATGTACCGGTAAATCAAAATTTCGGAATTATCCTCAGTTCCAACGGCTTATTGTCCAGGCAAAATAGACCAGAAAAAGTGCAGGAAAACTGGTATAGGCTAATGCACGTACACTTTGATGCAAAGTTTGATTGCAAAAATTGTACTGATCAGCCATGGCAGCCATTTTTCTTCCCTCTATTACCTGGAAATGGGTTTTTCTCCAGATCTGCTGGAACCGACCGTGGCGCCAGTGTTCAGGGCATCGAAAAGAACATACCGATATTGTTTTTTTTATGCAAATCTGACCCATTTATGTAAATTGCACCTGGACTAGCACAGACGAGAGCGTGAATATTTTTCATCTGCTGCTGCTAAAGCTGGTGAAGGTCGAGGGATGGATGCAACGTTCATCAGTGAACCTGCAGTGCGTACGTGCGGAACGGAGACTCAGCCAGCGCCTGCAGTCATGCTTGGCTGCGGTGCAATACATTGACAAACAGGAGACAAATAAGCAGTCACTGTAAAATAAGATGGATGGTGTGAATTGAACCTGGCATTAAGGGGGTTGTCATACGCATCAGCAATGTTCCTCCTGCCTGACATCTCATTTCACTGCTCCAAAATAACGCACAAGCTTCTGGCAGCATCCCAGGCAGCCAGAGAAATCCGGGTTGAAATAACAAATGAAACAGTAGGAGGATAATGCTTTCTCCTGCCGATTCTGACCTTTTCATACACAGATCATTAGTGATGGGGAAAAATAAAAAAAATAAAAAAATCTCAGTGCACTCTATTAGGGGTGGGAATCACCAGATGCCCCACGATACGACATTATCACGATACGAGAGTATTGCGATATTGCAAATTCTAGAATTGTGATATATTGAGTATTGCGATATTGCGATATATTGTGATTTGTGAAAGACATCTCTGTGGTTCTAACCGATCACCCCTCGCGAGCTCTTACCTAAGATCCAGCAAACTTCACACAAATTTCCTAACAATTACTTTTTTTCAACTGCAAATGATGTCCCCAAATTTTTAGGATGCCCCCCATTTTTATTGCAGTAAAATGGAATTGTCAAACTGACAGACTGACCAACACTGACATGAAAGCCTGTCATAAATGTTGCATGCACTTGACATTTTGTATAATAAAATAGTATGATAGTTGGCATTCGATACGATATATTGCCCACAAAATATCGCGATATATGCTGTATAGATCCCCCCACCCCCACCCCTACAATCTAGTCTATGGTGACATAATTTAAATATAACATTTATATGATTTTACTTTTTCTCTTTTTTCTTTAGAGAGAATGTTTAATGGCCAATTTCTTTCTCCAAATGACTTCAAGAAAGGCTTTCCTATTCATTATTCTATAACTAAATGATGAAATCAAATAAAATCTCAGTGATATTATTGTGTGTGCATGTGATTTGCTTGATTTCTTTTTTTATGCTTCACTTTCCACTTTGATTATTTTGTGGCTTTCACCTTTTCAGGTTCCTTTTGTTTTCCTTGACCCCAGTGAGTTGTGTTTTTTAATCTTGAAATAATGAGTTTGATCTGAAGGTTATGAATTAATATTAGACTTGGGCCACATGCTGCTATAACCTTTCTTCATTTTGCAACTGACAGGCAGCAGTTGAACTATGAACCATTGAGTGTCCTCAACAAAAACCTTTAATTTCATTACTACTTAATTGATAAGAAACATTGTCTATCTTACCTCGAAAATGTTTGGCAACCCTTGGATTATGCTACAGTCACAGCAGGCTAATTCCATTTCCCACTAATGCAATTTTCCCGCTAATTCAATTAGCCACTATCCCACTCAGGAACTGATTCTATGCAATGAAAATTATTTTCTAAGGGACCTGTAACTACTTCAGCCAACTAAGTGTTTGAATGTGGGTGGTTGCAATGAAAATGCAGTGCATTGTTTGGAGGATGGTAGGAAGTGAAATGCTTGTGAATTTTCTTTTCAAAATCATCGGCCAAATCCCATTTCCTTCCACTGCCCTCTGTGCACACAAAAACGTCTGATAAGTAAGGGGGGAGATGATGTTGGCAATCTGGCTTTTGGGTATTTTGCCTCAATTTTTGTATGTGGATGGATTATTAATTTGCCGTATGCCCAAATTCACATGCTCTGTTAACGAAATAAAAGAAATAGAGGGAAATACACATAATCTCAGTTGCATGTGTTGATCAGAGTTGTGGTTAAATGGTTGGGTGGGCCCCGGAAGATTTTCAGATTTTAAAGTGGGCTGCGGCATTCTGAAGTTTGGGCACCCCTGCCTTACATCACTCAACAACTCCCTGACAAGTCATAGATCAACCTGACATATAGTAATGTTGTGACTCACTGTTAAAACAGATTCATAAAATTGGCTTGTGATGATTAAGAAACTATTTTTTATACAGTTGTAGTTTGTTTTGCCCAGTTGGCTACAGCAGATAATAATCCACTTGATTTGGACTATTTATGAAAGTTATGATGACCATCAAGAATGAATGCGAAAAAAGGCCATTTGCAATGTTATATTACAACAGAGCATGGCTAATGATGTAAACAATATACACACATCCCACAGTCGAAAGATATGCAGGTCATGTGGATTGGAGACTCTAAATTGCCCCAAGGTGTGCAGCCGGAGGCTTTCTACACCCTCGTCTCTGAGTGGGAATGTGTATGAAAAATCAGTGACATTTGAATTTGACAATACTGTAGCTCATTGTTTATGCCCTACACCTTCTCATTACAAGGCACAACACATACATCCACTCACTGATTCAACAGACTTCTCACACTCCATCCTTAAATCCTCTGTGTATCAATTTCTTTGTTGAATAAATTATTGATTGTGCACTCTCAGTCGGCGTTTGTCTCCCTTTGTTACCACCTGTTGAAGTTGTAACAATATTAATAATAAGAATAAAGTTTCAGGAATGAAACATTTAATTATATGGAGTTGCTCACTGCATCCACAATAATCGACATAAATATGTAATACCTGTGTAATTACGTGTGTGATTGCATGGGATACTGTAGTAGGCCCTACTTGTCAGAATCAGAATCAGAATCAGAATCACTTTTATTGCCACAGTATGCAAGTTATATACGAGGAATTTGTCTTAGTGTCTGTATGCAGCGTAGCGGTTACATCAATATACAGGGATAAGAAGTAGGAAGATAACTAACGGCAATCGCAAGGTTGCAAGTGCAATCAATTAAAAAATCAAATCGAGTCAATATATACAATATGTAGGAGTGGTGAAGTGTTCTGTGGATGATAAATATGAATTTACGTTGGATTTACATGAGATTTACAGACTGAGTTAAATATACGTTAAATAGGCAGTGGATTTACATGAATTTACAGTCAGAGTTCGATAAGAGTTTACATTGAATGTACATGAAATTTACAGGCTAAGTTAAATAGGCGGTAAGGTGTGGTGATTCATTCACTGAACACAGTGCTGTACATCATAAAAACAGCATGTTCACTTCACATCAATGCATTCATTTATTCATTCAAGCTATTCACACTTTACTCGAAATAAAGTTATTTCTGCATCTTTGGATCTTGAACCCTATCATCTTAAATCCCATCTGGAGAAACATTAAATGTCCATTAACAAAGCCCCCCACCCCTCACCCACTTTCGAGGATACACTCACTTACCAAAGGGGGAAAAATCACACTTGGCTAGACTGTAATGCCTCATCATCGTGTCAAAGGCTTGTCTGAGGTTTGTAAAGCCATTGATTGATTGCGCTCAAAAGCTCCAAAAGGCTATTATTGTGCATATTACTGAGGAAGCTATTATCTCAACCTTTGGCTCCATTCTGAACCCGAGTCTCAGAGCCAGTGTTTGTCTCCGTGTTTTGTGAGGTCATTTTCGCCACTGAGCTCTTTATTTCCAGGGCAGATAAGGTCGAATCGGAGGGAATGTAGAAGAGTAGTCAGTCACTGGCTTTATTTGGTGGAGAGCTTGGTGAGAAATGACTCGGGAATGGGATTTTGTTTGTGTCTCTAGTTCCAGTTCAATAAATCTTGGACTCTAAACTACTGTATTAACACATAGTTGATGGAGAGATGTGTTTGGTTCCTTTAGAAGTCAACATACTTCTTCAAACTGCATGGAAGCAATTTTCTCACAGCACCAGATGGGGGGGTGGGGGGGGTGAAGTGGTGCCAATTTGAAAGAACCCCACTTCCAATAGATCACTGGGTCTCGGCAGCATCAGGCTGGGAAAGGATTAATGAAGTATGAGATTGGGCTGAGGGCCCAAAACCTCTAAGCCCTCGTGGTACAACTGTAGAGGCGCCCAAAAGTTATTCACCTCACCTCACCAGGAAGCAACATCTCACTTAAGCCCCACTCTATCTGCTGGCCTCCGACCTGAATGATCACGGCACACATCATCACATCGTAAATGTTAGTCTCCGGGCATCAGCCTGAAAGGAAACATCTGTTGCGTTCAGCTGCTAAAAGCGTGAGGCGCATGGTCGGCGTCGCATTTCCCAAGCTACTGTACTGGTGTGCACTGACAACGGCGCCTATGGATGAACGGCAGCGCAACAGCGTCCTCATGGCAACAGCCGCGACGACGTGGCTTATCATTAACCAGGTTCTAAAATACTCCAAATGTGACCCGCCGTTTCCCAACCTACTCAGTCATGTCTAAATGTGTCCTGTGATCAAGGCAATTATATCATGAGGGAAGCGATGGCTACTGGCAGTGGCAGAGTGCCAGGTTGTCCTCACTGATCGCTGCTCTGTGTGGTGAACTCAAATCCATTAATGTGACGTCAGTTCTCAGCTTCTCTGTTGACATTTGATCACACTTGAATAAGCTCTAATTAAAGATCCACCAGGGCAATAGATTCCATATTGAATGCATTAATCACTCTGATGCATGTAGAGTCTCAGAATAAAAAGCACGAATAGAATGCTGCCGGAAGGAGTCTCAAAGTCAAACCCTTTTTAATGGGTTTTGGATGCCTGAAATAAAGTCTGTGGTTAACAAAAGTTTATGATACTTAGACGTTTTGTTCAGCAAGGTAATCTTCACGAATGAACACCACTTCATTTTTGAAGCTACGGAACTACTTTCCGGAAATCGCAAAGTGTTTACAGCTGGCTTATTAAGTTGTTTGAAGAAAAAGTCGGCTGGCCCAGTGCATTGCAATGAAGAAATATGCTGCCCAGAGTGGCAGCATGGCTCTTTGGCGTGTTGTTAATGTTGTTTTTTTAATTCTATGGATTTCTATGGCTGCTGGGACATGGACATGGATGAGATTTGTTGGCAAAACAAAATCATTGCTGATTTTGTTATTTTCATATGATTTGTTGACTGTAAGCGATTAATTAAAAAACACCAGCCTTATCCTTTAAGGAAGCAGAGGAGTCTCAGTGTCTCTGCAGTTTGATGAGCTGTTTCAATATATATGATTAGTACTGTATATTGCATGTTATAAAACGGCTCTCTCAAATCAAGCAATCTGATTGGTTCACAGCCATTGTATAAATCCAATAACCCACTCCAATAACCCCATGGGTTATTGAGTTGCCATGGCAACTCTTACTAAAAGGCTTTGGTTACCTCAAATGACAGTGTAGAAAAAACAAATGGCGGAGACAGCTGTCAGATCCTTGTGAATCGATCTTCGCTTATAACTTTACTAATACTTCGCAGAAAATTATGTTTTGTACAAGAATAGACGCGGGCTAATGTCTTAACCCCTCTCTCGCGCGCCCTCACTCTTAACCCCGCATTTCTAAATAAGACGTAACGTTAGTTGGTGTCGGCATACGGCTCTGGTGTCGGGCTTTGCAAAAAGCTTTCAGCTTCTCAGCAAGCGCCAGGATTGGCCAATGTCAACTTCAGTCTCCAGAACAGGGCCGTAGCCAGGGTTCCGAAATAGGGGAGGTCCAGCGGGCGCCGCCGAATTTTTTTTTAGTTTTTTTCCCCCCCTTTTTAAGCCATATTTAGAGTAATATATCATTTTAAATCAACATTAGGATTATACTGTTGTGATGTCATTATTCAGTATATTCTCTTTCATGTCACCACCTGCTCAGCTCTCCTGTCAACATAATTGTAACTAACAAACACAAACTGTTTTAGCCAAATTCATATCAAAATGACACCTACAAACACAGGTACACAACCCAAGCCGTACACAACACACAAAGTCATCATCGATAATAAAAAAAACATACAGAGGGACATTTATTTATTCCTGATAGGAACGATTGAAAAATAAAATAAAATATATTCTGTTGTTTTTAACTTTACACCACCTCTTTTTGTTACTTATTGGGTCATGAAACTGAAACCATGCATATAGCCACCTGCATACCTGACTTCGGGAGCTTGGCAATTGGCATCATGCATGATTAGCCAGTAGCATCCCAACGTGTCACACAGGTAACATTACTTAAGAGACAGACTAGACACTTACTTTCTTGGTTGTTGGTAAAAAATCTGTCAGTGTCACTCACTGTCTGTCATTCACTCGCTCACTGTCTCGCAGCTCGCTCACCTTCAATTATCTCGCCAGGCAGACAGACAGTCATCACTCACCACCATGCTGCTGCTCTCTCGGAATCAAGTTACCGCGGACGCGGCGTCAGATGACTTCCTGCCTGACCTGCCTTTCGTTTCAAAATAAAAGCGATCCCGTGTTTTTCATGCTTTTCCATGCAGATTGTTTTATAAAAAAAAAAAAAAAAAAATTTTTTTTTTTTTTCCTCTGAAATATTAGGGGAGGTCCGGACCTCCCCGTCCTCATAGCTAGCTACGGCCCTGCTCCAGAACGATCCAATCAAATCACCCGCAGGTCTATCTTCTTGCTAGAGGTCCCGCCTTACAGTAGTGTTTCAACTGACTCTATCAGAATACCATGCCAGTCGGACTTATAGTATTATTATTATATTTATATTATCATACTTGGAAACCGTTTTATAAAAGCAATATAGCACTCGAGCAGCATGTGTTGTGGCATATATCCCGCTGCTCAGCAGTTATCCCACGAGGCGCAACAACTGATCAGTGGGATATATTTGCCACAACACACTGGCTCTCATGCTATATTGCTTAAATATCCATAACAAAATCTATAATAGCCTACATGTATACGTCAACACCTTCTAATAATGTAATTAATAATAAAATAAAGTAATAAGACATTCTCATTATCTTTTCCTCTCATAATGAATTTTCTCCACATCTGTGGGTGGTACAAGGACATTCATATTCTGACTATACTGACCTTTTGAGTGGGCTATTTCAGGACAATTTCTTTCTCTCACTTTGGCAATCTCTTGAACCCTCTCAAAAAGGGGGTTTTAAAATGTGAAAAACAACCATACTGCCCTTTGAAATACATGTTTTTTATTGCATTGGGTCAACACAACAATTCCTTCGGAGAGAGAGAGGGATAAATAGCTAGATACCTGGATTAAAGAGAGAGAGAGAGAGAGAGAGAGAGAGAGAGACAGAGAGAGAGAGAGAGAGACAGAGAGCTGACAGAGTCCGGAAGTCCGGAGCAAGACCGGACTTCCGGAACAACACAGTCCGGAACAACACAGTCTGTAAACGGCTGTTGTGGTTTTACAGTCTGAGATACAACAACAGTGGTCAGTGGAGAGATCATTGACCATGACAACACAATTGATCTCACAGCTACAGTAGTGCAAGGCTGTCATAAGCCTCTCAGTATGGCCTGAGCCCAACCTGTCATCTGATCTAATGCGGAGAAATTTCCCTTTCTGCCTTTGCAAGCAGTGCATTAACGCAGAGGCCTATTCATTCACTCGACAACTGTCTCCCATTCCTTAACGCTGGATGCAGCAAGTAAGTCAATGAGTAGAGTCGGACTGCCCTCAACTCAACTGTCGCTGCGCTGCGGCAGGGGCGGGGGGTGACCCAGGGGACGGCCATGTAAAAACCAGCTCCGGGGCCTGAGAACAGGACTGGAATGTGGCACTGCACCGATTCACAAGCAATGCACATAGCCGCCCACTGCTGGGATGAAAATAAACTCCAGAGACATCATAAATAAATGTATAGGTTTAAGCAAGGCTCTCTTGTTTTCAAGTTTAGAAAATATACCTTGCGTCTCCAGGGAACGGGTCTTTGAAGAAGTTGTACTGAGGATTCCCATTGGTCCCAGCTGAGTTCCCACAAACTGCTATTGGCCTCGGCTTCGTATGGGTGGGTGGGAATGTGTGTGTGTGTGTGTGAGAGAGATTAATCATGCTGGCTTAAAGAAACCCAGACCTTTCCAAGTTCACAATACTCTCATGTACCCCCACCCCTTGCCCCCACCCCATCTCCACCCCAAGTCCTCATTTCCCATTGTCTGTCCTCCAGTAAAAACAGCCTGCGTTATCTCCCGGATTGCTGATAATGCCGGTAGGAATAAATGTGGCACTGTTTGTTCAGCCATTATGGAGAAAATTCACCAGCCTCTGTACATTACAGGCACTATCTGACTGAAACTTGTTGCACAAGTCTAAAAACAGAGCTCCGAGAAACCACGCAGGCCAGCTGCGGCGACACTGCCCCCTGTGGTCGAACCACAGTTTGTTGCTCACGGACAACAGCGTTGAGCGTTTCATCATATTTTTGAAGTTGCGTAACTCATTGACTGATAAGCATGCAGCCCACGGTAACTAATCAGCCAGTAGATTACAAATACTGACATTGTATTCATTTTTGCCTTCAAACAGACAGCCACACTGCAGGTGGACGTGGGGTTCAGACTAGAGCGAGGAGGTAAGAGGTGACATGCAGGTAATATCTGATTTGGAGTGAAAGCCCAGAGGAATCTGATGATCTGATGCTGTAGTCCGTCTGGGTTTATGCAGGGCGCCTGACTCAAGCAGCATACTATCCCCACAGAGCCACGTCACTCACTCCCTAAAGCCCGGGAGAGGTGACACTATAGATGACGCTCGCTCTCAGACCACACACAAGCAGCTGCTCGCTACAGCCGATAAGCAGCGTCCATCAAACACACACTATTTCTGCTCAGTAACAACCAGGCTTATAGACACACAGCAGGCTCCTATTACAGAAGCTATAGTTAACATCCCTATCCTGCTTTACACTGGAATTTCATCCATCCATCCATTTAATTTAATGCTTATTTGATATGGGACAGATGCACTAAGCATATATAGGGAATTGCACAACAATTAAAACTATCAGCATTTAGCATTTATAGCTACTGATCATTTCCAATGTTCAGGGGGCACGGTGGCTCAGTGGTAGAGCTGTCGCCTCACATTCAGAAGGTCCTGAGTTCGATTCTCACCTGGGACACTGTGGGTGCTGTGGTTGTGTTCCCCCCCATATCCTCAGTGCCTACTGCCCAGGTGGGGTATCTCGTCGTAAGGGCCTTTCTCTCTGTGTGGAGTTTGCATGTTCTCCCCGTGCTCCCCCAGGGGGTTCCTCCGTATATAACCCCCCCACTAAAAAACATGCAGAAGATCAGATCGTCATCGTCATCCGACCAGTGACGACAACACCCGAAGTTGGTCCCCGGGCGCTGTACGAGAAAGCGACCACTGCTCCTGGCCTGCCCCCCGGAGGAAAGGACATGCCTGGATGGGTTAAATGCAGAGGACACTTTTCACCGGCCACCGTCAGCATTGACAATAAAAGACGGGGCTTGTCCCGTTACGAGAGAGTTTTATGTTTGTCCCTACATGCACCTTTAAAAAACAGACATAAAACATGTTCACATAAAACACACACACACACACACACACACACACACACACACACACACACACACACACCCCCCCCCCCACATGTCTAGATGATTGATTGATTGTTAATTTAAAAATGTTGATTTTTTTTTACCATTTTGGTCTGTTTGGAGTTAGATAGGCAGTGCATTGTGTGTGTTATGTGTGCATGTGTTAGCTCCCTTTATTGAAAAGGACATCATATGTCTGGCCAACGGAGGTCTTCATTCCACTATGATACAGTTCCCTGCTGTGGTATTCCTAGTGGACAATCCAAAGGCCTGTAACGCTCGCACCATAAGATTGAAGTCTGCAAATGCAATGTAGTTGTCCAAACATATTGTAGCGTGTTCAGGTCCCTCAGGATGTGACACTGGTGTGATCTTATTGGCCTTTTGTCCAATATTTTTATTGCATGATTGTATAACCTCTCTAGGGGGCTGATGAACTTGCCTGCGACCATGAGGTAAAACATTAGCTAAGGTGTATGTGTGTGTGTGTGTGTGTGTGTGGGAAGGGGAGGGGGGGGGGTCATTGAGTGCATATATTTTGGCTGCATCAATGTTAGATAGTCTCTGAGTCTAAATATGTAGATTGACTTGTACAGTTCTACTCATTCTTTTTGACATGGTTGTCAAATTTCAGGTGAGGTTCCAAAGTTAGGGCTAGATATTTCAGACCTCGGGAACTTGATTGATTGGCTGACTGTTACAATTTACATCTAGTTCAGTTGATGTGGGCTGTCTTCCAGAAGAAAAAGATGGACCTTATACACGAGTGTTCAAGTCAACAGCTTGAACACCAGCCCTTTTGCACAATTCAGGAAGGTCATTTATGTATAGACTAAAGACTATTCGTCCTAGTACTACTAGGTCCTCCTTTAAGTTCATTTTCTTTTTTCTTTTGAACATTTATTAGAACAGGTTCCTTGACAACACATCTCTCACACAGTTCATTTTCTAAGTTCATTTTCTAAACGTGAGAGATCCCGTTTTGTTTCTACAAGTTTATCTGATTTTGGCAAGCTATAGTTGCCAAAGCATTTCTTCGTTTGTTTCCTGGCTGCTAGAGTCATGTTGTGATTCGACGATCCCATCATGAGATTGTACATCTTCACAATATGTTCTTCCTGGTTAGAAAATTAAAATGTCAAATCAATTTGGGACTCAGGGAGTGGGTTCATCTGGTTATTCGCGTTGGCCGTTTAATCTTTAAGTCATACATGGAACTTTTGAGTTTCTTTGTAGTTTTCTTGTCTCTGCAGTTAGCAGATATTAAAAGCACCAACAATCATCACTTCTGTTTTATGAGAGATAACTCTGAGCAGTTTTTCTAGATTATCATAAAATCTAATGTAATACAAAAATAGAGTCCGCACACTGGCAGCTGCGGACTCTATTTTTGTATTACTTATTTGCACCTCGGTCCTGCACCTGGTTTTAACCCCTCACTGGATGTGCGTGCCTTTTTTGTACTTTTCATCAAATCTAATGATGGTTGAATCTAATGAAACCATGGTTTGGTTGTATAAAACTGAAATACGGAAGTGCATCTTTGGGTCTAGATATACATTTGATCCTAGACTTTCAATAGTGTCATGGCAGATACAAGCCCTGGGCATAATCATTCATATTAAGGCTTTATCTTGTTTGTTTAGGGCTTCCAGCAGCCTTATCTACCCATGAACACATTTAGAAAAAAGGGGGATTTCAGACTGAGTGAGAAGCTTAGTTTGTAACAGGGCCCATTAGCTTCTCTGATGCCGATCCAATGGCTCGTCTTCGGCCAGCACATTCCTGTGAGATCCACTGGCTTCCTCCTCGTTGATCGTTTGGTACAATATATAAAACGTAGACAAAACTCAAAAACAAAACTCAGTTTCAGAAAAGGGGAAACTTCCAATCTATTGCCATATCACAGCATTTAGCCAGATGCCATCTTGCTGGGAGAGAGTGAGAGCTTCACTGTCCTTTACACAGTTCCAAAATGTCTCCCAGCCGTACACTCTCCTCCGTGTGACCCGTTAATTTAATAGATCCATGGTGTGACCTCTAGCAGCTTTCGAGAGTTTACCCGGAAGTCCTTCTTCTAGACTTCCTCAACGGCATAACCCTGTAAGCTCCACCCCCCTCAGAAAGCTACGAGGGTGTGTCCTGCCGTAACAATAGAAACATAATAAACGCTGATGTCATTACTCACGCTGATGTCATCTAAGAAGCTGGCTTAATATAGAGAAAGCCACAGGCCTGCATCCATGTTGTGTGTGTGTGTGTGTGTGTGTGTGTGTGTGTGTGTGTGTGTGTGTGTGTGTGTGTGTGTGTGTGTGTGTGTGTAGAATCAATTACCGTATGTATGCGTGTCTTGGTATCCTGTCAGCTGTGTAGAACTTGCTCATTGTTGGACTCAGGATGTGGGGTTCCTGCTGCAGAGAGGGGAGCAGAGCTATAGGACTGTGTGTTGAGGGACCACTGGGGAAGAAGACTCACATCAGCCTCACTGACTCACACCCACTCAACCTACTCTCTTACCAGGATGGCTGGCCGAGAAAAGTCAAACAAACATGAGGAACGCCATACACATAAAAGCAGTCCATCACGTCGCCCTAATGCAGCTTTCATGCACGTTGAGATACAGCTTTGGAGGTGTTTGCGGTGGCGTCGGTGGTAAGCTTTGGGGTCAAAGTGTGGTCAGCTGCAATCACGCCATCTGGGCTCTGTACCTGCTGCGGAACCCACAGATGGAAGCAGAGTTTGCACAGCACACACGGTCACAGCATTCATTCAACAGGACGACGTGGAGAGCTGGAAATTTCCTTTGTGCCGTGATCACACTGGGGGATAAAAAAAAAAAAAGCCCAGTGAGGGAACATGATTCATTGTGGTCTGGAGATTCCCAATGGCAGGTCTGAGTATACACCTGTTATGAATTAACAATACACTGTGCCTTCATGTACATGGAGTGGTATAATCTTAACGATTAGGAATGCAGAAATAGTAACTTTGTATGAGCTGCAACAGAAACACATCATAAAACTGCGGATCCATCAGAAAATGGACAGAATTGTGAATTGTTTTGGAATGTCAACGTTCGCTTATAATGAAACAACAACAACAACAGTTGTGACTATTTGCTATTGCTATTTGCTAAACGGACGGTGACAAATCCGTCCATCGAGAGAAAGTTCAACTGGGTTGAACTTTGATTTATTTTTCTTCTGACTTGTCTGTCAAAACCAAGTGGGCAAGCTCTGCCCCTTTCCCACAAGGATGCGG
Organism: Poromitra crassiceps; assembly: GCF_964638095.1. Lineage (NCBI taxonomy): Eukaryota > Metazoa > Chordata > Actinopteri > Beryciformes > Melamphaidae > Poromitra > Poromitra crassiceps. The sequence continues at coordinate 31,641,033 of NC_139631.1, forward strand.
AAGTAATCCCGAAAGCTGTAATTCCTTGACTGGCCACTTGAGGCAGAGCTCAGAAGTCCCCTCATTCCAGTTCAACCCCATGTTAAAATGCCCCACTTTTAAGCATCTTTACAGCCTGGGCCTTAACACGGTTTTGTTTTGGTCTATTCACCTTATGTAGAAGAGACCGTCGGGCTTGAGAGACTAACAGGAAGTGTAAATACAATCGGAAATTCCGATTGAATTTACACTTCGTGTGCCTCATAAACCTAGTCTGACTCATATGTTTGTCAGACTGTGCTATACTCTTCCCTTCTGCTCCAATCCATTCACCATCACACGTCTCTCTCTCTCTCTCACACATCTCACCACACACTCACTACATAAACACCTTTCTCTCTCTCTCTCTCTCTCTCTCTCTCTCTCTCAATCTTTCTCTCTCTCTACCACACACTTGCTAGGTATTGGTAAAATCACTCCACACTGCCCTTGTTTTTTTCTTAACCTTTATTTTTTCAGGGGAGTTTTCCTGAGAGCAATGTTCTCTTTTTCAGGGACGCCCTGATCATATTCAGAGACACATTCACACCTGGAAGCTGACCAGTACAACCACAGTCTGATCTGCTGGCCACTGAGCAGCTCCACTGGAGCGGTTTGGGTTAAGGGCCTTGCTCAAGGGCACCTCAGTGGTGGTAATGACGGAGGGGCAAGCGCTGCTTTTCACTTTCCCCACCCAGATTTATCCTGCCGGTCCCGGGGGATCGAGCTGCCGACCTTCCGGTCACAAGCTCGCTCCTCTAACCTTTTAGGCCACCACTGCCCTATTCTCAGGGGCTATGCTGCTCCTATAACATACTGTACGGTTCAAGCTCAGTTTAGTCTCAATGGTGAAGTTTCTGTCTGGATTTAAACCAATTAATTTGTTAATTCCTTATCATTTTTAATTGGTATTTTTGTCAATTGTTACATTTAAACACGCACATATGCTACAATTTGGAAACGAGAAACATTCAATATTACTTTGAATGGGGTGGGCGAACAGCGCTCTGTGCAGCAGGGGGGTGAAACGGGCACGGCACTAGTGGACAAAATTTGCACATCCGCAAATCAGTATGTGAATTCATGCATTCATGTATTCATGAGAGCTTAACCTGTAGAACATTGACTTCACATGATTTGATACAGGTGTGTGAACGTGTTTTGCACCATATTCACTGCACTGCAGCAACTGTAGCAAAAATATGAGCGTACGAATTTCTTAATTTGTGATTTGTAAAATCGGATTTGTGTACCTGCAATGAAGAAATTTAGAAGGTGTTAACTGTTGTGTTTGTGGGAGAGAAGACCAATTCTACAAGCTTGCAAGTTTGACTTCAAATGTACTGATACACATGTGTGGGACTATTTTCTAGAACTACAAGTTCCACTGTCACAGGTCACAGGTCACAGGTGTTCAGTTGTTTTGCTTCAAAAATACATTCATCACACCTACCTGGCAGCAGGATGGATGTGATCCACCCACCATGCAGTGGGAGGATAGGGGAATGCTGGAGCCAACCAAACAAACAGCTTCCCAGGAGACTCTAAACTGAGTAGGAAGCACGATGTACTTCTCAGATAAAGGAGGAATCCAATTAGAAGGCACTCTGTGTGGGACGCCGGGAAAGAGCGGCAAAGCAAAGAGCAAAGCTCAGAAAGAGCGGAGAGAGCACTGCAATTTGACAAGATTTTGAAATAAGTGCGACCGCCGAGTTAAATCTACATTAAAAATAGAAAACTGTCCTCTAAAAATGAGCTAAGAGTCGAACTCATTTGACTTCAGAGTTATAAATTACCAGTGAACTTGCAAACTCAACATTGGGAGAAAATAGAATGAGGTAGCACTAATCGTATTCAGAGACTCATGAAAGAACGGCTGCCTTGGGTTCCCATGGCTTATATAGATATGGGCATTAGTTATCTTCATGGGTGTCCTAAAAGGACGAGAGATCACCAAAGCGTATCGAATGAACGAACTCCAGCTGTGCTCATCTCTTCACAGCGCACTCTCACACAAGAGGCCTTATCATCCATCCTATTAAGTCTAAGTGGCTCATGACAATGGACAGGATCAACAGAAAACTTAATTTGATTTAAACTAACTGACCCGACCTACTTCTGCACCTTTCTGGGAAGGACGTCTCCGTGTGGAATCACACAATAGCAAGCAGACCAACATCAAGATTAGTCCCCGAACTCTAGCAGCCTCTCCATCCGCCTCTTCTTCCAATGTCTGGATCCTGACTTGGAAAACTAGCTACCGTTTCAACAAAGCATGGAAAAATGGTCTATAAGGACAAATATTTGTTTTCACTTTGGCCGCTGGCTTCCTTCATTTTTCTGCCCCCACACAGAACTATGACCTTGCACACTGGGGGGGGGGGGGCATCATTGCAAAATGGATTGTGAAGATGGCTGTATTTGCACGCACATGGCTGCAGGCATGCCGAGTGCACAGTGAACAAAACATTCCCTGCATGGGTGCACATCTGACCATGGCCTGTTGCTCAGCTTAATCTTTGACCAGAGGCTGTAGCAGGATGCTATAGATGAGCCTGCATGACTCAGCACTGGGTGGCAGGAGCTACACTGTGTATGAACATGTCAAATGAAAATTCCACATGTTGAACTCATCACCATTATTCCATGAATGGTGCACCGTGAGGGCACACTAGGGTGAGTGGGACATGGGAAAGCACCACATTCAATCTCAAGTTTCAGGTAGCGATTCACTTCAACTCCAGTGAGTTGTTCAAACTCTTTTCACATGCCATGAATAGCACTAATTAGGTTGATGAGCCTTCTTTCTCCCGTCCCTTCAGGGCTGATTTTGAAACCAAAACAATTTGCTCATGGCCTGCAGGAACAACAATAACAAAAACAACAGCAAATCGGGCAAAACAGGACAAGGCTCAAATCACAGCAATGGGAAATTGCTGATGGCGTAAACATGGAAATGAAAGATTTTCTTTCCTGGATTTTTAAATTTTCTCCCCAATTGTACTTGGCCAATTACCCCTGCTGTCCCGGTCGTTGCTCCACCCCCTCCGCCGATCTGGGGAGAGTCATACAGCCTAAACACACGCTTCCTCTGATACATGTGCCAGCCGCTTCTTTTCACCTGACAGCGAGGACTTTTGACTGGCCGGATGTAGCAAGTGGGAGGATCACGCTATTCCCCCCTGTTCCCCCTCCCCCCAAACTAGGCACCCCTACCGACAAGAGGAGACGCTAGTGCAATGGCCAGGACTCATACCCCCACCACCAGCTTCCCACCCAGAGACACGGCCAATTGTGTCTCTAGGAACGTCTAACCAAGTCGGAAGCATCGCTGCCAGGAGTTGAACCCGGGTCTCCGCTGTGGTCGGCGAGTGCTTTTACCTCTACAATACCAGACGCCCCCGGAAATGAAAGAATTCAATTCTTACCACAGACCTACAGTATTTTTGTAGCACAAGAGAAATCGATAATTTCTTATATAATACTGCTGACCAGCCTGGTAAATACACAGAAACAGTCCGAGAACCAGGAAAAGCAATTGCTCCCATATCTCAGTAAATAACTTCCCCTTGGCTCTAGACATCTCATTTAGCTTGGCTCTGCTATTTGGCATCATTCAAATCTTTCTCTCATATAAGGGGACAATTCTCCTCACGGCCCCAGGTCTAATCTGTCATCTGAGGGCTGCAGCAGCAATGGGAAGCAGAGATACTGTATGTACAGACAGCCAGGGAAACAAACACACAACGGATTCAGGGTGAGAGCTGATGAATAGGTGGGGCACTCAGCATTCAAACCGCTCCAGCGTTTGAAACACTCATTTCCTGGTGTGTCACATGATCACAGACAGGTAAAATTATACCAGCACTCTGTATCAGCACTATCTATCCTAATTAGATGCATTAGTCTCTAGCACATGCCTAAAAATTCCTTTGGGTTGTCACTGATAAAGATCGCTGCTCGGCGCACGTTATGAGCAATCCGATTTCCATCTCGGCTTCACCCAGTATCACCCAGTAACAGCTGATCCATTTCTGAGCAGCGGAATACACAAGTCAAGCAGACTGAGGTGATCTTGCCCACCTGATTGTATTGTCTGCTGCTGATAAGATGGTAATTAGAGCGCCAATCAAAGTCTCCATGACACGTAATCCCATTACTATGCATCTGTCGCCGTCCTAATCAACACTATGTAATCCTGCTTGCATTTCCCACAAATTGTGTTTTTTTGTATCTTAATGTCATCAGGGATGGATGTCATGATTGTGATCAGTGTCATGATAATCACAAGGATACCCCCCCCCCCCCCCCCCGATACAGTATAATAAATAATTTTATCATGGTAAAATGTCCTTGTCATCGTCAGTTTAGATGGCAGAAATGTGTGTTAATCTGTTAAAACAATCTTCATGTCGTCAATGTGGTTCCACTGGGGGACGTGGACGTATTGGATTATCGTCCAGCAGCCGTATGTAAAATTGCCCAAAATGTCTGAACGGCAATTTATCTTTATTCTATGCTACACTTTATTTCCCCATGTTTGCATTCTGCTATGTACTGTTAAACTTTAAAAACAGAAAAACTAAAAGATATTGAACAAAACATGTCTAGCCTGCCACTGAGCTTGCTGACACTGCCTGCATCAAACCAACTGCACTGAATGGACGGTGAAGCCCAATGTCCCCCACTGGCTGCGGTACGGCTGACGGAACACACTCTCGCCCATGTCATAGATGGGCGATGCATGACCGGCAAAAAGATGCACCTGTTCTATTTGAGCCAGATCCTCATGGGGATAAATGAGCTGAAACACCCCACCACCACCACCACCACCACCACCTCATAAATCTCTGTGGTGGATTTTGATTGAGAAAGGATGCAAATATCAACACAGATGTGAAATATGAAATGCAACACCTGACTTTCCATATCCTATTGTATTGCTTTATTGAGGTACCTGATGGAAAGGAGAGCTGTCCCATGTTGAACAGAGAGCCACTTAATGCCATGCCAATAAAGCATGGCAGCATCTACCGGTACTGTGACTACGATTCTGACTCAACAGCGAGCCCAGCAGTTGACAACCACATACAGACACACACACACACACACACACACACGCACACGCACACGCACACGCACACGCACACGCACACACACACACACACACACACACACACACACACACACACACACACACACACACACACACACACACACACATATTGGAGGATTGGTTTCCCCTGTGCAATGAGTTGTCCTGTTTGCATTTTCTTTTTGGGCTGGTACCCTGACTGCTGGCCTCGCTGCAAAGGCAGAACCAAACACAGGGCCCGGCTGTTTCTATTTTAGAAGTCAGAGGAACAGGTCTAAGCTCGTCGCTGGCCTACATATACGTACCATTAGCAATGCGAGCAATGTTCCAAAGCAAGAGGAAGCCGGCTGCAGAGATGCTATCGCGGGGTCGCATGCTCATGTTTTCATGCAACTTCTGGCCCTCTCCCGTCTAAACCTGGAGCCTAAACTCTCCTGCCCTCTTATCTTCTCCTTCAAGCTGATCCCTCATCCACCCTCCTGACAATTCCACATTCTGACAGTCTCCTCCATTCTCTGTCTCCTTTCTGCTCGCTCTCTCTCTCTCTCTCTCTCTCTCTCTCTCTCTCTCTCTGTCTCTCTGTCTCCCCAATGCAACTCAAGCATAAACTGGCCAGTCAAGATTCTTGTGAATATGCAGAGCAGCAGCGAGGTGTGTCTTTCTGTTCTAATCTTAGTCCGACGGCAATTGAGGTGAACGTGTCAAGGGAGTTGCGTGCGGCACAAGTATTTCGGAACAAAGGAGGGCAGATGCCTGGTGCCCCCTTGTCCCGTTATCTCTAACGCCGCCCCCTAGGGATCACCAGCAGGGCAACAGAGACTGACACCAGGCTTTCACAGCGCAGAACATATACGCTGGTTTTATTTGATGAAGTATCGTCCAAAATATCGTCATAATGCGACCGAATGTTGTTCTTCTGAATGAGGGATCATTCAGTCTTTAGGTTACACAATGCAGTTCCCGTTCCTCTACATTTCCTATCCTCAGCTTTATCTCCAATCAGCATGTTAAGCCTTCTGTCAATATGCATTGCATGGCCCCAGGGGTTGAGACTTCCTACGAACTCTTTAGACTTTGGAAATAAGTCAATGATTTTTTTGTGTGTGTCATCCTTGACATGTTTTTATGACGCTGGTAACATGTATTTTTAATCAATCTGTCAAATGAATCAAATAAAAAAAAAGACACTAGTGTCTCTTTGAGACACTGGAAACGGGGAGAAGTCGTCTATCAGTCTGTGAGTGTGTTTCCTCTCTTTTTGTCTCTTAGGATAATGCACTACATGAAAAAGTTATGTATGAATAAATATGATGCTCAGAGAATTTCTGACATACAAAAGATGATACACTGTCTCGTTACAAACAATATTGTGTGAGCTTGAGAATATATCCAATATCCAATAGCTGCATAAAACATGACCTGAGGCCATGCTGACATGGTGCCATGTTGTTAGGTTCTCAGCATAGCCGGTAATATGAATGGGACTTGCAGTAAACAGTGTTATTTGATGGGGGCAGTGATAGGCCAAGGCTAAGAGCAATTAGAGTTGAAAAGTGCAAGCCGTAAAAGGATATGTAAAGGCCCTGCGAATAAAAAAGTAAAGGCAATCAAAAGGAACAGCAAAAAAAAAGAAAAAAAAAGGAAAAATGCGCATTATGATAGAATGCTGAGCAAATTCCTCGATCTATACTGTAGATTCTGCAGCTGCTGTGGGCCCACCAACATGTTCCTAGTGTTAGTCTATTCACCTTAGAAGAGATCTTCTGCCTTGAGAGACTAACAGGAAGTGTAAATACAATCGGACGTTCCGATTGTATTTACACTTCCTGTGACTCGTAAACCTAGTCTGACTCATAAGAAACATACTAATGCTCAGTTTAAATATGCTCTACGCTATATAAAGAGAAATGAGAACACCTTGAGATCTGATTCACTGGCGAGGAAGTTTCAAAGCAACAATATAAATGATTTTTGGAAAGAAATCAGAGTAATTAATAACAGTAAAACACCTTTACCCTGTAATATAGATGGTGTGAGTGGCTCTGATGAGATCTCTCTGCTGTGGCAGAGGAAATATCAGGAGCTGTTTAACTGTGTTAAAAGTAATGTTCTTGATGTTGGCAATGTAGAGTATGATGAGGGGATGATTATTACTCCCTCTGAAGTTCATGACGCAATCTTGAAGCTTCGTGACAACAAGGCATGCGGTATGGATCATATAACTGCCGAACACATGAAACATGCAAGTAAGAAACTCTGTCCTCTGCTTAGTCTTTGTTTTACTGGATGTCTAGTCCATGGCACCTTACCTGATACTATGATGGCTGTCCTGCTTGTGCCGGTCATAAAAGATAAGGTTGGCAAGCTTAACAGCTCTGATAATTACAAACCAATAGCCTTAGCCAGCATACTGTCTAAAAAGTATTGGAGAGAATTCTGATGTATAGATTGGAGAGGTACATCCTCACTTCTGACAACCAATTTGGGTTTAAACATAAACATAGCACAGACCTGTGTATTTTTGCTTTGAAGGAGATCTTGGATAATTACAATAGACAGAATACGTCAATGTTCCTGTGCTTTATTGATGCCTCCAAGGCATTCGATCGTGTGAATCATGAAAAAATGTTTAACAAACTGTGTATAAGAGGGGCTCCTAGATATCTTGTTAGAATATTGGTATATTGGTATGCCCATCAGACCATGAGGGTAAAATGGGGAAAGTCAACATCTGCCCCATTCCATGTGAACAATGGTGTACGCCAAGGCGGAATCTTGTCTCCTTTATTGTACAATATTTATATGGACGATCTGTCAAAGAGTCTCATTGCATGTCGTACTGGTTGTATGGTGGGTGATAGTATGATTAATCATCTGATGTACGCAGATGATTTGGTCATCTTCAGCCCGTGCACTGCTGGTCTACAACAGCTGTTAAGTTTATGCACCCAATATGGAATAGAATATGATATTAAATATAATGCAAAAAAGAGCAACATCTTGATTGTGCGCAGTAGAGACGATCGCCAGTCGAGGTTTCCAGTTTTCTGTTTATCTGGCTCTGCCCTCAGTGAATGTAACGAGGTTAAATACCTTGGGCACTTTATCTCTAATGATCTTTCTGATGATAAAGATATGTATAACTATCTATCTCGTAACGGGACAAGCCCCGTCTTTTATTGTCACACGAACACCACAATACATGCATGCGGCCACAACACACTCATGCTGACGGTGGCCGGTGAAAAGTGTCCTCTGCATTTAACCCATCCAGGCATGTGTTAGGATGACGTCATCATTCCTACTTTGACATCGTCATTCCTACTATGATGTCATCGATCACTGATGATGTCATGATTCATAAGTGTCTTTCATGCCTTTCGCTGGTGATGTCATAACACAGGTGATGTCATATTCGGATCTATAAGGGCCTGTTCCTGCAGGTCCTGGCGAGTGATTCATACTGTCAGGATCGGCGTCGGAAGACATGTGGATCTATTCGTGGGTAGTTGAGGGCCAAGACACTCTCCAAGTGTAGGGGAGTTGTGGAACTTGATAGCTGGGGCTGCACTGTTCGAGGTTGGGAACGGTTGCAGAGGTTGCGGGTTGCAGAGGTTGCAGGTTGCAGAGGTTGCAGAGGTTGGTGTGATCCTAGTTTAGATTATGAATCACTAGCCAGGACCTGCAGGAACAGGCCCTTATAGATCCGAATATGACATCACCTGTGTTATGACATCACCAGCGAAAGGCATGAAAGACACTTATGAATCATGACATCATCAGTGATCGATGACATCATAGTAGGAATGACGACGTCAAAGTAGGAATGATGACGTCATCCTAACAGCATGTCCTTTCCTCCGGGGGGCAGGCCAGGAGCAGTGGTCGCTTTCTCGTACAGCGCCCGGGGACCAACTTCGGATGTTGTCGTCACTGGTCGGATGACGATGACGATCTGATCTTCTGCATGTTTTTAGTGGGGGGGCTATATACGGAGGAACCCCCTGGGGGAGCACGGGGAGAACATGCAAACTCCACACAGAGAGAAAGGCCCTTACGACGAGATACCCCACCTGGGCAGTAGGCACTGAAGATATGGGGGGGAACACAACCACAGCGCCCACAGTGTCCCAGGCGAGAATCGAACTCAGGACCTTCTGACTGTGAAGCGACAGCTCTACCACTGAGCCACCGTGCCCCCATAGACAGTGTCGTAAATTGTACGCTCAAGCGAACATGCTGTGCCGTAAATTTAATATGTGCTCGGTTCCTGTTAAAGTAGCCCTGTTCAGAACATTCTGCACTCCCCTATATACTGCCCACCTCTGGTGCAGATATAGACAGAGTAGCTTGAGACGTCTCACAGTGGCCTACAATGATGGTATGAGGCTACTGCTTAGAGCGCCTAGAAGCTTTATCGCAACCGTGGCAGAAATGACGATGGTGTCTCAGTCCACAATGCACAGCGAGAGATTAGATAAGAGTCCTCACAGCCCCCACTGCTAATCTAGCCTAAGTATATGCTGAACATTGACACCTACACATGGACCTAAATATCCCTTTTTCCATGGACGCTGAGAAATAGAGAGAGAGGACATATTTGTCCTCCACCCACCCACCTGGTACTATCTCCATGTCCATCTCCAGAGGCACCGGTCTGGCATAGTTCCTCAGCTGAAGCGCGGATATTCCCTCCGTGTTCTACAAGAAATCATTTACTTCCTGGCAACATACAAAAAATGTTCCTAAATGTTCCTATTGGTTATTTTTTTATGTGTGTGTGTATATATGTGTAATTGTGTATATACATGTATATTTATTTTTTTAATGTTCGAATGTTTCTAATGTTCGAAAATAAAGTTTCATTCATTCATTCATTCATTCATTCATTAATAATGTATTATGTTTACATGTGTATGGTGTGTGCTACTGTTGGCATGCCATACCTTCTGTCAGTCTGTGTGTGTGTGTGTGTGTGTGTGTGTGTGTGTGTGTGTGTGTGAGAGAGAGCATGTGTGTGTGTGTGTGTGTGTGTGTGTGTGTGTGTGTGCGCGCGCGCGCGCGTGCATCCTGAGATCCCTACGGCCACCTTGGCAGCAGTGCCCTGCTAGCAGCCTGCTACTGTCAGTTGCTTTAAAAGCATCAGTGGTCTCAGATTAATATAGCCTAGTATGCAGAGGACATGTAATTGGCTCGTACACCGATTTTGTTTTGTTTTGAAAAATCGCTCGTGACGATAACAGATCAATAGAGCCACGGCAATGGCCTTTGTGCCCAGGAATTTGCCCTAAACAAAGATTGCAAGGCTGAAGGCCAAATGGATTTGCCCCTAAAATGATGAAATTCCGACCCTGGTGGACCCCCGCGCGTGTTAATAGGAGTTCAGCATAGGAGTTGCGGTTTTAATGAATAACATCACATATTTGAACACAACAACGATGTGTCCTTGACTTGTGTGACATCTGCCCCAAGTGTCAATATGCAAAGCAAATGTTGTACCTGCACCACATCACAAGCATAATGAAGAATGTCCCAGGTGACTTGAGGCACCTCACATGACCGTTGGCCTCACCAGATGAACTGCAGCTTCGTGAAAAACAAGCTTTTGGGAAGAATAATTCAGAACGCTTTTTTTCCTTCCGACTCTAAAGTACAATTATTATAAATGACTCGCTCTGTAATAAGGCCACTTAACATGGGTGGTGGTAGTGGTGGTGGTGGTGCAAGGCGAGCCACAATAACCCCGCCTTAAAACTCTGTGTCCAAATACACACGACAAGCCGTTGGAAACATTTGGTTACTGCAGCATGACGAGTGCGGACGCAAAGCTAGTCAAAAGGGTTTCTGTACGGCCCGAATAAAGGCTGTTTGTGTTCCTGCTGCGAAAAAACCATCTCAAGGCTGATTGACGGGCGTCCCACATCTCAATTATTAGAAGGTGGAATTGGGCCAGCCAGAGAAAATGGGTGGTGCACCTCGTTTACAAAGTTTCAGTCCAGTGGACTGTGATGTGCAGCGCGAGGCCCAAACTGCCTGGCTTTGACAGTCTGATGACGCCTGGGCTTTGACAGTAGTCTGGAAAATGAGTGTCTATATCTTTCCTTCTTCCACTATGACTGTACAGATACTTCTTTATAACATGTTTTATGTTGGAGCACGCTAACCTGTCACAGTAGGTAATGTCTGCATAGTGTCCAATTCCTCACTAATGTTTAGATGTCACAGCAGGAGAGTCTGTGAGCTGCCGCAGCTGCAAAAGCAGTAGCTCACAACATTATAAACAACCTTGAATATGCAACGCCTGTTAATGAACAGAACATGGCACCATTTTAACTGGTGGCACGGTATCGCAACGTGAAAGCGGTCATATCTGAAGTTTGCAATCGCTGGACTGATAAGAATGAACAGCGATAGCAGAAACGACTCATATATCTTGACATCTTGAACATGGTGTTCATAGTGTAGAATCTGTTCGAACCTGTTTTAAAGACCATTTCATGAGCAGGCAAATATTCTAGGCCAGCGTTTATCACAATAAGTGTGAGGTTCACTATGTCACCCACTATGTCACCAACACTGATTTTGTCCCTTTTGTAGGTGATCGCAATGGGGGAAATAGAATTATACAAATAGAATACTTTCGCCGCCTCGGAGCCATTCCGAGCGTGAGCCACATTAACAATTTTAAAACCATGACCAAACCCTATCCCCTAACTTTAACCAAGTTGTTTTACTTGCCTAACCATAACCGTAACAACAAACCGCTGGGACGCATTTCAACGTTTTTCGTGGCATCCCGACGGGTGCTCGGACTTCGAGGAAAAACGTGACACTCACACACTGGACTGAGGCAAAACGTGACACTGACACACGACTGAGGCAAAACGTGACACTGACACACTGGACTGAGGCAAAACGTGACACTGACACACTGGACTGAGGCAAAACGTGACACTGACACACTGGACTGAGGCAAAACGTGACACTGACACACGACTGAGGCAAAACGTGACACTGACACACTGGACTGAGGCAAAACATGACACTGACACACGACTGAGGCAAAACGTGACACTGACACACTGGACTGAGGCAAAACGTGACACTCACACACTGGACTGAGGCAAAACGTGACACTGACACACTGGACTGAGGCAAAACGTGACACTGACACACTGGACTGAGGCAGAACATGACACTGACACACTGGACTGAGGCAAAACATGACACTGACACACTGGACTGAGGCAAAACATGACACTGACACACTGGACTGAGGCAAAACATGACACTGACACACTGGACTGAGGCAAAACGTGACACTCACACACTGGACTGAGGCAAAACATGACACTGACACACTGGACTGAGGCAAAACATGACACTGACACACTGGACTGAGGCAAAACATGACACTCACACACTGGACTGAGGCAAAACATGACACTGACACACTGGACTGAGGCAAAACATGACACTGACACACTGGACTGAGGCAAAACATGACACTGACACACTGGACTGAGGCAAAACGTGACACTCACACACTGGACTGAGGCAAAACGTGACACTCACACACTGGACTGAGGCAAAACGTGACACTGACACACTGGACTGAGGCAAAACATGACACTGACACACTGGACTGAGGCAAAACATGACACTCACACACTGGACTGAGGCAAAAGTGACACTGACACACTGGACTGAGGCAAAACGTGACACTGACACACTGGATGGAGGCAAAACATGACACTGATGACACACTGGACTGTGGCAAAACGTGACACTGACACACTGGACAGAGGCAAAACGTGACACCTCTATTACATGCCATGGCGTGATACCGGGTTGGACCTGCATGTACAGTATGTGTACAGATTGTTGTGCCTCTATTTGACTTTTTTATGCTCAGTTAACAGTGGCTGCATCTTTTGTCCTGTTATATTTTCATGTACTGTAGCCTCTGCGTCCCCTCTGTGTTTGTGCGTGTGTGTCGTGTTGTGTCGTGTCTGGAAGGGGGGGGGGGGGGGGGGGGGGGGGGGGGGGGACGGACGGTGGAGGCGGTGGTGGTGCGCTTTTTCTTTTCCTTTTGTATTGTATTACTTGTTAGTTTGCATTTGGTTTATTTGGGTTTATTTTGGATTTCTGTAATTTAATGTTATTTGCTGTTGCCATTTACTGAGAGTTGATTTGTTTTATGTTTATTTTGTAACCACTTGTTTTCTGATGTTTTTATTGTGCTGTTTGAATTTTTAAAAATCGCAAATAAAAATGAACAGTGGCTGCTGCTGTTTCGTTTCACGTTCCTCTTTCATACTGACAAGATTGTCCTCGCTCCTGTCATCAAGATTCCCCCTCCTATGGTAAATGTGTGTCTGGTATGTTTAGCTGACAGCATTATTAATGGTCTCAGCTGGACCCACACTGTCATCCATAATCCAGTAGGATAATAGGTGGTATTCCGCCATTATGAAGATTAATGACTAAACTCCCACTGACTACAGAGGGCCAACATGGTGCTGATGACACCGGCTCTAGTCATCTAACCCTGGCGACCAAACGATGAGCTGAACCAGAACCACCGCTGCAGCAGAGTGTCTCCCGTCTCTCTCCGTCTGCTTCTGGCGCCAGCACCTGGCCCTCCTGCCTTCCTCACTGATCTTGAAGATGAGCAGAGGCAAACTGGTTCTCTTACGAAGATCTAGGCCCAGAGTCAACCTTTAACCATGTGAAACTCATGACAAAGCTTGGGAGTTTATGGGTCTTTTTTATGTGGTGTATTCTATAATGGCCAAAGGTAACAGGCTAACAGACTTGTGATCTCGCAGCCATCTGCTTTGGATTACTATCGGGTGATGATTCAAGACTGAGAGCTCAATAGGAATATTTGTCTCTGATTCTGCATATCACCAAAAAATGTTTCAAGTTAAGGGTTAAAGTGAAATCCAGGTCACATTTAATTGTTTACTAAATAGGAACACCCACATGCTTGTCCTATATAGCGTGTGACAATGCTTTGGTTTAGAAACAGAATGAGATCTATATATATATATATATAAACCAAAATAATTGGCCTCTTGGCTATAGTATGTGTGCTGTTTTTTTGCAACTCTTTTTTTTTTTTTAACTCTTGTTCATTACAAGCTGTGAACTTGTCCTGTATGGTTACTCCCAAAGAAAACACCAGCGAGCTTCCTACGTGTTGAAGAATGGAGATTTAATTAAAAGGTTGCCTAACGGAGAGGTGCCATGGAGGAGGATTTCCCTTGGTTGATTGTAACTTGAGTGACAACTTCACAGGTCATCAAGTTGAGCCGTCTGCAGTGCGCACACACACACATACGTCTGTGTATTGTAATACATGCAGAAACCATCACAAACAATACATTTCTGACTGAGCAGCCTTTTTATTTATTGCATACATGGAAATACAGTTATGTTTGGCGTTGAAGGCTCCGCTCTTTACAGAAGATGCTCCTCCCTGAACCGGCCCAGCAGCATGTTACGCCGAGCAGGGAGGAGGAGGTGAGATTGAGGAGGTGTGGGAAGTACCGGAAACTTGAAAGAAGAAGAAGAAGAAGAAGAAGAAGAATAACCAGGTCTAGAGTGAAACCATCCAACTGTGAGAGGCAGCAATTGCCGCAAGGCATCAAGTCTGCTGGAAAGTCATTAGAAGAAGAAGACACAATAGTCCAACACACTTTACACAGCCCTTCAAAATAAAATTCAACACACACGTCACACAGCCCTTCACAATAAAAGCACAACACAGACATCACACAGCCCTTCACAATAAAAGTCCAACACACAATAAAAGTCCAACAGACACTTCCCACAGCCCCAACGGGTTGGCCAATCCATCTGAAACTACACATATGGGCATTGAGCATTGGCACATGCAGGAACTGACGAAGCTGGATTTTCCATTTTCCCAAATTTAAGCTGTTTATTAGCATTTTTGGGAAGTCTGCATGGAGTTGTGGCTCGCGCATTGCCAGCTATGGACTAGTAATTAAGATAGTCCACAAAAAAGCCTGATGATGTTGGACCTGGGTTTCTCCCCTGTGTAGAGAGGGTCCGAGGGACATTGGTGTGTCCCTGCAGTGTTGCGGCCTCCAGAACCCCAAGCATGTGGTTCCACTCAGAGTGTAATGAGTGTGATTTCCCCATGCGCCACATGATAGTTGTGGAACGGCGAACTCCAAGGTCTCCAAGGTGGCCGCCTCTCACCTCCACACATGATCTCACACCACATCTGCTGGCAGAGGAGATGATGCTTGTGGGCTTCAACCCTCACAGGATGCACAGACAAGGACAATACTTTCTCTGTTCATCTGTTTTTAGGCCAGGTGGACTCATTCCCAGGATTCATTTTCTTCAGATTCTTATATCTCAAAAACTGTATATAATTTAACCAACTGATGCAGAAATTGTTTTGTAGCTACACAGTACAAATTGCAAGCTCATGTGTGATTATGTGTTTTTATGACTGTGCTATGACACACAGTAGAGCTGTCCTGAGTGCCCCACGGTCTTGTTGTGTGTTTGCTCCTACAGCTACTCCCTCCCCCCTCTGCTGTTGATTAGATTCTCCAGCTAATGGAGAGTTTCCTGTGTAGCATCAGACAAACTCACAGAAGGCATTTGTAAACGTCGGATGTACAGAAAAGTCACAACAATCGAGAAAAAAGTAAAGCTGTGGTTGGTGTGTGTGTGTGTGTGTGTGTGTAATGGCTTAATAATGGCTTATATCTTCTATAAAATCATTCGCTCATGTCAGCTGTATTTTGATCAAAAATCCTTAATGTAGTAGAACATATAAAACATATAACATATAAAAAGTTGGACTGAAGCTAGAGAACCTTCCTAAATGGAATAGCTTGACCCCTTTTGTATTGCTTATTCATATTCATACCTCTGGCTCCTGTTCCACTTTTGTTTGACAGGATGAAGACATTAAACTTCCCTCTAGTCTGCGAAGCAATGGTAGGCACTTCAGCAGACCCAAACAACATCTTGAAAGGTCACTCAATTAAAAGAAATCCACATAATGTTAAACAAATGGCCTAAGATCACTATTGGTGAACATCTGATGTCGCCAAGAGTTCTCCATTGGCAATGAGTGGGCGAGTTAGTTGTGTGCACTTTTCCCAAGCATGGCAGTGTTGGCTCTGTCCAGATAGATTGCACGGTGAATTGAAATGTAAGTGTAACAGCGTTGTGTAGGTGGTACTTGCAGCAACCCATGTTAAGGGCCTGTCCAGGGGTGGATTCGAACTGCCGACCCTCGGCTTGGGAGTCCGACATGTCAACCGCAACGCCAAGAGAGCTAGCTCCCTTGACGGAGCTGATTAACATGCCTTTATACCTGGGGAGTGAGTTTAACCAATCCACTCGCTACCACTCGGGACCCACGAGGAATCCGCGCTGATTCAATTCGGTTACATAAGCTTGTAAAGTCCAGATAGCTAACAGAGTTCAGGCCATTGCTTCATGCTGCACTCAGACAGAGGAACACCAGTAGTTTTTCGAATGCCAGCTGATTGGATCACATCACTGGTGAGATTACAAGGAAAGGAAACATTCCCAGGGTACATGCGGGGAGCCCGCGTGTAATGAACAGGCGTTCTAAGGCGTTGTGACTGCTCCGATGACTTAAGAGCCTGCCATCCTAAACTAAGCAGGTTCTGCAGCACTCCGCAGTCTGTAAATTGGGTTTTCTGTCTATGAAGAATGGTTCTGCATTCAAATCTCTCTCCAGAGATACGGCTCGCTCCACAAAAGGCTGGAAACAGCTGACAGTGACACAAACATTTCAGTGACGTATTGCATATTGTTGGTGGGAGCATAATGCAAGTGTATTGAAAGACCATGTTAATCTGAAGGATTTGCTCTGATGGTTTGGAGGACAGATGTAATGGTAGCCACCGGGTAGTGCTGTGCAGTAAGTAAACCTCATTCTCCGAGACCTCAGATGCTCTAACGACAGACGATTAACGATTAACGGTACGGCAACCATTTTAGGGCATCCTCCTCCCTCAGAGTATTGGCTATCATTCCTCAGTCTAAGCGTTGTCAGTTCTTGTGTCTCATACTAAATGATGTCTTGGACTATTTTCAATAATGAAGACTACTTAACAGCCAACGCCCAGTCTCGTCATATCACGCCCCCTTTCTTTGAGGTCGTATAACCCATTCATTGTTAGGCTCGCCTCCTTTCTCTGATGCTGTCTCCTCACCCATTCACAGTTTACCACACATGTGGCAATAACCAATCAGCCCAAGGTATTCCTCTCCAGCTGATCCCAATCACCTAATCAGCGTAGTATATCAGGGTCCATGTTTACTCTGTTTGCTATGTGCTGTGTATGTGCCATGTGTCATTCTCAGTTGCTGATCATCATCGCTGAAGCAGTTGTTTTCGCCCCACCTCCTCCCCTGACCACCACCATCGTCATGACTCCTGATCGAAGAATTCCCTATGGGTGATTTCCTATCCTATTCTTCACTGACGACGCCCTCTCATCATCTCAGGAGAGCGTCATCATATCATGGAGTCATACGCCAAAATTAATTTGTTGTATCATTAAAGCTTGTTATACTTTCTACTAGTCTCTCATTATTGAAACCGCATCGGGTCTGCTCTGAAACGCCTTCAGTCCTCACACGAAAATGTTGTCATTCTTCCTGCAATGACATTCATCCTCTGTCAGCGGCAGAGGATGCATGGTGCCTGTTTAAGATTACATTTTTAGGGGTCATTAACCGGCTGGCCCCGGTCAAATCGGTCAGGTTTAAAACTAGAACTGAACCCTGGATAAATGCAGATATCATAGAAGCCATTAAGGTTAGAAATAACAGCCTGCAGAAATTTAAGATTATAAAAGATGAAGCCTCCTTCGGCCTATTTAAAAAACACCGAAATTAAGTAAATAGGCTAATCAAAAGCAAAATCAAAAATCAGCAAAATCAGTTTGCTCTTTCTAACCGACCACATCAGAAAGGAAGTTGACGCTGGCAAATACTGTGGTATGGTCATGCTGGACCTACAAAAGGCATTTGACACCGTTAACCATGATGTTCTTCTGTGTAAGCTCGGGGGTCTGGGCTTCAACAGCACTTCCCTCAACTGGGTTAGGTCCTACCTGGAGGGTAGGGAGCAGGTGGTGGACGTAAATGGAACGATGTCATGTCCCCTCCCCCTGACGTGTGGGGTCCCCCAAGGAAGTATTTTAGGGCCTTTATTCTTTTTAATTTATATTAACGATATGCAATCGGCCTGTGATTGCAACCTGTTCCTTTTCGCGGACGACTCCGCCCTCTTGTTCTCGCACAAGGACAAGGGGGAGATCGAAAGGAAATTGAGCAGCGAGCTTCACAGTGTTAGTGAGTGGCTCTCAGATAACAAATTATCACTTCATCTGGGGAAAACGGAGGCCATTTTATTTGGGTCAAATTTTAATTTAAAAAAGTCCCCCGAGTTTAAAATCATGGTTGGTGACGTAATTGTTAACACCAAGGAGGAGATTACATACCTTGGCTGCATTTTAGATAACAAACTTTCAGGAGAAAGCATGGCCGCAAAAGTGATTTCCAAAGTTAGTCAAAGAACCAAATTCCTAGCCAGAATTTCTTCTTTCATTGACAAGAGCGCCCTTGAAACCTTGGCAAATGCTCTGATTCAATGTCACTTTGACTATGCTTGCTCCTCTTGGTTCACGGGAATCACCACCAAACTCAAAAACAGGCTTCAGACCTCCCAGAATAAATTAATTCTGGTTATTCTGAAGCTTCATCCCAGAGTCCATCTCCTCCCCTCCCACTTCCATAGCCTCAGGTGGCTCAGAGTGGAGGAGAGGGTTTCCCAAATTAAATTGTGCATGGTTTTTAGGATTATTAAACGGGAGGCTCCTCGTTACCTCACTGACTACTTTTGTAAAGTCAGTGAGGTACATGGCTACTCCACAAGAGGAAGCACCTCCAACATTGTTCCCACCAAATTTAAAACCCTAAAGGGTAAATGCACCTTCTCCTACTCAGCAGCTATTTTATGGAACAAACTCCCTGAGAGTATTAAGACACTTAACTCCAGGTTCTCTTTTAAGCTTGCCCTGAAAAAATGGCTGGTGGGCTCACAAATGTGGTCTTAAACCTTTTACTTTCCTTTTTATTTTTTCCTTTCTTAAACCTTTTATTTTCCTTTTCTAATGTCCCCTGAATAGGCGGGGTTTTTAAATCCCTAGGTAGGTTCCTCTTTTTAGTATATGAGCTGGTCTCTATCTTATTATTTATTGATTGACGCATTTTTACTAGGTATCTAATTAACCATTCACTTAAGGTTTTAGAATTTTGATTTGAGTGGTAAATGATATCATCTGTTTGTGTATGTTTTTGTCCTGCGCACACACGCGCTCATACCTGCATACAGATTCACTACTCTTGTCCCACACACAAGGACCACAATGGAAACAAGCCCTCGGGCTTTATTGTGTTTTATTCCTTTTGAGCAATAAGTTACTGTTGAGTTTGTCCTGTACTTACCTGCTATTATTGTTTCAATAAAGTTATCAATCAATCAATCAAATACTGTTTCACTCCTCAAGCGTCAGTGATCGCACAATACGGTGTCAATCATCAGTCCTCATTCCTCAGTTATCACAGTTCATACAAAACCTCTGTCAGTCGTCGCACAAAACGGCATCACTCCTCACGCCTCCTATCATCACGGCGTCATTTCTCCTCCTTCACTTTGAAAAAATGCAATCTATCACAAATGGACTACTAGAGTGTTTAAAGTGTGACTGATCTGTGTGTGTGTGTGTGTGTGTGTGTGTGTGTGTGTGTCTTGGTCATCAGTATTTATTTCATTTATTCAGTTGGTATTGTGGTTATTATTTATTATTATGTTGTTTCTATGAGCAGGGAAGGGGATGCTGGGGGATAACGGGGGAGGGCGGTTCAATTATATAAAAAGAAAAAAATATGATTCTATAATACTGTTCATCGTTCATCTGCCGGACCATGCTGAGGATGTTCTATGAGTCGGTAGTGGCTAGTGCCTTCCTGTATGCTATTGTGTGCTGGGGCAGCAGGCTGAAGGCAGCGGACACCAACAGACTCAACAAACTGATCCGTAAGGCCAGGGACATTGTGGGGCTGGATCTGGGCTCTCTGACTGCGGTGTCGGAGAAGAGAACGTTGTCCAGGCTACGCTCCATCATGAGCAATGACTCGCACCCACTCCACGGCATGCTAGTCAAACACAGGAGCACGTTCAGTGAGAGGCTGATCCCACCTAGATGCAATACGGAGAGGCACAGGAAATCATTCCTGCCTGTGGCCATTGGACTCTTTAATGCCTCTCTTAAAAGAGCACCTCAGAGACACTCAGTCTCCCTGAGACTGAGCCAGCCGATAGGTTAACTGTGCCTGGCTGAGCCACGTGTAACGTAAAGGGCAAGCCGACTTAATATAAGTCCAGTGTGCAATAACTGCAATTGTTACGTAATGTATACTTACTCTGCTTATTTTACTTACTTTATACGTACTCTACTTTATTTTGCTTATTCTTGCTTACTATCGCATTTTACTACTGTTTATTTTATGCTATGTTGTGTTCTGTGTGCGAGCTACTGTAACCTGTCCCAATTTCCCCCCGGGGATCATTAAAGTCTTTCTGATTCTGATTCTGATTCTGATCATAATGCAACTTGTCAAATAAAATTTGTTTTCAAAAAAAGTGCTACAATAGTCTTGTCAGTCCAGTACAGTGCATGTAAAAAAAGTTGTATATATGTAATATAATTCATAACTAGTTAAAGGTGCGTTCACACCGACCTATTAAAGCTGGCATCGAGTTTACATACAAAGTCAATGCAAACGAGCGATTTAGCGTATATTCGCCCGGGAGAAAAATCGCTGGGCGTCCGAGCGGCAGAGAGAGAGCGATAGGGCGAAAATTCGCTCGTCGCCCGAGATGAAATATCACAACTCGTGCGAAATTTCGCTGGCATCAGTCGCTCGCTGTTCAACGCTGATTGGCTGCCATGTGAGAGTGAGTCAAGGATCACACTGGCTTGGAACAAACCGCTGGTTTATTGTGTGGCAACAAACGACATTGACAGCTGATTGACAGGCTGACAGCTGACATGAAGTGAAGTCTGTACTACCGGTATAGAGCTCGCGTTAGGAGCACGCTCATAGGCTTAGCTTGTAAACAACTACGGTGGCTCGTAGTGGACAAACATCATGACGTTGCGTAACGTTATAGCCCCCAGATGTCCGTCAATTATTGTGCCTGTTGACGAGCGATTTAAACACAGCGACAGAGCGATTCCAAAGGGTTGAATCGAGCGACAGAGAGAAAAATAAATATCTCGGTGTGAACACAGCTTAAGGGTTTGCCTTGCACAGCGCACTAATGTTCTCAACAGTGCTTCCGCTGTTACGGTGAGAAAACTACCGAGGCTGATTTCACTATAAACAGCTCAGCTCAGCTTGTGCCAGTCGCCATGCTTGACTAGACTAGGACTGGCTCCAGATCCATCAATGGCATATTCTCACGCAAACACAAACGAGCAGCTGTCAAGCTTGTCAGTTGTCAGCTCCACAGTGGCGACCCTCGTCTAACGCCGTCAGATAGGGCCTCTTGGACATCAAGCCTAAAACGGGTTTAGTGTTTTGCTTTTGCCCACTTTTCCGTCTCTGAATGCTCTCCCAACTTCACAACTTCCTGTCTAAAGACCGACAAAAAGACCTGAGATCCATTAAAACCTAAAAGGGGGGGGGGGGGGGGGGGGGAGGGAGGGGGACATCAAAAGGTCCAGGGCATGCAAATATATCATGACGACAAAGAAATGTACATGTTTTAAATACAATTTGATTAAACGTCTCTCTAAGCTTCTCTCTCACGACCATTTGTTTCAGAGTTGACATTTATTGGTAACAAATAAGTACAGATGCAGACAGCCAGCGTTCCACCTACACACAAGAGCACTGTGTGCTGTTCAATGAAAAGGAAAAAAAGAAAGAAAAATAGAGACTAATGCTCAGTGCCTCCAAAGTAGATCATCATAATGCTAGTGCCTCCACAGTAGATCATCTGTCGGTAGGGGTGTCACGATACACTCAGTTCACGATACGATACGATACACGATTTTGGGTTCACGATAAAGATACGATATTTTAACAATATTTTTTTGCGATCGATTTGTAAGTTGAGGGGGCATCCTCCACGCTAATTTGAGTAATTTCACCATTTTCATCCTCCGTGTCTGTAACGTCCCTCGTCTGTTCAAACAAAGCAATGAAAAGGAGAGCGAGCATGCAATCAGAATGCAGATCAGTGCCACCATGTTCAGCTTCTTTTTCTCACGATATGAGATTTCATCTCAACGATACATATTGTCACGTTTTGATATCGCGATATATTGTGGGACGATATATTGTGACATCCCTATCTGTCGGTAATGCATTTAATAACCCAGGTATCATCATGCTCTGATTACAATCCCCATTGGACAATCCATAACTAAGAACTTCGTATTACAGATACCGCATACCTAGTCAGCTTTCAGAGCGATGCCACTCAGCTGATCTCATGGTTTATTATCCTTCTAGTAAAGTTTTCCTAAAAGCTTTTGGTGTGATAAAACAATGATGTGCTAGCAAAATACGGGAAAACACAAGTATATGGTACTGGATGTGAATCTATCAAATGACAAGGAGTGAAATGAGGAAAGCGCCTCACTTTGTAGCTATCAATCAATCAAAAATCACCATTCAGGATTAATCATCTGTCCCAAAAAAAAAAGTCATTACCAACAACAAATTCATTCTTATCTCTCTATTTGGATATCCTGTAATTAACTCAATGAAAGAGTAATGACAAGAGAAAAAACCAAAAGCACTTGGTAAGAGTGATCAGAGCTGCTGTAGTAGAGCTGACCAAAGAAGGAACTCCTGGATGACGAGTGGTAGCCTGGGTAAACCCAGCCTTCAACGTGACGTCACAGGCTATGCTTGCTTTATACTTCGTGACTTTGGGGACCTCGTCTGTGGGGGCAACCCATACGTCTTCGTAACTGATAGCACATAGAGGTCACGTGGAGGCTGGGTTTACCCAGGCTAGACGAGTGGTACACTCGCAGCGCAGCACTCCTTCAGATGTCTGAAGTGAATAACATGAAAGGCATTTGCGTGATTGTTCTTCCTCAATGCACTGGCTCGAGTCACAGTGAGATAGCAATCTATTATTTTCTTTGAGTGCTTTGAGTACTACAGTAAGTCACAGGGAGGCCACTGGTTTCCTGTTCTCTGCAGTTTTAGGGGTGTCTCATCCCTTGTGGTCTGCAAAGTTGACCACAAATTATGTTACAAATAAACCATTGGAAACACTTCCAGGACACGAAGTCTTGCTAAATGTCTCGACAATGTGGTTTCCTGGATTACAGTATTAAATCAGAGATGATGAGCTGTAACCAAACTTGACAACTGGAATAGCAACATGGCAATATCAACTATTTTTAAACATAAATTAAAGGAGAACTTCACCGAAAAACAATGCTAATATATTTTGCACATAATCTCACATATCTGAAAACTGTAAACAGATTTGCAGGCATTCATTTAGTTTGACAGTTATTGAGAGTTGATTTGAGTTAAGTTCTGGACCAGTGATATTATTTGTGCATGAGTGACAGTTCTCCTTTATGCTTTATTTTGATTTTGAAATGTAAAGATATTATTGCAAAATATATTATTCCTTTGGAAGCATGGCATTTCGGCTTTGGAAATAATTTGTGTGGGATAAGGTGCGTATGTGTGCACTTCTCAGTGACTTCTCTTCGCCACTAAGCAACTTTGGGCGCTGGATTTAAAGATGGGTCAGGGTTTGCATAGATATTATTATTATTATTTGCGTATGTTGTCTTGTTTACTTTTAAACGGTTTTGTTGTTTACATCTAAACGTCTGCGTGGGATACCTTTGGAAGACGATACTGCGTGGTGAAACACAGATTGGATAGAGTAGAATCAGGGATACCCAACTTGCTTTGCCCGGGGGGCACTTTTGCAAAATGACAGGAGGCCAGGGGCCAGTTAATAAACAAACATTAATGTTCATTTTTCTCTAGCGGATTGTAGGTTTTTGGGGTGTCAGCCGGAGTTTTGCGCACACAGGATAGTTAGTTAGTTAGGTTAATTTAAGTTAGTTAACTATATACTGTAAGTGCCTGGGTGGCGAGCAGATGGCCATAATTGACAATTTAGCTGGAGCTCAGGCAAACTTGATTAGTTTTCATTGTGAATTAAAAAATGGTCAGGGGGCCACTCTGCACCCTGTCGCGGGCCGCATCTGGCCCCCGGGCCGCGAGTTGAGTATCATTGGAGTAGATAGTCACTGGACAGGTTAGTCATGGTTTTAGTAGGGATTCTAAGTAAGGTTTGATAGATGAGACCCCAGGGGAATACGCAGAATAGCTCAATTGTGTGTGTGTGTGTGTGTGTGTGTGTGTGTGTGTGTGTGTGTGTGTGTGTGTGTGTGTGTGTGTGTGTGTGTGTGTGTGTGTGTGTGTGTGTGTGTGTGTGTATATATATGGCTTCAGCAGACAGGCACACTTCACGGCTCCTCCCCTCTGCCTTCCGCCGGGGTGTGATTAGAGCCAATACAAGCTGGGGCGACCTGACTAGAGAGAGAGAGAGAGAGAGTGAGAGAGAGAGAGAAAGAGAGAGAGAGAGAGAGAGAGAGAGAGAGAGAGAGAGAGCAAAAGAAGGAGTGGGCAGCCACTCTGGTGCACTCTGGTGGTTCTTGCAACAGCGTCACTGTTGCTTGATCTCCAACAGCCCAACAGCGGCATCTCTACCAAGATTCAGCGAAAAAACTGCTCTAATCCCAGTGGACACATTCTAATGGACCGGGGTGGGTTTTCCTTCTAAGAACTTTTTTTCACACAACCATTTGGACATCTTTCTTTTTCTTCTTTATGAAACTGACTGCAAATCGATGAGCTAATATTGTTTTTTCCAAGCCTTTTGGACACTTCGGATGCACATCTTTGAAAACCATGTTGCTGTTATATACATCAGGAGAACCTCTCACATGTCTTTCCTGGTCTTTGGGATCAAGGCAAGAGCAGCCAATCAACCACTGATGGTACCTGAATGCTGCCAAACCAGGTGTCAGATGTAAGCAGTACCTGTAACACACAGCGAATGAGAGAGTATTCCACAGAAACGTTTTGAGCTTTTGAGTTGGAGCGAATTTAAAATGCCTGTAAGAAACGTTGATTGTTTGGTTCTGTCAACTTTGCCACTTAAAAACACATCTTTGACTTGAGTTGCACATAGCTTTGTCCTCCGGTGAACATGGACTACAACTTGAGTTCCGCGGCCTCCTATCTGGTCAACACCACCACCATGACCCCGAACAGAACGGGACCCTACCACCCTGCCGCGGGACCCTGGAGTCTCATCATATTGGTCATCATCATTCTGACCATCGTAGTGGGAAACCTGCTCGTGATCATAGCCATAGCGCGCACCTCGCAGCTACAGACAATGACCAACATTTTCATCATGTCTCTGGCCTGCGCAGACCTGATCATGGGGATCCTGGTGGTGCCTCTGGGCGCCACCATAGTGGTGACCGGGAACTGGCAGCTCAGTGACACGTTATGCGAGCTCTGGACTTCCGTGGACGTCCTCTGCGTGACGGCGAGCATCGAGACACTCTGCATGATAGCAGTGGACCGCTACCTAGCCATCACAAGGCCGTTCCAGTACAAAGTCCTGCTCAACAAGTGGCGCGCCAGGCTAATAGTCTGTCTGGTGTGGATTGTATCTGCCCTGATTTCTTTCGTACCCATTATGAACCAGTACTGGCGCGAGAGGGATAACCAGGCGGCGATGGAGTGCTACCAGGACCCTGCCTGCTGCGACTTTGTGACCAACAGGACCTTTGCCATTATATCTTCTGTAGTGTCTTTTTACATCCCTTTGATCATAATGATATTCGTTTATGCCAAAGTCTTTCTAATAGCGACGCGGCAAGTACAGCTCATAGATAAGGAGCGCCTACGCTTCCAGGGCGAGTGTCCGACGACGCAGGTGCAGCTCGGCCACAACATCAACAACACCCTGCCGTCGGCATGCGTGGGCTCAGTCAGCCCGCCAGTCACACAGAGAAGGGGCGCCAAGCGAAGGCCGTCGCGGCTGACGGTCGTCAAAGAGCACAAGGCCCTGAAGACGTTAGGCATCATCATGGGCACCTTCACCCTGTGCTGGCTGCCGTTCTTCGTGGCCAACATCATCAACGTGTTCAACAGAGACGTTCCCCCGGGGGAGATCTTCCGTCTGCTGAACTGGCTGGGCTACGTCAACTCTGGCCTCAATCCCATCATCTACTGCAGGAGTACCGAGTTTCGCACCGCTTTCAAGAACCTGCTGGGCTGCCCCTGGCTGTCCACCACGGGACTCAACACTTTCTATAAAGAGCTACGGAGCCGCTGCTCCTGCTTCCTGTGGCGGGCTGAGTCCGGCACGGCGGGCCCGTTCCAGAAGTGTCCCACCAGGACTGAGGGCAACGAGAGCCTGGCCAGCAGTCCAGGCAGCAACAAGAGTGAGGAGCGATGCCGAGGCCCTCCCCGCTCCAACGGCAGCAGCACACAGTTCAGTGACATCTCAGAACCAGAAACCGAATTGTAAGTTCCTTGCCTTACCTAATTTTTTCCAGTTTCTTTAATTATTCCTCAACTGATGCTCACTTAATATAATAACTGGTTTGATTCATCTCCAGTATGGCATTACATTATGTAATTTAAAAGATGCTTTTGTTCAAAATGACTTAAAGCACATTTTGTCAATAGTAGTTTCTAGTTGTATATCAGTTGTTGGAGAAATAACATTCTCTGTCATCAGTCTTCTTCATCAGCTAAGCCTTCAATAGGAATAAGTGGCATAATTTTTCTATAAACCTCTAACCCTATAAAATGTGATTGAAATATTCATTACTTATATAGTCAATATTAAACATTCAGCTATTAGAAAGAAACTTAGTGGATGTAATGAACAACACAAATAATTGATGGCTATAGATATACATTGCAGCCATATCACATTATTTATTTTATTATCCATTCTTTAATATGAAATATTACAAATCAAACATTACTTTTACGTTTTAAAATCTGATTCTCTAAACTGTTACTTATTCCTATTGAAAAGGCTTTGCTGATGAAGAATGTGATACACAGTTGGTTTAATGACTGTTGACCAAATGTATTTTGTTTGTTGACAAAAGCGTCTGCTAAACATCATTATGTAATGTAATTACTTCATGAAATCTCTGCCCATCTTAGATTTAAGAAACTTGCCAACTAACCTTTTCAACAAATCACTATGAAAGTGAACAGACAGTTCATTTCTTTGATAAGTTCACTGGGTTCACCTGCAGTCAGAGGCATGGAGATAAAAATAAATGCACTACTACATATCATTTCATATAGCATTACAGTAGAATAGAGATTTTAATTTGACATGACACATTTTAATCATTCAATATGAATACTGTCAAATCAATTATGGGGAAGACTTCCTGTGACTGATTATCAAACTAGTGACCCAGGAGAACAAGAGTTCATGTGTGTACTTTATCATTGTGTGTGTGTGTGTGTGTGTGTGTGTGTGTGTGTGTGTGTGTGTGTGTGTGTGTGTGTGTGTGTGTGTGTGTGTGTGTGTGTGTGTGTGTGTTACGAAGTATATATCGAACTAAATTAGAAACAATGTATATGCTTGCATCTGGGTGAAAAGTAAAGGTTAAAACAAAATGATGAGAAAGAATAACAAAAGAGCCGTTACACATACAGTACATACTGTACCACATTGGCAAAATGTGCAACAATGTCAATATCTCATAGGGAGCCACCCATTGTCTGTGCCAGAGAACATTTCAAACATGCTTTCAAGTTGTCTTTAATTATGAGCACCATAAACTAAACCTAAACATAGCAAACCTATGAATTAAAGATTGTATCAATTGTCCATTCAATTGATATCAGTCTCCAAAAAGGCAAGTTTTACCCTCAACACCCATGTCTACGGTATTTTAGAAAGCATCATCAATCATTATAAAGATTTTATATACGTTTACAATTAGAAATTACAATGAAAATAAAACATTGTTTTTAATGATCTGGTAGTCTTTTATTGAATACATGGAAATATTACCTCTATCACCTGTGGACTCGCTGTAACCGTTGTTTGAACTGACTCCAGCATTCTACGCCAATACTGACTTACAATGATTGACCTATCTCAGTGAGAAGTGTGTCATGACATATATATATATATATATATATATATATATATATATATATATATATATATATATATATATATATATATATATATATATATATATATATGCAAGTATATACATTTCCCTGTTTCTAATTTAGTTTGTAACACACACGCACACGCACACACACGCCCCCACACACACACACACACACACACACACACACACACACACACACACACACACACACACACACACACACACACACACACACACACACACACACACACACACACAATAGTGATAAAGTACACACATAACTCTTGTTCTCCTGGGTCACTAGTTTGATAATCAGGAAGTCTTCCCCATAATTGATTTGACAGTATTCATATTGAATGATTAAAATGTGTCATGTTTTTTCTTTGGGGGGTCATAGACTCTTCTTCATAGACTTTTCTGATTAAAAAGTACAGATAAATTATTAGTAGTAATAATAATAATAATAATGCAATATATAGATAAATACAAATAAAATAACTTTGCATGTTATTTGTACAATATATAAAGACTACGTTGTATGTTAATAGGTACCTTTAAAGATGCCAGTGATAGTTTTTGGAGATCACAGATAAACTATTCAAAATGTCTTGGTTTTGATAAAAAAAAAGCTAAGTTCTGCAGCTTACTCTGTATGAACACCGAATAAATTAAAGGGATCCATATTTGGATATATTCTGAATACATCAGTGCTGCTGTCCTTGATTAAAATAGATTGAGCAGAACAAAGAAGAAAATAATTTCTGAAACATTGGCTGGTGTTGGCATATTAGAAAATTACATCGCTAAATTTGAAACCTAATCTTTGGATAGCCATGAAATGATGCAATAAACATAATACATTTGAACACTGTACCTGTATCTGTTACAAATTACTAACAGATGTGTGTAGATTTATCATAACCATAAGAAATGAGGCACAGTCACTGATACTGTGCTTGGAGTGGGCAATATGTTTTTAGCACACTAAAACTAACAATAATAACATTCATCAATTTATTTCAAATCTTGTGGTAAACTCCATAAATGTAGCCTTCGTTCTCAATGTGATTATTGGGAATCTGAAAAAGCAGCATCCCACAATGATAATGCCAAATGTAAACATGGCATTGTCAGACCGTTAGTCCTTAACAGGCTGATTCAGAGAACTGCGTGGCACTTTTAACAGACCTTTCCAAGTATTAGTGTGGTTTGAGAGGTTTCCGCCTGCCACAGGGCCTCACCACCCAACACCCCCTGCAGCTGATAAATCTTTATCGCTTAGGCACAAGACTTCCCCCTGAACTGGAGAGGCTGTTTACAAGACTAACAGCCATACGAACACACGTGTTAACAAGGTACAGCCGCTGTCAGACTGCTGCCTGAACACTTTGATTCGCTACTCTGCTAACAGAGGTGAACCACAACAAATTGCCAGCAGTCCTGCCACAGAAATCCAAGACGACGATGATTAGGAGTTACAGCACACTGAGCACAGGATCAAAGGGTTGAATAAAAGAGGGTGTAACATCTACTGGTAGTAACTACTAACAGGTGGATTTAGGAAGTAAGCCTAAACAGTGACTTTGGCTGTGACTTTGGCCTCATCATGAATCGTCCCTAAATAACCCCGCTTTAGGGATATGTCATTTCAATATTTACTCTGCATCTTTTATGATGCTGTCCTCTCTGTGTGATTTTACAGATGTAATCAATGGGGCAGTAATGTGGGAGATGTTTAGGAGCATAATAAAAGTCTTCCTTAAAAGGAGCCTGGTGGTGGTGTGTTCTGTAGTGGATCACCCCCGAGCGGCAGGCTCAGCTCACTCACACTGCGCTTTGAGCAGGATTACAAGAATGCAAGGGAGAACAGTGGTTCATGCAGTTCGTAGAGTTATTCAAACTCAGACTCCTACATTTATTTACAATAACATACTTTATAGTTCAAATATTCATTCACACTCCACCAGAGGGGCAATTGGGGGACATATTACCTTACCTCGACCAAAGTCTAACTACAGTACATGAAGAAGGCTGTAATATACAGGGCTATAGTGTCGTGGAACAGACTTCCAGGTGAAGTCCGTTCCATCAAAGGAAAGGCATGTTTTAAAAGGAAACTTAGATTTGACCTTCATTCACACAAACCATCCTGATTTAGATCATATCATATCTCATCTCCTCTGCTTGCTATGTGTGTTTTATAGATTACAAGGAAATGTTTTTATCATAAGTTAAAATGTTGGTCCACTGGCTAGTTATGGGGCTAGCGGTCCATGCTACATTGTTTTATCTGGTTCTAGATTTGCTTTTAACTCTTGTTTTCTTTTTCTTCTTCCTTCATTTTTCTTTTTCTTTTATTCTTATGTCATAGGTGTTTTTTTTAATTATCATGTAATGTACAGTATATTGTTGTCTTGGACCCCAGGAAGACTAGCTGTCGTCTAGGTGTCAGCTAATGGGGATCCTTTTAATACACAAATAAACAAACTCAGACAGACAGACAGACAGACAGACAGACAGACAGACAGACAGACAGACAGACAGACAGGGCCACGGCTCCAAGAGAGGGTCAATGGAGATGTATGACAAAGCCTCATTAGCTCCCAGACGGAGTGCCACTTGTCTGTGACAGGCTGGTGAACCGGTTGACCACGATCACATGAAAACACCATTATGCATTTCTAGGTGTCTGCCAGAGATCACACACCTCCTCATCCCTGTCACCTTTCTATGTCTATTCTATTATCTAAAAGGCAATCTATGTTCAATCCATGTTCAGTTCAGTTCAGTTCTTCTTCTTTTTTATAGTGCAACATCACCCCAAGGGCTCTCTGCATGCCTCTCTTCCCCCTCCAGGGGAAACATGCAGTAGAGGTATCAGAGTTGAGTAAGTGAAGGGGTGACGCCTCCCTCTCCCAGGTTGGTGGTCAGGATCAATAGGAAAGTGAGGTAAGACCGCTAAGATGAATGATCCCTGGGGGGCAGAGCGGCTACATTGGAGGCGCTGCACAGAATGGCCATTATCAACACATGCTTTGTTTTCATGGAACTACACGGAGGCATATCACTGCTGCCCACATCAACATCCACAGCTACGCTCGGTTTCTGCCACGTACAGTATGTACCATGTTGGGTATGTACCATGTTGGGTATGTACCATGTCATGTCTGACAAGGAGATAGTTACAAAGAGACAGGAAGATATGGGCGAGAGAGCGGGGAGGACATGCAGCAAAGGACGGTGGGCGGGATTCGAACCCGGATCGCTGCCGGAAGCGGTAAGGTCTGAGCCTAAAGGCTTGGTTATGCTTTCCGTATGGACGGTCGCATTGGAAAGGCGAGACAGAATCATGAAGATGATCAAATGTTTGGAGCTTTTATACGCCTGTGTGGTTTTCTCCTCGCTGAGTAACCGTTATTTTGAAAAAGCAATTTGTCCGCAGTTAGAACATTTGGGATGTGCACGGCCATGTGAAAATGCGCTGCACGGGACCTTCAAGCTGCCTTCACATGATAAGCGATCTTCTCTTCGCTCACCGAGAGGGAGAGCGGAGAAAGGTCAGCGGTAAGGTCAAAGTTGAAACAATTTGAACTTGAGCAGCACAGCGGCGGCAAATTCGAACGCTGCGTGACGCCAGGCGTAGCGCTGCCGCATAGTTGGGAGGCAGCTCTCTCCCAATAGGAAACAACGGCACAGTGGGCGCAGAGCTGTTTTACCGCGGATCATGTGGGGGGGGGGGGGCTTCATGAAGGGGCGTGTCTGCGGATATGCCGCTTCATGGTACTCGCTCTACGCGGTTGAGTCACCGGGGCGCCCCCACATTATGCACCATGTTATTTGAGTATGATTTTTGTGGATTCGCCCAGTTTTCCTCATGATCATAGATGGATTCTCTTGATCACAAATGATGACGTTGATACTGGGAGTAGAGACAGATTAGTTCTGCAGTCCCCAATGTGATTTTGTATCCCTGTCAGTTGTATGCACTCATTTTTATTTTTATTTTTAACTCTATGCACTTTACATCTACCTGTCGAGGGACTATGGATGGAAATTAGCTAAGGCTACAATCCGGCACATTTACATGCAAATGTTCATTAATGCTGCACTGTCCCTATGAAATAAATAAATAAATAAATAAAGAATAAATACATTTCCCCCCCCACATAATTTCTAAAAGCTCAGCTGTGTTCATCAGTTTTGTCACATACAGTATGTTGCTGTAAACTGAGACTGGCTGCTACCACATTAGTTGTAATCAGCGTAATGGAAGCATTAAAGATACGATTTTCATGTACGTGTTTCATAATAAGCATGGTGTGTTGTGCGTTAGGCGTGGAGGAGGTTTTGTGTTAAGGAACTTAATATGTGATTAAGAACACTAACACACAGCTAATCTTATCTCCACAGACAGCTGAGTGCTTGTTACTGTGCATTACATCAATCAATGGGAATGAAGCTTAAGATATTGATGAGGAATAGATGGTTGAGCTATACAAGAAAAATAATATTATACCGCATTAATACAGTAAGGGTTTGGCTGTGCCTTTGTTCCCCTGTGCTAAGAAGTTATGGACCAAACTGCAACCTGAATCCTACTAGATTGTAGAATAGAGGTGTGTTTCATCTGAAGAGTCTCTCAATACACTTGACAGCAAGAAACAAAGGAGCAGATATTTCTATAGAGCCAGCCCAGTGCTACTTGCATTGTGCTGCTGTTTACTATAGCTGGGTTTATGCATTACTATGAGTGCGTTTACATGCACACCAATAAACTGATAACTGTGAGTAATCAGTTTATGGCAATAATCTGATTTCTGCGTTCACATGCACTTTAATAATCCGACAATAGGAAAAACCCGGGTTTACATGATTCAGTCAATTACGGTAGTCGGATTTCTCTCCAGAAGGCGGCGGTAATTCAACTTTTTACATGCAACTTGTACATGCGCAGATGTATAAACCCACAAGAAACCTGATACGCTGTATACATGCACTCAAAAGACAGGTTATTGGCCAAAAACCTAGGTATGTTTATCGGTTTATTCATAACCTGATAACGGCCATAAACGGATAAAGCTTATCGGTTTATGCTGTTTACATGACCATTTGAATAATCAGGTAAGTCCAGAAATCCGCTAATAAACTGTTTATTGTCTGCATGTAAACGCACTCAATGACAGCACAGACATGTGCAGTAGGAGATACACCCCCCAAAAAAAGTTTGCTCTTGAAAAGTGGGGTAGGGGTGGAGAGAGAAAAAAATATCTTGCCCTAGCCATCAAAAGCATTCTAATATAACAGTAACCCTATTTTTTTGTCTATTTCTTTGTTTTCATCTTAAACAAACTAAAGAAGCATAAATATTCAAAGTTTAGCACCTGAAACGCAGTCAGTGACATCATGAAGAAGTGAATCGAGGAAAAGCAAACAAAAAAACAAGCAGTACAGGCACTCAGTACAGGATGGATTAAGAGGTTAATCCCTCTGAACTGTGATATTTCACGAGAAAATCTGCTCATGGAGAAACATGACATTTTGTTTCATTCTCGAGTCTTGAAGTTTGTTATATCCTCTTGGGTGTTGTTATATGAGAAAGAATATAGATTCCATTCAGGAGAGAGAGAGACAGAGAGAGAGAGAGAAAGAGAGAGAGAGAGAGAGAGAGAGAGAGAGAGAGAGAGAGAGAGAGAGAGAGAGAGAGAGAGAGAGAGAGAGAGAGAGAGAGATGGAGGAAATGTGTACTTGAAACCAATCCCAATACTTACTGAATCACTAATGTCACCATAACCGGATCATCACTCCAAATGATTGTCTAAATATTTTAGACACATTCAGTGACAACACCACTGTGCTCAACTATAGCAATAGAGATACATGACAACTGAGTAATGCTTCAAAACCACATACTGTATTAGACCACCAAGGTGAAAGATCCTGTCCAGGACCACATCACCTGTGTTGAATGCTACTAACTGCGGCACAAAATGGACGGAGTTACTGTGGGATAGATTTCTCCACACTGGCCTTTTTTGGAAGGTCAACATCAGCGTTTGAGTTGTGTGTAACGTAATGAGTATTATTTATTATAATACATTCAATTAAAATTTATATAGGGCTTTTCTAAGTACTCAAAGTTGCTTTACACACAAAATAAAACCATTTAATAGGTACAAAATAGAATAAGAACATAACATAACATAGTAATAACAATAAAACATAAGAAAACATGTAATTTAAAACTGGAGTCTTGAGATGGAGGGGAGGATGATGTTTAGCAGGTGAAAGTGAGTTTGAAGAGGTGGGTCTTGAGGGTCTGTTTGAAGGATGGTAGAGCGGTTGCCTGACGGATGTGGATGGGAGGGCGTTCCAGAGGGACGGTGCGGCAACTGAAGAGGCCCTTTCGACCCAGGTCCGGAGCTTGGTCCTGGGGGTTATCAGGGTGTTTGTGTCAGCAGACCTGTTTTTATATCTGCAAGGCAGGTGGTGAGGATGGAGTGGGTGGTTGAAGTGATGGTCTTGGAGGAGAGGTAGAGTTGGGTGTCATCTGCGTAACAGTGGAAACGGAGGAATGGCGCCGGTGAATTTGTAGGGGAGGAGGCAGAGAGCTGGCAGTGAATTGTGTCGATTTTGGATTGGAAAAATGACAGAAACACCACCAGAGTTTTCTGGTGGTGACGGAGTTGGAGATGGTGTCCATTGGCTTGAGGAGTTTGTTGATGATGGAGAAGAGCGTTTTGGGGTTGTTGGAGCCGGTTTGGATAATGGAGGAGTAGTGGGAGGAGCAAACATTGTTAAGGGCATCTTTGTATGGTTGTTGGTGAAGTTTGTACTGTAGGCATCCAAGTGAACAGTGAGACCGGTTTTATTGGCAAATCTTTCCAGTTGGCGGCCCTTGGCTTTGAGGTGGTGGAGTTGATCGGTGTACTAGGGGGTGGAGTGATTGAAGGAGACGGGTTTGTTTTTTTATGTTAAAAAGATCAAATGTTCTTATCACCTATAGATGGTTGCTTATTTATTTAACGTAAATGGTCAGCAATATACTGATGTTATTTAGCTATTTATGTTATTTTGTATGTATTATTTATTTTCTCAGGGTTAATTTCTTGAATGGGTTGACAATGCAATGTTAAATATTCTTTAATAGTTATTTATTTGAAAGCAGCCTTCTGAGTAGCTTTGCATAGTCCAATCAGACACAATCCACATAGAAAAAATCGATTGGGCTCCAGTAACCCCTGGTAAGAAAAAATAAAATCACACCCAGGTGGAGGTTTAGTACACTAGGCTACTGTATGCACTGTATGTAAGCAAACCGCATTAAAATCCGTTGCTCGGTTGCGGTAGATGTGTTTGAATGTGTTAGCAAGTTTAGCAAGCTAATCGGCTAATCTGTGTGTCGCGTTGACAATGACGTTGCGACAGCTTTAGGTCGCCGCTCTTTCTCTCTCTCCATTCACTCTCTCTCTCTCGCTCGACCACCGAACCGCTCTTTATCTCGCTCGCTTGTGGACCCAGGGGGAGGGGCTTAGGCTACGAACGGACGGACACACATGTCAATTATGGAAGCGGCTGCACCACTTCAAAATAAATCATGTGGCTCACCTGGTAGAACGCGTACCATGAAGGCTTAGTCCTTCACGCAGCCGACCCGGGTTCGAATCCGGCCTGCGGTCATTTTCTGCATGTCCTCCCCGCCGTCCTGTAGCTGTCCAGCAAATACTGTCCTATCAAATAAAGGCAAAATGCCCAGAAAATAAATAAATCATGTGGAAATCCATACAGGCACCGACTGGTAAACCACACACACACACACACACACACACACACACACACACGACTCAATTCCTTAGTAAATAGTAAACCGTGCTCTGGAAGTACCACCCTCTCAGCTCTTACCTGATTGATGATCAGTCAGGAACATTGCAGGCTGAGAATGTTTTCTGCTTTAAGCCCTGTGAATGAATCGAAAAGGACATTGTGTTTATAATGCAAGCGAGTCTGTTTATAATCCAAGCAATTCTGTTTTACAGGAACAGTCAGTCAAATTGTCTCATTTATGCCATTACAAAAAATATAATACCATTTCCCACACATGCTGCATTCTCCCTTTTATAAGTCATGGCACTTTGTTATTAAGTGTCAAGAGTGGACAGCATGTAGTACAAAATACAACGTAAGAAATATGGACAGGAGGTTTCGCTCGTAATGTCTGACTATAGCGGCCATGTAAGGCCATGTGTGAAACAGGCATTTGAATTGGTGTCAGATGATTGCTGCAGAATTCAGCAGCGTGTGATTGAGAGTGACTCTTTCCTTCAGTGGTGGTCGGCTAGGTGACCACACCAACGTAATGAAATGTGTGGCAGTTTATAGATCCATGTGATTCTGAAGCTGCCAAAATGCCGGTCAAATAAGTCAAAGCACTGCAGTGAGCATTAGGCACACATTAGGCCATAGGTTTTCAAAGTGGGAGGCGGACCTCCCCAGGGCGGCTCCAAACAGTTTCAGGGGAGGCTCAGTGAATGGGAGTGGGGGGGGGGGGGGGGGGAATATTACATTAGTTATCAAAATGAGATCACATAGATAGAATATCCTAAATGTGCCTGATTTGGTTAAAGATAGTTCAGAGATACAATTTTCCCACTCTCCCGGAGTCAGAAATAAATGCATGCCTTCAGAGTTCAGACACAGCTTTTTTATAGTATGAAGCTATCTTGTCTCAGTTGTTGACATCAAATAATTGTTGGGATCAAATAACATAATCATTATCCCATAGGCATCCAGGAATTTAGCGAAACTACAGTAAGCAAGTAAGGTGTGTGTGTGTGTGGGGGGGGGGGGGGTCGGGGGAGTCGTCCCTAAGCTTTGTCGGAGGTGAGGCCCACAGCCTCAGACTTTGAAAACAGGCAATAGGCTGGTGTTTTGATGCCATTTTAGAAGGGGCCTTTGTACTAGTTCTCTGTGCTGTGAACCATGTCCTGAGCTTCTCTCTGCCAATGAAGACAACCTCCAGTGACTTTACCTAGCTTGTAAGGAGATCAGACCTAAGAGGGCATGAAAATGAGAACCAGGATAAGAAGCAAGATGGTAATGACATGTGGGAACTCTTCGACTCCCCAACACTCCTTTTCAAAAGCTGATATCAGATCCAACCGTACAGGTCTTTAAATGGAGGGCTCTGGGAGTTGAGCAAACACTTCAGTGTGGGACAAATCCAAATCGTTAAGATTTCCAGATAAAAAAAATCACTAAACCATAAGTTTATTTTCTTTTTTCCGCCTCATTAAAACAGCAGCCAAAATCAATACAGTTTGGGGGGGTGGGGGGGGATGGACTGAAGTTTTCAGTCACTGTACAAAACTGTACTGTACAACAATAGCAGATGGAACAGCTGAAATATTACCATCATGCTAATAGCATCATTTGATTGATTTTAATGAAAACACCTTTTCATTTTTGCATATCATTGGTAACATTTAGCTATTCTATGGAAGTTGCTTATATAATGAAGAAATACATTTAATCTTGGTAATTTACAAATGTCAGCTCCAAATACAGCAATGACTTATATTAATGTCCTGTAAGTTTACTGTAGAATAGATGCTCCACAACAAAGTTGTGGAGTGGTTTGATTAGGTCCTTTTGATGTCTATAATGATGTGGCATAGCAAGTCCTGGCTAAAGCGACTTGTCCAAATGGCCTTATACTGTACTTTGAAATCCATTCTCATAAGCAAAGTTTTCAACAGATCAATTTTGTCACTGGTTTTATAAAAAGTAATTTAATTTAAAGTTAAAGTTCTATTTTGTCAAAACTGACTGTTATAAAACCTTTTGACGTCCAACTGGACGTTTGAGCCAAATTCGAAGAAATTCCGTGAAGGCATTCCTGAGATATTGCGTTAACGAGCATGAAAATGGGCGGTCGTGAGTGCATAGTGACCTTGAACTTTGACCTCTGACCACCAAAATCTAAGCAGTTCATCCGTGGTATCGCGGTAACAAACATCGGACGGACAGACGTATGTACTGTACTACATACGGATGTACGGACGCATGGACGGACAAGCCGAAACCATAACGCCTCCGGCCCGCTATCGCCGGCAGAGGCATAAAAAAGACAAATCATTGAAATGATAGTGACTATATAATAGTTTGTCTCAGTGCATGCCATCACCCTCTGACAGATGGAAACAGAAAACACACATGGCTCAGATGATGGATGGATTTTCCTGCCTTTGCAGAGCTTAACTCCATTCACTTGGATGCAGACTTCAAAAAATGTTTAAGCTATGTCTGAGGTTTATGGTTTGATGTAATCCAACTGTACTCAATTGTGCGTGAGAGATTCAAGACGCAACAAAATCATAACAGAATACTATTCGGGGGATCAGACATTTTCCCTTTAAATTTGCATGACTAAAATAAACCAAAGGCTCCACTCACTGGCTCCATCATTCTTCGTTAAAAGGGTTTCAGCTAATTCGTCCAAATAGTGGGAGTTGTGGTGAATGCACATTGCCATTTGTTCCATGCATATTTCTTCCATAGGCATCCATATTATGTAAAGCTTAACAATGGCTGTGGATAGTTGACGTCTTCCTGTGGCGACACGTACAGTAGAGATGATAGCATCAGAATTCCTGCCTTTTTGAAGTAAAAAGAAACAAGGATGGGAGAAACCTTACAGGACAGCATAACCTTCTGTGATTGGTTAGGGAGAAGAGGTGAAGTGAGTCAACCAAGATCACTGTATTCCAGCTGCAAACACACGTACAACTAACCTGTAAATCAACTGACTACGCCTAACATGAAACAGCCTTATCTGATAGAAACTGAAAAACACTCACAGGGTGTGACCAGGACAAACCAACAACTCACGCAGCAACACCAAAAACACATTGTCGTCCAACAACAGTTTGCCAACAGGGTCACATCTCACAGGCCAATATGGTCTCATGGTAGTTTGTGTTGGCATGTTAACAACTTGTTGTTATGGTGCGCCTAAATCAATTGGTTAAGGTTACGGTTACGGTTACGGTTTGGGGTAGGCTTAAATAACAAACACGTTAAATGTGAGTATGGTCTACTTTGGACATGCTGGGATGCGAACACAGCTCTCTGGTGTGAAAGAGGAGGGTTTTGTTCCCCCATCATCCACCCCGACCACTGCACCCTACGTGGCGGCCGCCCGGCTTATTTGAAGTGAACGTCACACAACAACGTGCTGCGGGCACGCACTCGACTTCCAACTGTAATACATTTGTTTGAAAGTTGTCCTCCCGAGTGTCACGAGTAAATTTAACAAAACGTGTGCATGTACACGATTCAATAGATTAAACAATGTGACTGCCAACATGAACTGCCGTGAGAGCGGGTTGCACAGGGTCGCATGCCAAGTCTAATGCACCACGAGCTTCCTGATCAGACAGCTAGTTGGCCTCAGTGTGGGGTGCTTCACTTAAAGCAATGAGACTGGAAAAAAAAACACCATATGTTCAGAATTTCACGGAGAAATAGGATGGACAAAAGCAAATGCCAGTGACATGATCGCATATGTTTGCTGAATCATTTCATGCTATTTTCCCCCTTCTAACTTTTAAAATAGTGATAAAACTATACTATAAAAAAATATTATAGAGTAGACGTTTCAACTCGACAATATAAACACTCGGCTTACTTCCTGTTGCAGTGTTTGCTAGTACAATAACTGACAGGACATAAGCTAGGTTCCAAACAGTTCCCTAGCAACACAATTCCGTGAAAACCGTTTAACATTCCCTCTCTATTTTATATTATTACGAAGAGCTTTCATTTCTGCAGGAACCCTAAGTGCTAACGTGTCCTTTTGTTCTCAGTTTCACATTGCAGGAAAAGGACGGATGATGACAGTAAAAATGTCAACGCTACGGAAGCGAACAACACACTCCAACAGTCGCTGACATTCCTGCAAAGGCTGCGACAGAACAGCGGGGAGGACAACCGGCAGGACCGACAGAACCCGCCGCCCTGATGAGGGAGGCAGAGCCAAGACGGCTGCACTGAGCGGGCTAACTGGACTGACTGAAGGGAGGCAGCTGTGAATGTGTCGACATCCCAGGCGGAAAATGGCGGCGTGGGTGATCGCAAATCAGTGCTCGAGTGGCAGGGTGTCGACACTCCTCCGTGTCGTACTGTCTGTCGTGCATACTGTTCCCGACAGAAGCACACTCTCTGCTCCTGAACAAGAAAGAAAGACTTCTGCACATTTTGAATGCATTCCAGCAAACCTTTGGGCACAATGTGTGTGACCTTTGGTTTCAAAGTGAGAACCAGAACTAATCATGTATCTAGTAAATTATCTATTTATGATACACTGAATCTGTAATAAAATAGGAAAGTTGTTAATTTAATACCAAGGCTGTATACACTGTCCGGTCGAGGAACTACAGGTTTTTTATTGACTTTCATGGCACAAACTAATGTCAATTCAATCAAAATCAGCTCTGCATTAAAAGGTTCCGGTTCGCCGTCTCTTTTCAGCCTAAATGTCTCTGTTTGGAGCCTGGAATCTGTAGCTGATCCAACCGTACAATAGGTTTTCCTTCAAAAAGTCACTAAAACAAATCTTGAATCCACAATAACCATTTTGTTGTTTTAGATTATTGTTTTTATTGCTTTTTATTGATCGTTTCTATTGCTTGTGATTGTTTTTATTGCTTGTGTTTGTGATAGTTTTTATTGCTTGTGATTGTTTTTTGCTTGTGTATGTGATTGTTTTTATTGCTTGTGTGGACCCCAGTAAGACTAGCAACCACTTTGTGGAAGCTAATGGGGATCCGAATAAAGAATAAAGAATAAAGTACAGTTCTTCAACCTCTAGATTATGTAAAGATAACACCATCTGTTGCACTGACAATTAAAATAATCTAAAACTGTGTAAAAGCATGCAAAGTCATCATTCCCATTCGTTGATGCATCATTTCTCATAGCACTAAACGATGTATGGCTATTAGGCTACTGCTGTTACAACACTAATTGTACTTCGATAGGTTCAAGGCAGATTTACAAGTTAATTTTTCTAATGTTATTTTAACACACAGACACACTACACACAGTACTTCCCACATCCCACCCTCGCTGCTATTAGCCTTTTTCACTTCCCACCCAATTCACCCATTTTGTGTCTAAAAGGCAGGAGTAACTGGTAACACAGGTGCAAGCAAAAAATTAACGAGGGCCCCAGCGCTGGATCACCAAATGGATTGGAATTTGAAAGGCTCATTAATGTTCTGCTTGCACCTGTGTTACTTCCTGCCTTTTAGACACAAAATGGCTGGATTGGGTGGGAAGTGGAAAAAGGGCGAATAGCTTCGCTACTGTTTGAGGAGAGGTTATGTGACTTTGATGTTATAAGAGGGATTTGCAAGATTAACATGTATTCAGAATGAATCTGGGGGGAAATCCTTGGGGGGGGGGGATACACAGAGAATGTGATCCATTTGAAAAGAAGCTGTGACCAGTGTGTGACCTCTGCCAGGCGGCCTGTGTGGCTTTTAAAATATCACGCTGCACAAAAGCCACAACAACTTAGCATGGAAACAATTATCCTGCCTGAAGCTCAGCTAGATTACTATCAGGTGATTCTTGTTACAATTTTCTACAAGCATTAGAAGAGAAGAGAAGAGTGTGTGTGTGTGTGTGTGTGTGTGTGTGTGTGTGTGTGTGTGTGTGTGTGTGTGTGTGTGTGTGTGTGTGTGTGTGTGTGTGTGTGTGTGTGTGTGTGTGTGTGTGTGTGTGTGTGTGTGTGTGTGTGGGGGTTTTAATTGATCAAAGAACTTGGTTGGTCATATTGGCATGTGCAACACACTAGATTGGAAATGTGCAGGATATTAAAGTTGAGTTTGGAGTTGAGTCGTGTGGTCGGGAGCCAGTGTTGCAGCACATTTCTAACAGTTAGGATTATTCTCAGAACAAACACAGTGCATGTGAGACATGCTGGCACAAAACTCAGATTTAGCAGCTGGGCAGTCTCTGATCCCTTAAATCAGTGGTTTTCAAAGTGGGATCCGGGGACCGCCAAGCGTCCTTGGGGGGTTCCAGGGGATCCCCAGCAAAATAATTTATTTATACTAGAATTCCAACCATAAGTAACACAGTGACAGAATGTATGACTATTTTGGTCATAGGTTTCATAATAAAACATCTAAAAGTGTGACAATCCTCCCAGCCTGCACTCATTGGGCTTAAAATGACCTTCAGACCATTCAGTCTCTCTCCCTCCTCACCGATGCATCAATAGACCAGAAAGCAATGAGCAACGCATGCAATAAGGGCACAATACTTATTCTCAAATGGAAAACCTCTCAATTCACTTTCACTATCGTTATCACCATTTTTTTTAACTTACACATAAAGCCCACAGCCAAAGGTC
Source organism: Poromitra crassiceps (assembly GCF_964638095.1). Classification (NCBI taxonomy): domain Eukaryota; kingdom Metazoa; phylum Chordata; class Actinopteri; order Beryciformes; family Melamphaidae; genus Poromitra; species Poromitra crassiceps. The sequence continues at coordinate 31,683,898 of NC_139631.1, forward strand.
ACGTCAGACACATTCCCTGGCTGGCAGGTTCTGGAAAGGCATTCTGGGAAATGTAGGAAATCACAAACAGATTTAGAAATGGAAGAGGCAGGTTTGAGGGAAAGCGGCAACAAGAAGGTAAATTACAACACTACATCACAATATAACTCTTGGAATGCACTTAGCATCACAGATTGATGATACATGACAGAGAATCTGAAGGAGGGAATTTTCCTTTCAGATCAAGTTGGCCTAAACAAAAATAAACAGAGATTCATCAAAGGCTGGCTTGGTGAGCAATAGCTTGTAACGTCCAACATCATGTGTTCAGGTTCAGCTCACAACGGTTGGTGGTCCCAAGCAAATGATTCATTGCTAATAATGGCACTGACATAAAACATTATACACAAGAAGGCAGATAGGCCTCTTACCCCAGCTAATTGACAAGTCTAATGGCTAGCTACTGCCATCTAGTGCAGCGATTTGTAATTACTAGCTTCATAAACATAATACTGTATATAGCTTATACAGCTGTTCTCTGCCATAATAATGCAGGGTGTAGCTGTACAAGGGTTTTCTTTGATTTTGAGGTTCACCAAGCTGCAAATAATGCTACTCCTACCCTGACAACTGACAACTCTGCCTTCAGTCACCTGCTTCAGAAATAATTTGGGTTGAGGTAGGGCAACATCACACTGCACTATACATACGACATAATACACAATACACTGTATATTAAAACAAATGTGTCTGTTTTACCACATCTGTGTGTGTCTTCTTTGGCTCAACACAGCCTATGTGTTTCTTTTCAACACAACATAGTTAATGACAATTATACATTTTCAGTTTTTGAACATACTGTATAATTATGTTGTGTTGAACAGTAATACAAATAAATGTGTGTTGTCCCAAAGAAGATAGGCTACACGTCTTAAAAATGACCTACTGGCCTGCTGTAGGCTAATGGATTTTTATCTGACTGAGTGTGTGTGTGTGCTGTACGTGGTGTGAAGTGGACACAGTCTACGTTGATGCACTGAATGCATCATCTGAAGTTAATTATGAAGGCTAGATGGCTGAAAGGTTTAATCTCTGTGATGTAACATTTGCAGCAGGCCAGCAGCAGAAGCGGACAATCATCCACTTCTCACATCTACGTCAGCTCGGGTTTTGATTTTAAGAATGTCGAGTTTTAAGAATGTTCCACCCACTAGCCCTTAGTTCCTTTTGAAAATGAATCAATCCCTTCTTCCCTGATGATGGATGTTTGTTTCAACCTTAAAGGAACACTCCGCTTATTTTCAACCAGCTTTGTATCATTAGAACATCAGTAGTATATCAGAAAACTGTAAACGGTTTTGAAGTCTGTCATTTAATTTGACAGTTATTGAGTGTTAAAGTGTGGTCCACACTAACTCAAATGAATAACTCATTAACTCAAATCAACTCTCAATAACTGTCAAACTATTCATCATTCATCTAGTTTGACAGTTATTGAGAGTTGATTTGAGTTAATGAGTTATTAATTTGAGTTAGTGTGGACCAGTGATGTCACTGGTCCACACTTTAACACTCAATAACTGTCAAATTAAATGACAGACTTCAAAACCGTTTACAGTTTTCCGATATACTACTGATGTTCTAATGATACAAAGCTGGTTGAAAATGGGCAGAGTGTTCCTTTAATGAATCTGACTAATTTAAGGTCAGCAGAAAGATGCATCATCACTGTGTATAACTTTACTCTGTCTGAAGCAATAATACTACCAGGGCCTTGGATTGCTAACACAACTGAGTGATAAAATGCTTATTTCATTTCCTAACAGGCTATTTGATTAACTCTAGCTCACAGATTAGCCTGACAGATAAAGCCATCCATCACAAACATGTTGCCAGGTTACAGTAACTAGCCAAGCCTACCCTACGTGCTGTAGCTTAGCAGCCATCCCCAAACAAAAGCCTCGCAGCTTGCCCGGGCAGATCGCATGATAAAGGTTCAAGATGAGCAGCCAACTCGACAACAACAGTGACGCAGCAGGGGTCAACCAAAGTGTCGACCTCTCCGTGTTTATCAATACTCACCCTGCGGCGGTGAATGCTGAAACAAAGCTGCTTTCTGCCTACGAGAAAGACGCTCACACCAGCAAAGTTTACCTGGCGGGGAAAGGTGAGTCACGCTGGTCCATGAAATAATTTATTGGACCTCGATCCTCCCTCCACCCAAAGGGTCCTTGCGCAATGTCCTTGCATCCATCCCGGTGTCGCGTGGAGGTGACTTCCATGCTTGGGGCTCTCTTCTGGCTCATGGAAGCCGACTTTGGTGCTTAAAATCCGGGTGACCTCGAAACCTGAGGATCTCTCCTGGCTTTATGGAGGGGGGTGCAAATCTTGGCGGTTTGTACCTGCCGAGATTTGCGCCTGTTTAACAGCCCCAAAATATGGTGGGGGTGTGCAATTCTGGCGGGGGTGCAAAACTCGGCATGACACCGGAAGCGAGCGGTCATGAAATTTCCCACTTGTCAACTGTTTTCACTTTTCAGTTTCGATGAGGTGTTGTGATTGATTGTTAGCATACTCTGTGTTGTCACACAGCTAGCAGCATGACTGTTTTGGTTTACCCCGCTCGCCGGACGCTTCTGGCTCATACTGAGCGCATTAGCGCTAATGCGCTCAGTATGAGCCAGAAGCGTCCGGCGAGCGGGGTAAGTTTTGGTCACATCTAGTCACATCACAACATGCAACAGGCTATTTGCGTTGTGAGATAATGCCAGTCTACTTTTCATGCATGCTATTTTGAAAATGCCCAAGAGTTGCTGCACACAGGGCCCCGGCCCTGCACATCTGGGGGCCCTAAGCAGGATCAGTTTGGGTGTATATACACTTAGCCTATATTACAATTATTTTAAGCAGAGATACCCATGTGGACTCTTTGGATTCACAAGAGTCTCAGCTTTCTTGCCATACCCAATTTCTACAATTCCATGACTGTAAAGCACCACAGTGTGCAGAAATATGGATAGAAAAAAAAGACTAAAATGTCATCTTTTCACTGCATGCTGTCTTTCGGATCCTGGAGCTCTTAAACCCTATGTAGGCTAGCTGATTATGTCACACATGACATGGCTGTAAAGACTCCTGTGGTTCTAATGAGTCCAATGTCATCTTTTATATTTTGTATCACTTGTATGTACTTTGGAATTGAAAAACTTTTACCTTTACCATATTATTATTACTCTGTAAAGCACTTTGAACTGCCCCCATCAGTGCAGGAAATATACTAGAAAAGCTGCCTTGCCTTGCCTACTGTGCTGAAAATAAGTGTCAGACAATGCTAACTACAGTCCTATTCAAGCCATAAGCCATGTGGAGCGCTGACCACATAACAGAGGGTTCCATTTAAAGCCACTTTCATCCAGCCTCCATGCCTCTTTGCTACTGTACATGGGGGCAGCAACAGGAACAGAATGAGTGGACATTATAATAAGAGGGAAATGAGTGACATTAAGGAAGGGTCGCAGCTTGATAGCTGTCAAGTCTAAAGGTGCACCCCGCAGCTACCATGCAGGGTGCTGGCACACCAACTGGAGCAATTTGGGGTTCAGTGTCTTGCCCAAGGACACTTCGACATGCAGACTGGAGGAGCCGGGAATCGAACCACAGACGTCTTTTGTCCAAAGCGATTAGTGGACGACCCACTCTACCTCCTGAGCTACAGCCGCATCTCAAAGTGCTTATAACGACACAAAGAGACCAAGCTAAAAATAAAGAAACATGTCCATGACACCAGGTTCAGTTAGCGAGAGAGAAAAGCATACTGTAGACTGTGGAATCAAGTCACCAAATTGAACAAAAGAGATTGAATTGAATAGAAAAAGAGAGAATTCTATCAGCAAAGAATAAAAGGAGTCTAACAGGGCTGCCTGTCTGTATCAGCAATGCATTCCTGTCTCAGGGTTATTGCTAGCAGAGGGGAGAAATATACCCTGGTTGATAGCTAGTTATGTGTCTCTGCATGTGTGAGATGTCTTATGACTAATAGCTCATACCATTAATTATGTGTATGCAATTATAGCTTATTGATTATTAAATGCCAATCAATTGAACTTTAATTTTCGACAAAAAAAGCTATAGATACAGTCGGTCATGTTACTTCCGGTATACCGTGTGTGTGTGTGTGTGGGGGGGGGGGGGGTATGGGAGGATTTCCCCCATGCTGACCCATTGACTGAATGTATGCAATGTGTTGAATGATATTATGGGTAGAATACCTTTTTACTCATTACCCTGTTCTCTTTGATCAAATTGGATTTTGTTCTGATCTTCATCCGTACAGGACTAGAACAGCCACTGCTGGACTACTTTCATTACCGTGCCCTAGAACTAATGCAATGAAGAATACTCTATTATATAGAGCCTTTTCCTTATGGAACACACTTCCTCTGGATCTTCAAAACATTCCTGGGAAGATAGAACTAAAATCACTTTTTAGTCTGCACCTCTTTTACCATTACTATTTGGTTATCTAAATTCCTACCATGGAGCAAGCTAGCATAACAATGGTGGTACCTACCTATTCTCCTGAATGTCTAGTTTCTGCCACTAATACCAGTCCAGAAGCTCAGCTCTAGCTTAAAATTTGAGCGTGTGAGAGCCTGCCAAAACCAGACCTCTGCCATCTTCTTCCCATCTTCCATCTTCTTCCCTGACGGCTGCGGGGCCCTAAGCAGCTGCTTAGTTTGCTTATAGGGAGGGCCGGCTCTGGCCGCACACCTTTCTGCTCTTAGCCAGCTAGCAAAATGGGTTTTGTTTTCAAAAATAATACAATAAAAGCAAAATATATGATTGGAGGACAAGACAAAGATATAATATTTATTGTTGGAATAGCCTCCTCCTAACCCCCCCTCCATATACCAGTATTATTATGCCACATAGAAGAGTTAACGCTAACGTACAAACATCATCTGAAACTGGGAACTTGAAGATTAGATGCTTATTGTTTATTGTTTATTTGCACAAAGAAAAAATGAATAACAACAGATAGTACAAGTATCTTGATACAAAGAAAATTGTGCAGGTGAGGGAAAGAAACCCGGAAGGGCTTATAGAATCTCACCTTATGCAGATCAGCACTGTGTTTCAAAGTTTGTCTAGTCATACATCTCTACTAAACCTTGTGTTTTTGGTTAGGCATCTATTCAAATGGTCACAGGTCATTTTATAGCCTGGTGAGGTCATACAAGTTTCAAAAAATGGCCTCACACTACTATGGGGACTAACATCATCACATCATTGGTCTCACTGAATGCAATTCCAAGACTGTTTAGGGACCCCAGTATGCAGAAATATTCAAATAGAGTATAGGCAAAAATAACATACACTTAATAACTTATACTGCAGTGCACGCAAAAACTGCATGGTTTTCACCAAAACCTGCATGGGATTAGCATAAAGTGGGCATATCTGTAAAGTGGAGACTTGAAAATGGCCATGCCATGTTTTTCCCTTGCAATTTTTTTTGCCTAACTTTGGAGCATTGTTTACCCCCCTTCGTGACAAGCTAGCAAGACAATGGATGCCTTAGGTCTTCTATATCATAATGATACCACCAATCTTCACTCTAGCAGTAAAAATGAGCCCCCGACACCCTCTGAAGGACAGCGATGTCAGCTGCGCCCGCCGTCATCTGGGAGGAGTTAAACAAAAAATACCCAGGAAAAAATACATTGGACATGACCTCGTGTCCTCAATGTACAGAGTACAGACATGACAGAATGTTCTCAGACCGGCTTTTAGTTGAATAAAACTTACAGTAATAACGCGGCTATTATAACGCCTTCCTACCTCTTCCTACTCCAGTCATGTCCTTTCTCTGTCTCTTGACTTCACCTTCATTTCTTGATAATGGTGTTTCGCAGTTCATGTTTTGCTGGATGATTGAACATAAATGATTTGTCTTCTTTTCATAGAATATCTCAGTGAGCAAGGACAGACTTTTGTTCTGCCTCTTGTTGGAAAACTCAAGCAACAGATAAGCGCTGATCCTACACTTTGTCCAGAGTATCCGTCTTCCCTTGGCCTGACCGAATTCACCAGGAGAGCCACAGAGTTTGCTTTGGGGAAGAACTCGCCTGCTATATTGGAGAACAGGGTAATCTGAACTGAACAGAGCGGTATATAACTTATTAGAGCTGACATACTACACCTTGGTACTTACACATAGACACTTCAAGGTGAAACCGTCTGTAGCTAATCTTCCCCAAAATTGACACTGTCATAGAGAGGCAAAGTGAACGTCACTTCCTGCTTCAGCACTGTACCGGAGTTTTTCTTCCGCAATTTATTTTCCCATAGACATTTCGTAAAATGCCTATAAAAATAGTTTTACTCGGTCAAACCAAACGGTTCAGCTATATTTAGAATCGGGAGAGACCGTAGAACATTTCACTCTGACCAAAACTTTAAAAAACAACATTGAAAAAACATTTTCTTTAAACCCGCATTTTTTTTTAACGTTTTGGTCTGAGTGAAATGTTATGTGGTCTCTCCTGTTTCTAAATATATCTGAACCGTTTGGTTTGAACAAGTAAAACTATTTTTATACGCATTTTACGAAATGTCTATGAGAAAATAAATGGCGGATGAAAATCTCTGGTACAGTGCTGAAGCAGGAAGTGACGTTGCACTTTGGCTCTGTATTCTCAGAAGCAGTGTGCAACGAAACCTATAATTGGCCTGTCTTGTGTATACAGCCAGCAGCAACAAACTCAGATCAGATCAATGGGAAATCTGTGCTTCTGTCCTCTTGGTATTGCCTGCCTTGCTGCAGGTGCTGGGTGTCCAGACTGTTGGTTGCACTGGTGCCCTGCGTCTGGGAGCGGAGCTCTTGAGACACTGGTATGATGTGAGTGCTGCTTGGTGTGGCCCGGTCTATCTTTCTTCCCCTTGTGATGGTAAGTTAAACCTCACTGCCTACTGACAGCATTTGAAGATACTGTCATCTACTGTACAACCAGCTATTTATTTGACTTCAACAAATTACCATAGTGCATAACTTATGTTTTTGTGTTCTTGTTTAGCATGCTGATGGAAAAAATGTGTTTGGAACTTTACTAACCCATTGAAAATATATTAGATTAGATGACACCTTAATTATTTCTGCGGGGCAATTGGACGATTGCAGCAGCAAATAGTACTTGTCTTGGACACATCAAAGGAAAATAGGATATACAAAATAATAGTACATACACATATGCCACCAAGTGGATGAATATAAAATGTGCAAAAAAAGTGTGGATTCTAGCAAAAACAGGTATGCAAAACAGCAGCTGTAGATATGCATTGAGAGAGTTTATAGTTGGGTAATTTCCAGCAGTTCCATGACCGTGGACTGCAGAGATTCAAGTGGTCACGGAACTGACCGAAATGACCCAACTATTATATTTGACTTCACTTTACAGATGGAGATAATATTTTCATATGGAGGAATCCATATACAGAAACAGCATGTCCAAGAATGTAGAGAATGTAGAGGAAATTTGACAATGTGCAAGAAACATCTCAGCAAAGTACTTTACAGACAGAAATCATATGTATAGACCTGTCCTGCACATTTAGGAACCCTCCAGAAAAGATGGCAATGTGCAAATTGAATACTCAAATCAGAACATGTTGCAAATGCAAACACATTTTTACCGCCTCAGAATACAGTTTTAAAAACACTTTAAAATGAAACAATAGTCTTGTAATGATGAATCATGAAATGTCAGAATGAATGAATGAAAAAGACAGTGATGGTATCGCAGTATTTCAACAGAGGATGTCACACTGCAGTCACAGTTTGGGATTTAAATTGGGGTTGATGCAGAAAAGTTCATCCTGCTTTAGGTATCTAATGTAATCACTTTGCTTGATCCTGCAGATTCGCTGGCTCCTATCTTCCAGGCAGCGGGGATCCAAGACATCCGTCCGTACTATTACTGGGATGACGAGCAGCGAGGCGTTTGTTTGGAGAAGCTCCAGGAGGATCTTGAGAGGGCTCCGGAGCAGAGCGTCATCGTTCTGTCTGCTTCGGCCCACTGCCCAACTGGAGCAGACCTCTCACAGAAGGACTGGGTGCTGATCACACAGCTCATGATGGTATCTGTGCTCTTTAAGAAGAATATCATCTTTTATCAGGCTATAGTTCTTCACTGCCGTCTGATTGTCATCCTTTCCGTTTCTCCCCACTCTTTCAACAGAGGCGCAGGCTGTTCCCTTTCTTCTTGCTGCCTGCACATGGGCTCTGCCGTGGGGATCTGGAGCGGGACGCCTGGCCCGTGCAGCACTGTGTGTCGCTGGGGATGGAGCTCTTCTGCGCTCAGTCTTTCTCCCACTGCTTTGGGTTGTACGGTGAGAATGTGATGTTTAAAGGCCCAGACGCACCAAACTTTTATTTATTTATTTTGTTTAACCTTTATTTAACCAGGTAGGTTTTATTGAGAACCAGTTCTCATTTACAATGAGTGCGTTTACATGCAAACAATAAACAGTTTATTAGCGGATTTCTGGAGTTACCTGATTATTCAAATGGTCATGTAAACAGCATAAACCGATAAGCTTTATCCGTTTATGGCCGTTATCGGGTTATGAATAAACCGATAAACATACCTTTTTGGCCAATAACCTGTCTTTTGAGTGCATGTAATGACATCACAACAGTATAATCCTAATGTTAATTTAAAATTAAATATTCTTCTAAATATGGATAAAAGTCCAAAAAACATAAAATTTTCTTCGACGCTACCCTTGCGGGCAGCGTCGAGATTCCATTCCTTACAGCACCCCCTACTTAATAATAGTTCCAGCGCGGCTGCGAAAATGTGGTGGCGCATTGTGTCAAGTGTACATATAATGGCTCGGGGAACGGTCCGGCCCCCAGCCCCTTAGGTTTCTGACAATGTGGCCCCCTGAACAATTTAGTTGAATAGCCCTGGTCTAATGCATCCAGTCCAGCAGACTTATGAGTGTCCAGGCTGAGCAGCTCCCCAAGTACCTCAGACTCCCGTATTGGCTGAAAGGAGAAGAGGGGGGAACCTAAGGCAGGTCAGTGGGTGACAGAGGCTAGGTTGACAGGAGAGCAATTAGGAGTACTGGAATTGTCATCATAGGCACAGCCGGCTTTGACAAAGTGTCTATTGAAGTGGTCCACCATTTTGGATTTGTCTGTGACAACAACACCGTCATATTTAATTACAATGGGCAGATGGGAAGGCATATTTTTCTTTTCCATTGTTTTGATGGTATTCCAAAATGTTCGGGGGTCAGTACCATTAGCAGTCAGTTGCTGTTTGAAATAGCTCGATTTTGCCTGTCTAATAGACTGAGTACATTTGTTTCTTAAAGCCCTGTATGATTGCCACTCAGATGTTTTGTTAGAGCTATTTGCTCTACACTATAGAGTGTGTTTTTGGCGAATAAGCTCATACAGGTCAGGACTGAACCAGGGGCTGAAAGATCTAGGGCAGGCATCTTGAGGCGGCTATTATTTCTAGATTTTTGTTGATTCAATTGGTCTTCTTCCCCCCAATATGAGTGGGTATGTAGAAGGTTTTTCAACTCATTTTTTTAAACACAGATGACGGGTAGGCACAGCTGTGTCCTCCACTGTGAATAGCAAATGCATCATTGATAATGTCATGGTAACCTTTTCCATTACATTTCAATTTTATTTTCTCAAGTTGAGTTGAATACAGTTTTGCCAGAATTTCCCTACGGGGATGAATAAAGTACTCTATCTATCTATCTATCTATCTATCTATCTATCTATCTATCTATCTATCTATCTATCTATCTATCTATCTATCTATCTATCTATCTATCTATCTATCCATCTATCTATCTACAACTTGTACTAGGGATGAAACGGTAGCCTAATTTCACCTCCAAGTCAGCTTTCAAGGAACATATCATGGACATTTTCACTGACACCTGCAACTGCCTAAACTAGCACTTGCCTCCTGCCTGTCTGCTCCGGCTGTTTTTATTGTTTTGTTTTTGTTTTTTTGTATTTGCTCTGTTTGTCTTGCCGTGTTTTAACTGTGTTTTAACTTGTTTTAACTTTGTATTTATTTTACCCCCTATTCCTCAAAAGGCGTGTCTTTTGCCAGGTCGCCATTGTAAATAAGAATTTGTTGTTGTTGACTAAGCTGGTAAAAAAAAAAATACTTGAACACATTTCCTTATATTAGCCTCATCTTTCCACTCCCGTCCTGCAGGTGAGGGTGTGGGACACCTGCTGTGTGTCTTAAAGCAGAACTCCATCCTCTTGGCTGTGCAGTCTCAAGCTGAGAAACTGGTCCAAGCGCTGTGGGCCCAGCCATCTGTAGGAGGAGCACGCGTCGTTGCGACGGTGCTCAGTAACCCTGCCCACCTGGTTGAGTGGTGAGTCACATGCAACTTGAAGGTATTCACAGAATGTGGCCTTGGTCTTGGCTGCCACACCTACTTCACATCTCCTTTCTGTGCCATGTCTGTCTCAGTATGCATGTTCACCCTGCAATGTCTGGTGCTCTGCTTATGGCCCAAATTACATGGTAGAAAATAAAATACCATACCACTACTGTCAGCACACCATTAAAACATTAATGGTGTGTGTATTGTAAACATAAAATATTTGTACTTTTTAAAGGATAATGGGAACCTAAGTGATTGGTTGACACAACTTACAACTGTGTCAAACAGTTTTGCCGAGTTGTTCCGTGGGATATTGGAGGCATTGAATCAGTTGTATCTCCCAGGCAGGAGGCAGTGAAGCACATTGTGGAGAGATGCATGCTGATCAGAGAGAGGTTGAGAGAAAGATTGAGGCTTCTGGGATCTCCGGGATGCTGGGACCACCTGACTCAGCAAGGTGGACTGTACTGTTGCACAGGTTTGAACGGTGAGGAGCAAACAGATTCTACCGTGTTCCACTTTCACCATCAGATGACCTCTAGGATGAGGTGAAGATCACCAATGTTCTGGAGCAGGCAAAACAAGTCAACAAGCATCTGAAAAGAACAAGACAGAACATGCTTTTATCTTTAATAACAGCATTTGTCAGCACTTGCTTTCTTTCACTTGATTGATCCTTTGAAATCGATAATTGGCTTTTTACATTCTATATATAAATGACATGTAAATGTGTCATTTTCAAATTGAGTCTGTCGCCTTTCACGCCTTGCATGGATGAGATATACAATTACTGCAACTCGCCAGTCGCCCACACAAAAAACACGTTATGAGATATGGCTGGATTTCATGGTCTGTTGTACTCCTCTAGGCTTGTAAACTTTCTTGTTCAACTTATCACAGAGAAAGTATTCATTATTGACGTGCCATCATCAAAAGGATTTGTAGGTAATAGGTTTTACAGAACCTTTTCAGAAACATAAATTCACATTAAGCACAAACAACTGATTATTCTATCTGTTATTTCCAATCTAGCAAACTTTAAAAAAAATCCACGGCGACACTGGCCAATGTCGCCGTGTTAATTGTTAATTTCTGTTAATTGCTTTTGTGTTTTTCCTTCTGCTGCAGGTCAGCAGGTAGAGTTTCTGTCACAGAGGAGACACGTCTACCTGCTTCCTAATGGCTGCCTAAATGTGAGTGCAATCAACAGCCGTAACCTGGACTACGTAGCTGAGTCCATCCATCTGGCTCTGACCGCTCCACTCTGATGACTCAAACACATACAGACAAAAATCATTGTAAACCAGTTGTTGGATTTCATGTTGGTGCTAGTTTTCTGTAGTTTGCCAGAATCTAGGGCATCTTCTCATGTGAGATTCAGGTGTTGATGTGTTTCAGCGAGTTAAAATGGGTTTCAACTGTCAGTTGTGCTGGTTTCGGCCACCCCAGTAGCCTATATTTATTCAGGGAGTGATGGTGAGGCCAGAAATTGAGATGATGGTGAGATGTTGTGTACCGTAGATGCAATTTTAGAGGAGTGAAGCTAAAGTGAGCATGTATGTCTGAGGGGGTGTGAGTCATTTCAGATTAAATGGGCTCATAAAAATGTTGTTCTCGTTCAAACCACTGTCAGATGCATAAGATATTGAAAAAAATAAAAGGGGTCTGCTTAAGGGAGAATATGAAAGAAACTGATCTTGCCTAAAGCCAGAATAACAAGACCATTACTTTATATTACATTATTACATTTTGTTAGATTTGTGTCAATGTAGAACTGAACTATTCTTTGGTCTGATGTCTTTAATGTCGCTATCAACATTTTCCCCACTATATTATATATATTCCCCACAGTACACTCAAATATTGCTAATTTTTACCTCTTCACAATGCAAGTTGCTCAGAATTTCACATTTGCATGTCTGAAATACATTTAAACACAGCCAAGAAGCTTATTGAAACAAATATGCCTCGTGATTATAGAAAAACTTGTGCACCCCATTTTGCCATTGAAATGTAAAAAAACAAAATCTAGATTTTAGTTTTAATTATGACGCCGCAATAGATACAGTCGGTCTGTATGGGAACGCCCACAAAATGTTACTACGGCTGGCGTGCGAGTGGGGTAAAACCCCCCATATATCTCAATGGGCTGACTCACCAAAGGAAAGTGCTGCGGCTCTACACTACAGGATTGGGGATTCTAGAGCAGGTACATAGACGTCTGTCCAGATGTGTATTTTCTGCGGGGTTTGAATCACCGAGCCTGTCTGCCTGGGCTGGGCTAGCAGCTAAATGGTAACTATGCTGAATGGGGAGAGCGGGAGGAGGTAGTTACCCCACCCTGACCACGCCCCCAGCCAGCTACCCAAGCGTCTATGACGAGACATTGACTGTGTCTATTGCACTTATTGATTTTGATTTATTTCTAGGTAGGACTGGCTCAGTGGCTGTGATAGTTATATACCGTAAGCTGATTCCCTTACACCAGTGTGTTAGCCACTAGACTGTAATGAACAAGGAGTAGGCTACTCCTTGGGGTGACTGGGGGTCGACCAACATTGTGTTGTGACAATGACTGAGATAGAAGCCGATATTTCTTCTAAAACCTGCTGTATTCACCCCTTCATCATGTGCCAGGTCTGTAGAACATTTCTCCTCTATTGTCTTTCAGTTTCTTCTCTGTCCTCTATGTATGATGTAACATATGTGAATTTAGTAAAAGCCAAGGAGAAACAGTGTGTTTGCACGGCCGTATAATTTGTTGTTACAGGTTACACACAGCTGATGTGCAGACACCATCACTCAATGAAGCTGGTGAAAACAGCCTGAGGCAAAGCTTTAGAGGTGACGATAAGCCTCGGGCAAGTGCACCTCTGTCACTGACCATTAACAGAAAGGATGCACTCCAGCTCCATGGATTCCGCCTAGTTGCCATGAACATCGCCCACATGTAAAGCCCAGATATATGTGCTTGGAGAAAGGTGGTGTTGTGTGCACAGCAGATCCCAGCCGCTATTATAAGACAACTGGGTTTACTGAGTCAATAACCTTGACTGCAGTATTTACACCTCCTCATTCATCTTCAAAGTGACTCAGATGCACTCAAGCATGAATTAAAATGTGCACGTACACCAAGGTCTGCTAACGCACTCGTGTGATAATTGTACTTCATGCCCTTCTCTTGACTATCATGGTATGAAGTTGATATTTTGCCCAATATTGCAGTAAAGAAAGACTGGGAGGGGATCCATCCGCCATTGTAATTTAAAGTGGCAAAAACGCAGCACCAGAAACAAAAATCACTTCACTTTGAATCTAAATTAAATTCATATTTAGCTATTTGAGATGTCGTTATCTGGAGGCTGTGTTGCGCACACCAATGCTTCCACTTTGGGTGAACACTTAGAATTTCATTTGTATTGATTTCATTGGAGAGTTCACTTCCACTGCAGCAAGAAACATTTCCAGATTATCTCAATTTTCTAGAAAGCACAGCTAAATACTGTTTTCCTACAGATGTCGGTGAGTAATACTTGTCTTGTCTATGTGGCCAGGGACGGAATATTGATTTCAAAGGTGTGGGGGGGGGGGGGGGGGCAAAATCATCAAAGGGGCTTTAGCTTTTTAGATACCACTGCCCGAGGTAGAACAAAACGAGACTTTCCCCCCATAATTGAAGCCCATCTAACCGAGATCCCTGAGCTTGCTGACCAGCCTGGAGGGCACTATGGTGTTGAACACTGCACTGTGGTCCACGAACAGCATTCTCACATAGGGGTCGTTCTTCTACAGGTGGGTGACGGCGGTGTGCAGGATGTGTGCAATGGCATCCGCTGTGCTCCTGTTTTCACGGTATGCAAATTGCAGAGGGTCGAGGGCAAGGGGGAGCATGGGGCAGGTGAGAGATTTAACCAGCCTCTCCATACACTTGCTAGCTATTGGCGTAAAGGCGAATGGTTGCCAGTCATTGAGGCTGGATACCTGCTGTTTGGGAATGGTGATAATTGATCCTTTTCACGGGGGCCATTTTCTGTCGAAAAGGCAAGGTAAACACCGGTGCAAGCAAAACACTAATGAGGGTTTCCAACTTCCATGATTGGAATCTGGAAACCCTCACTAGTGTTTTGCTTGCACCTGTGTTTACCCTGCCTTTTCAACACAAAATGGCCCCCGTGAAAAGGGTCTATACCAGATTTAAAACAGGTGGTGCGGAGGGAGAGGGACTGGTTGTAAATGTCTTAATACCCCCTCCAGCTGGTGGGCGCAGACTTTCAGGACACGTCTGAGGATCCCGTCTAGGCTGGCCGCCTTGCGTGGGTTGACGGCCGGCGAACATCAGCCTCAGAGATGGAAAGAGGGCGGTCTTTGTCTGCAGTGATGGCAGAGGGGGGAGGGGGGTCAGGCCGGTTTCAGTTCATCCGGGAGGGAGGGTGATGTGTTTGGGATTTGTTGTTGTCTATCCCCCTTAGAGTCAGTAACAGCATGGAGCCATTGCCATGAGCCTACTCATCTCTGCAGACTCAGGTGCCCTCAACATCCTGATACTCCTAGACCTCAGCGCAGCCTTTGATACAGTGTGTCATTCCATCCTCCTCCAAAGGTTGCACCAACTGGGTGTTGAGGGCACCGCACTGGACTGGATCACCTCCTACCTCACTGACAGACAACAGTTCATCTCCCTCTCTGGTCACACCTCCACCCTCTCCTCTGTCACGCAGGGGGTCCCCCAAGGCTCAGTCCTCGGCGCCCTGCTCTTCATCTGTTACATGCTACCCCTCGGTCACATAATCCGCAAATTCAACCTGGACTTCCACTGCTACGCCGACGACACCCAGATCTACATCAGCACAAAATCCACTGAGAACACACCCCTCACCCTCATCGAAACCTGCATCTCCACAATAAAAACCTGGCTGACCCACAACTTCCTCAAACTCAACAGTGACACGACTGAACTTCTTCTCATCTGCAACAAATCTACGCTCAACAAAACCGGACCCATCTCACTCACCATCGACAACACAACCATCACCCCCTCCACCCTGGCTCACAACCTTGGCTTCATCTTGGACCCCACCCTCTCATTTGATCCCCATGTCAACTCCATCATCCAAACTTCATATTTCCATCTCTGCAACATTGCAAAAATCAGACACTGCCTCTCCCCCCTGCTGCTGAATCCCTCATCCATGCTTTCATCTCCCATCTCGACTATTGCAACTCCCTCCTCAGTCCTCACTGGCATCACCTCCCGCTCCCTCCATCAACTCCAGTCCAGATGGTTCAGAACTCAGCCGCCCGCCTGCTCACAAACACCCGGTCCCGTGATCACATCACTCCTGTCCTCCACTGGCTCCCCATCAAAGATCACATTAACTTAAAATTACTCCTCCTCACCTACAAAGTCCTCCATAGCCTGGCGCCCCCTTATCTGACTGACCTCCTTCTCCCCCATCGCCCTAACCGTACCCACCGATCCTCATCCACTGTTCCCCTCACCGTTCCACCATCCAAACTGAAAAGCTTTGGAGATCGAGCATTCTCGAGAGCTGCACCCCGACGCTGGAATTCCCTCCCCCAGCCTATCAGAGACTCTCCTTCACTCCCCACTTTTAAATCCCGACTCAAAACCTACCTATTCTCCCAAGCTTACAACCTTAACCTTAGCCTCCTCCCCTTTTCCACTTCCCTCTCTTCTGTCTGGCCCCTGTCCCTCCCACACTCTCCCTCCCTCCCCTCTGTTTCCATATATCCCGGGCGTGGTGTATAAAGTACTCGAAAACCATACTTAAGTAAAAGTAAAGATATCTTCCCAGAAAAAGACTTTGGTAAAAGTCAAAGTCACTCATTAGAATATTACTTGAGTAAAAGTCTTAAAGTACTTGATATTTTCTGTACTTAAGTATCAAAAGTAATTTTCTGATATTAAATGTACTTAAGTATTGAAAGTAAAAAGTACAAGTAAATGCTGCAAAAAGAATCAAGCGAAAGACATGCCTGGGCTTGAGTGGAAGTCTATTTCTTCTTGACTTTTATAGCCGCTGGCAAACAACGTTATGTTGCATTACAGCCACCAAATGGAATGGCATGTGGATCGTGATTAACGTAACTTGCAAACTAGGAGCACTGATTTGCCAAACCTGATTGCTTGCAGGCTACGCAATTTCTTCTGATTTTACTTTGTAACTAAGATGCTTGGGGGAAATGTAGTGGAGTAAAAGTATCCATTTTAATTGGGAAATGTAGTGGAGTAAAAGTGAAAGTTGACATAAATAGTTGATAGGCCTATAGTTGATATAAATACTCAAGTAAAGTACAGATACTCAGAAAAAATACTTAAGTACAGTACTTAAGTATTTATACTTAGTTACATTACACGATGTGTTAGTTGTATCTGTTGCCTGTTGTGATCTTGTTTTCTATGTACTCATGTGTCAGCGTCTTTGGGTCACTGAAAAACACTTCATAAATAAAATGTATTATTATTATTATTACCATTAGCCTACAAGTGCCTCGGGTTGTTGGTGTCTACTACCCAAGTGGCCACCCACTGTTGTTCAATTCTGAGAAAATATTTGCAAAAAGGTATTTAATGGAAGCACACTGTGTTGTTCACACTTTTCATTTCAGTGGCACTGGGTGAGTCTGAGCCGTTAGCAATCTTCATAATCAAAGTGCAGTCATCCCTGCATACATGAATAAACTTTTCTAAAAAAACAAAATAATTACCGTGGAAACAGAACATTGACTACAAAAAACAACAGTAAATGGGGAGAAAGGTGTTTACTGTGAGACTATTCACAGAGTGCCCCTTGGCCCTACTGCTATTCAGAACCACAGACCTGTCTCTCTTCTCTCACTCCTTTCCAAAACCCTCGAACGAGCAGCTTCCGATCAACTTTCTCTCTATCTCTCCCAGAATTACCTCCTGGACCCTCTGCAGTCTGGTTTCAAGGCTTCTCACTCTACTGAGACAGCTCTCCATGCAGTCACAGAGGCCCTTCACACTGCTAAGGCCTCATCCCTCTCCTCTGTCCTTGTCCTCATTGACCTGTCCGCTGCTTTTGACATAGTCAATCACCAAATCCTTCTCTCCATCCTGTATGACCTAGGCATCTCAGGATCTGCACACTCCTGGTTTGCTTCCTATCTCTCTAACTGCTCATACCGGGTCTTGTGGAGAGGGTCTCTCTCCAGATCCTGCCCTCTTACCACCGGTGTGTCCCATGGCTCAGTCCAGGGCCCCTTGCTTTTCCTTCTCTATATCAGATCTATTGGCCATGTGATCTCATCTCATGGCTTTTCTTATCACTGCTACGCCGATGACACTCAGCTTTACCTTTCCTTCCCCCCCTCAGACACCCAAATCGAGGCACACATCTCTGCGTGCCTCAAAGACATCGGTGACTGGATATCTGCCCACCACCTCAAGCTCAATCTTGGTAAGACAGAGCTACTCTTCCTCCCAGGGAAAGACTGCCCTCTCACAGACCTCTCCATCTCCATTGACAATACCACTGTGCTTCCCTCCCAAACAGCTAAGAACCTTGGGGTGATCCTTGACAACCAGCTGTCTTGCTCGGTCTACATTGCTGCGACAGCACAATCCTGTAGGTTCTCCTTGTACAACATCCGCAAAAACTGTCCGTTTCTCACCAGGGAAGCGATACAACTCCTGGTCCAGTCACTTATCATCTCCCGCCTGGACTACTGCAATGTGCTTCTGGCCGGCCTTCCTGCCTCTGACATCCGACCGCTTCAGCTCATTCAGAACACTGCAGCTCGTCTGGTATTCAACCAACCCAAATTCTCTCATGTCACTCCCCTCTTCCGTGACCTTTACTGGCTTCCCATCTCAGCATACATCAAATACAAGACACTGGTTCTGGCCTACAGGGCGGTACACCAGACAGCCCCTCTGTACCTACAATCTGTGGTCAGGCTCCAAACCTCTTACCGCTCCTCCACCAGTGCAGGACGCCTCGGCCCTCCTCCGCTACGGGGGCTCAAAAGTCGCTCATCCCGTTCGCAACTCTTCTCGTCCCTGCCACCTCAATGGTGGAACGAGATCCCACCTTCGGTCAGGACGGCCGAATCACTGCCGATCTTTTGGCAAAGACTAAAAACATACCTTTTCAGGCTCCATGGGCCCTTCCTGAACTAACATCTCTCTCTCTCTCTCTCTCTCTCTCTCTCTCTCTCTCTCTCTCTCTCTCTCTCTCTCTCTCAAAAAAAAACTTTACCACTATTCCTTCAGAAGTTGTAGCTGTCATAGATTGTGTTGCATAGTTGATTTCTCTATTGCTGACAAAAATATGTTATTGTAAGTCGCTTTGGATAAAAGCGTCTGCCAAATGATGTAATGTAATGAATAATCATATCCTGCAAGTGGGAAAAACAAGCTTGTTTAGTGCAGTAGGAGCATGTGGGGAAAACGGCTGCCAACTGAAGCGATCTTGGTCAACACTGCGTCAATTTCAAAGATTTCTGTTCACATTACTTAGTTATACATAAAAAATAAAATAGGGTCCAGGTTGAAAAATACAGAAATTCTCTGGCTCATGCTGCTAATTGACATTCAATTGAATATGACTTGCCTGTGTAGCTGCCTTGTGATGTAGTTTCTTCACATTTAAAATCGCTTTTCTCTTTTCTCTTCTTTTCTGCACACGCTGTAGAGTGTTGAGCACCAAGGGGCAATCAGCATCCACATTCCCAGATTCAATGAAAAGTGCCCAGCCACTGGCCGATAAGGATAAATATACCCATGCTGGGTTGTCCCTTTTTGTTTGATGTACCTTAATTTGCCTGTGCTTGTCAGGTGAACTCCAGCACAAGTAGTTTACTGCATTCCCTTTGAACTACATTATACAACTGGTGGTGTTGGTGCATAGAGAACAAGTGATGCATTTGCTCTTTGCCCAAATAGATCTGTTTGCTTGTAAACCGAGTAAATTGCTAGAGCAACAAAAAATAATAATCTCCAACAGCCGACTAGTTTAGCAATGGGCAAATTAGGCCTTTCTGTAACGTCAAACATCTACTACACACTGCTATGATTCATGGCCCTATGGATTTGGGAACGCACAATTAGTCCTTGCATGCCCTGCAATTTGTAAACATTTTATACAGGCAGTTGGGGATGGGAGACACGGACACGGACACGGTCAAGAGAAGAGGATTTTGCTACATGTATCTGAGAGACATATTGTCAGGGCATCTTTGCCAGACCCTTCTTCTTATTTGTTTCGGTAGGCTTTTCGATTATTAACTTCCCGCCTGAGCCTATTCTGTATGCTGTTCACAACCAACAGAAAAATATGTTTGACACATCCCAGTGAAGCATATTTCATGCAATTTTGGTTGGGACACGCCAATGTACTTTATGTTTGCATGTCCAGTACAATGATTGCTGCGTGAGGAAAAGTTTGATGTTGATTTCTTCTAGCAAAATGAACATAATGTTTTTCTTTGGTTTTGTTGGTTAGCTGGCACAAAGCTTGTAGGACTGAATGAGAGCCAAACCTTCCCTGATAAGTCTGTAATATTTCTGCTTTTGGGGGGCAAATAGGCCTATCCATTGTTGGCACTTTTGCAACCAGCAACAATAGAGGCACAGAGATTTTGGCTGGTTTGGCAAGTAGCATATAGGTGATATAATTTACATTGGAATTCTGTTTGATTCTATGCTGAAAACCAGAGAGAGAGAGTTTTGTGAAATTAGTGAAATTCCCTCAATGTTATAATAATTTAGGTACTTCTACATTAACAGGGCCTTTGTTAAATTATCCGTAAAAAGTTAATCTGCACAACAGGATACCGCTCCAAGACATTTATTGACTACAAGTACAATGGTACAGTGGATTTCTGAAATATAGGGATGGAGAAGGAGGACATACCTCATGAAGAGGGAGACATCATAACATAGAAAAACACGGGTTGCGAGCACACGCTGAGGAAGGTCTTTGACTGAAACGTCCGTTGTCTGCTGCCCAGGTTTGAGGAAAATAAATCATACAAAAAGACATTTGGAGTGCTGGCTTCTCCCTTCTCTGAGACATCCTAACATCTCATTACTGTGAGAGGCTTATTGGATATTCACTCTGCACACTCTACATCCAGGGGGTGAGGACTTCGACATAACATGGTTCTACTGTAGGGTTATTTTGTAGGACTTGGAGTACCAGTCAAATATTTTGGCCCAGAATCCAGATAATGAGGGGCAGAATAAAAAAGCATGAGACAGTGTGCGCTCTGAGACCCGACACCTATCACATAGTGATGAGACAGAAGGATAAATCTTGTGCAGCATGGAGACTTGTTAAACAGACCAGAACTGCACTGCATCAACTCAGACAGACAGCAGTGTGACAATATAGACTAGAGTATTGTTTCTGAACGCAGTCCTCAAGTCCCCCTGTCTTGTTTCTGAATGCAGTGTTCAGGTCCCCCTGTCTTGTTTCTGAATGCAGTCCTCAAGTCCCCCTGTCCTGCAACTTTTAGCTCCAGCTCTACGCTAGCACACCTGATTCAATTAAGGTGTCAGGCCAATTTGTGGCCCTTAATTGTGCAGAGTAGAGTGGTATTTTTTATTACCTGCTGCCTGAATAGATGGAATATTGAGGTGTGTCTTCACAGCCGAGCTGTGCAAGAAATAAGTAGCCAGACATGTACACATTCCATCACAGTCCCTGTTATATTTTATTTAGGCTATGTTCAGGAGTCTAGTTGTGTTGCCATTTTTTAAATATGTTTTATTCCACTATAGCGTTTTTTTCCAATATTCTATTTTAAATTTTTTGGAACACAAAGAACAAAAACGAACAAACTCAGACATGGGGGGGGGGGGGTAAGATAAGGCATATAGGCTATGTTTTCGTGAAAAGATGCATGAGAGATGTGAAGGGCAGGATGGAATGAGAAGTGAATTTGAGAAGCGAATTAAAGACAAAACATGAAAGATTATGGTCTTCCTGACTGAACCCCCGCTGGAGCTTAATCAGTTTTTCCTTACCAATGTTTTTGGTAAAAACAGGCTCATCTAACCCCGCTCTCCCCTAAAATAGATCCTATCTAACACATAAAAGGGCAAACCTATGTATGTTTGTATTATGTAGGCTGAGGCTCCTATGTATGTATGTGTGTATGTATGTATGTAGGCTATGTAGCCTATGTACGTATGTATGTATGTATGTATGTACCCTCTCTGTTGCTGCATTTTTCTCGGACACCATCGATCTGACAGCATTTATTTGGCACAGGTACCGACAGAGGTCCCAAGAAAATGGTGACGGAATGAATTCACTTTCGAGTTTGGCAAACTTTAGGCTAGACCGGCTAAACAATCCATCACGGGTGCTAGAGACGCATGCGAAGACTGCACCTGTTGATCGCCAAGCAACACGACGCGCTTTTGCTTAACAGCCTAATAACAGCTGCAGTGCAGTTAATAAGTGGAATGGTAAAAGAATAGTGTCACTGCCGCATGGGCCCGGGTACATTTCAGTTCCCAATTATTATTATTTTTATTTTTTTTAAGATTTTTATTTTTTTTAACAATTAAACCTCATTTACTTATTACACTCGGTTGTTTTTCAGATGTGATGTGAATCTAAAGTGAACTAAACAAGTCAGATCCACTATAAATGTTTTTCAGTAGATGCTGTGATGTAGCCACAAGAAAGGTGCAATATTAATGTTTTTCAGGAGATGGCGATGTTGCTAGCTATAGGTTCTAAACAAGAAATATGGTTCAAATGTTTACAGTAGTTTTCCTTTCTTGCTGCACTACAATGTTACAATGCTGTGTGAGACGGAGCTAAACACAAAAGATGCAATATTAATAGTTTTTCATGAGATACTCAGTATTTAATACTAATACTAATACTAATAATAGAAAAGGAGAAGATACTGAATAATGACATCACAACAGTATAATCCTAATGTTAATTTAAAATTAAATATTCTTCTAAATATGGATAAAAGTCCAAAAAACATAAAATTTTCTTCGACGCTGCCGAGATTCCATTCCTTACAGCACCCCCTACTTAATAATAGTTCCAGCGCGGTTGCGAAAATGTGGTGGCGCATTGTGTCAAGTGTAGGGCCTACTGGCTCGGGGAACGGTCCGGCCCCCGGTCCCTTAGGTTTCTGACAATGTGGCCCCCTGAACAATTTAGTTGAATAGCCCTGCTGTAAAACCCAGTCGCATTCATATTCTGGTTTATTTCAAGAAAAACATTTTGGCTAGTTGAAATTAATTGGCTCGTAACTTTAAAATCTAGCAGCCATATTGGCTGGTGATAAAAAAATTTTTAATCTCAAACCCTGCAGGGAGAGCAGGTGGTGACATAGGAGTGAGTGAGAAAAGGAGCAAATATATGATTGTTAAGACTGAATACTGACATCACAACCGTCTAATGTTAATTTAAAATGAGATATTCCTATATGAATCTGGCTTCAAATGACCAAAATCTTTATATGATGATAATAATAATAATCAATGATGGTGGTTCACAGACGTGTGTGTGTGTGTGTGGGAGGGGGGGGCGGTGACACGCCCCCCGGCCCCCCCAAGTTCAGATGCGTTCCGCTACCTATGCTGCCACGGGTCCTCAAGCCTCAAACGGACAGCCTACCCCATGCATTAATTGTGTCGGAAGCAGCGCGTATCTCTCCAGAGGCGCACAGACTTTCAGACACTCTTCAGCAAAAGGCAGCTGCATGCTGCACATCTGACGCTCTCAAGGATACCGTTAACCATCAAGGCTATTCTGTAAGTGACTGAAGACGACTGAACAATCTAGATACGGTAGTAGGCATGTTCTTTTTCAAACCATTCCTGGTGTAGGCTACCTACTGTATACAGTAGCCTATAGGTGATTGCTTTTAATGCTTTATTCTCAAAATCCAGTAAAAAAAAAACTACAGTAGCCTAAAGGCTACCACCCTACTGGGGCTTGCAGTGCGTCTTAATAGTTTAAAGTTATTAGTGCTTTATGGGTTTGCTTTATTCTGTGCTATAAAATTCATATAATATTCCTATAAGGACTGCTGTGATCTAGATTCTATAGCCTTCAGTTCCCCCTACAATTTACCATAGGATAGCCTAATATAGATATTTTCCCTAGGGGAATATCAAGGGGTGAGTTGAGGTGAATTGATGTAATTTCTTGCCTTGCACTGATTGATAGTTATAGTTTCAGCATCTTTTAATCTATTTGGCAGAAGAAGAGGTAGCCTATATGTAGCGTTTTAGTTCTCTGGTCTATATTCTTGGGCAGATCAGATGGGTGTATTCCAAAAAACAAGTTGTTGACTAGATAGATCAATTTGTTCCTATTCCTATGCACAAATTGAAAATTATTATTCCAGCAACCATGATATTCATCCACTGGCAAGGATATGAAAACAGTATACTAAACGTTATATGAATGCAGATTTCTGTGCTTTACAATATATATCCGATAGCACCATTGAATCAATAAGACTGATCAGCCTCTTGAGGAAATATGTCAGATTTTATTTGCAAAGATGAATGCTGTCTTCCACAGAAAACAGTAGAAAAGCAGGAAACACTAACATCATAGTCCTATATCTATCCCCCTCTCCTAGTCTCCTATTATCTTAATCACAATTTCATCATGACAGTATGTGACCTATAGGGCTCAGAAGCAAGTGTGTTATTATTACCTTGATGCCACTGGAGCCTTTTACACAATCCAGCCATGTGTATTTAAGCCTATAGGGACAATACAGAGTTGGATTCTCTCTGGATCACACATTCACCGCTCCCAGTGCTGGGTGCTCTCATAACATGTCTGAGCATCTAAACAACATCAGTGTGGTGCCTGAAAAGGCAAATAATTTGAACAGACCGGTCTTAAGAAAAGAAAACAGTATTGACTTTTTAATTTTCCACTCTTATATCCCACTCAATTATATTTGTGAGCCACTTTGCTGTGTAAATTCTCTAAATCCTACTGTAAATGTGTCTGACAGCTTCAATTTGTGCTTCCTCTCGGAAGAAATTGCCTTCAAATGAGTCGTTTTAACTTCCGTAAGTTACAAATATAAAAGGAATTTCCGCACACTTGAATCTGTACAGATTTCACATATGTGACAGATGTCAACTT
The DNA here is from genome assembly GCF_964638095.1 of Poromitra crassiceps. NCBI lineage: Eukaryota > Metazoa > Chordata > Actinopteri > Beryciformes > Melamphaidae > Poromitra > Poromitra crassiceps. The sequence continues at coordinate 31,708,443 of NC_139631.1, forward strand.
CCGTAAGTTGACATCACAAAGTAACACTCATTTAATTTACCCACTTAGCGCTGCAGACCGGTAACTGAATGCGGAACACCAAACCTTGTTGTCTGTAGCATAGCTGTGTAGTATGGAAAAATGTCCAGAAAAAAAATCAACTGCACCAAAGATGGATCTATCCTAACAGACCATCTTATCAGAAGTCCCTCCCCCTCAAAACATCGCATAGTTAATGAGGGGAGAGACCGAGTGTAAGTCCCACAGAGGCTGGATTTGAATTTTTATTTTATTTTTGAACAGAATTCATAACCTTTCTTTTTCAATTGGACCATTTAACTGGTCAGTTTGTAGCATTCTCACACACACACACACACACACACACACACACACACACACACACACACACACACACACACACACACACACACACACACACACACACACACACACACACACACAGTATAACAGTGTAATGATCATGATTTCTGTTCTGTCACCTTGTAGGTTGACATCAGCCTTGTGGGATGGAGGCCCCGGGCAGCAGCTGGGCTCCAGAGCTCACCCCCTCGTGTTGTACTATAGGCTATGGGGAAGGGAACGGCACCGGCCAGGTCTTTGAGGTGGCGCTGCAGAACGGCTCCTCCAAGCGCAGCTCCCAGTTTGTGGGAGTGGAGCTGCTCCAGTCCTTCAAGCTGCTCATCATCCCCTGCTACACCCTGGTGGTCCTGGTGGGCGTCTTCGGCAACTACCTGCTCCTCTACGTCATCTGCCGCTCCCGCAAGATGCACAACGTCACCAACTTCTTCCTCGGCAACCTGGCCTTCTCTGACATGCTGATGTGTGCTACCTGTGTCCCATTCACGCTGGCGTACGCCTTCAATCCCCGAGGTTGGGTCTTTGGCCGCTTCATGTGCTACCTGGTGTATCTCATCCAGCCAGTGACAGTCTACGTGTCTGTCTTCACTCTCACTGCCATTGGTGTAGACAGGTAAGTCATGGCCTGGTGACTGTACTGTAGGTAGACTACCGGTATAACCGGAGTGGCTTTTTCAAGGATCTTATATGCATTTGGCATCACGTTTATCCACTGAAATATCCCTGTAGCGTAGGCTAAGTGATCAAATGAGTAATGGAATAGATAGCCCCTTTTGGAACTGTGTCATTTAACTGTAACAGAGTTACCAGTGTGGAGGGCAGTGTTGGGAAAGTTACTGAAAATTGGTAATTAGTTACAGTTACTAGTTACTTCTCTCAAAAGGTAATTTATTTACTTTAAAGTTACCAGTTACTTACTTGATAGGCTTACTTGATAGGCTTATAGCCTATCAAGGTCATTAGCCTCTGGGGCTCTGGCTGCAGCTCTTTCCCCGGACTAGGTCTGAGGATCAGAAACTGGGTAATCCTCTGAAGTTGTCCGTTATTTTCATGTCCTAAAGTAACTAGTAACTAGCCCAGTTACTATTTTAGTAATTGTAACTGAGTTACTGAATTTGAAAAAGTAATTAGTTAGATTACTAGTTACTGAAAAAAGTAGTTAAGTTACAGTAACTAGTTACTAAATTAAATGACACAGTTCCAAAAGGGGTTATGGAAATAGAATGCTTTCAATGTCCCCAGCTGGAGGCACTCAATGAAAGAAAAATATGTAGTCGCCCTTATGCAGCTATTCTATATAACTAATGTACCAATTAACATCCCACACAATGATAATAGAATAGTGAATCTTGCTCACAATTGAAAGGAAAATTGCACAAAATTGCAGTGGCAAGGGAAAATGTGTCAGAGTGGTGGTGTGGGGACTCGGAGGACCCAAATGCAGGAGACAGGATGTTAGAACTTGAGAGTGTATTTTACAGACAAGGGGAAGACAAAGGCAAGAGCTCTTCAGTCTTCACAGAGAACAGACACACGTAACAGGAACAATGAACCACCAAGACTGACTGGGGACACAAAACTTCAGATACACATGGGGAGGTGATTATTACAACTCAGAGCTGGGGCAAACCGAGAACATGGCACACATAGAACTACAAGAATTAGACAATGAACCGCGATACACAAAGAAATACAAAACCTAAACAAAGACCAATAGGCAAAAGTCTCAACCCTGACAAAATGGCAACATCTGCATGTAGGCCTGAAAAGAGAGCTTTGATTTACATATTCTGTTTCAATAAGTTTCCAAATGCTAACAATCCATCCTATCATCATGTAGTTTACTGTTTCAGTTTGTGTTTTGTCTTTTGCAGGATGGAAAGCCAGCACTCATGTCCTTTTGTCTTTCAATTAAATGGGCAGCTACAGTAATAAAGCACAAACTACGGATGTGTTAAACTGAATTGAATATAAGATAAATGTCTCTGCACCTAACCGTATGTCTCACTTTTTAAAATCAAAATACAGATCCCCTACACAGAAAATGGAAATGAAGGGGGGCTAAAAATGAAGGGAGGCCTGCTGCAGCATGTTCTATTGGCCAATTTACCCTAACCCCAACCAAGTTGAAACCACCATTGCCTAACCCCAACCACCCACCAGGGGGACCATTGCCTAACCCCTACCCATCTACCTGGTTGAAAAATAAGGAGAAAGGGGTGACGACAAGGGTTCCTGACCCTGGGTTTCCGAATGGAAGCTCGCTACATCTAGTTTTTGTTGAGGCTGTGTCAGAGGTGTTCATTGAATTCTGTGATTATTTGTGTGAGGCCTTCAGTTTGTATTTAGCAGGTATCTCATCTGTATGTCTATCCCTGTGTTTCTATCCCTGTGAGCTTCCAGCTGCCAACACGGTTCCTCTTTGTTTGGGCTTAGCGTGGTGTCATGATCTTTTTGACTGTTCCCTTTGCCAAAAGAATAAAACATATGAGCACCAACTATTCTGCTTTTTTGGAAAGGTCACATATAAATGGTAACTATCAGACCTGTTTTAAAGCTGTTACAGTAATTGACCTTCATTTTAATGACCTGCGTTTGTAATGATGGTGTTACTTCAAAGTTAAATACCTTTTTCCATGTGGGGTTTCTCTTGTTTTGTCCACACCATCTGTATTTGTGAGAGAAAGCGGACAATGAAATAACCCTAACCAATCTAATCTAAATGTAATACTGTACAATACAACCTAACTTGTAAATTCAGGCTATCCTCTCCTCCCCTTCTCTTCAGATATTACGCCACGGTGCATCCTCTGAAAAAGCGCATCTCAGTCTTGGCGTGCACCTATCTCCTGTCTGGGATATGGCTGCTGTCCTGCGGTCTGGTGGCGCCGGCTGTGGCCCACACCTACCATGTGGAGTTCAAGAGCGAGGGCTTCACCATCTGCGAGGAGTTCTGGATGGGCCAGGAGAAGGAGCATCTGGCCTACGCGTATAGCACCCTCTTCATCACCTACGTCCTGCCTCTGTCGGCTCTCTGCATCTCGTACCTGTGCATCTCCGTCAAGCTAAGGAACTGTGTCGTGCCTGGCCATCGCACCCAGAGCCAAGCGGAGGCCCAGCGCGTGCGCAAGCGCAAGACCTTCCGCCTGGTGAGCCTGGTGGTGGCGGCCTTCGGTTTCTGCTGGATGCCCATCAGCGTGTTCAACGTTCTGCGCGACATTGACATTGATCTGATTAATAAGCACTACTTTCTGCTCATTCAGCTGCTCTGTCACCTGTGCGCCATGAGCTCGTCCTGCTGTAACCCCTTTCTCTATGCCTGGCTGCATGACCGCTTCCGCGCCGAGCTCCGCAAGATGTTCACCTGCCGCCATCGTATTGGCGCCAACAACTGCGCCACAGCCAGTGTGGTGCTGTGAAGCTCCGCTCATCCCCAGACCAGTTTGAGATCATTCCTGCTTCATTGGACAGTATTAGTGGAGATAATGATCAGCCCGCTTTCAAGTCATGACATTGATCTGCACTATAGTCAAGCACCGCCCCTTTAATCTATCAAAAAACTCTTCAGCCTATAATCAGTGGGTTGACAGTCCATCGGTAACACTTTACAATAAGGTACACAAATAATATAGTAGTTACTAGTAAACTAATGAGAAACTAACTTTTAGTTAATGAATAGCTAATGGATTTTAATCATTAGTTAATCATTAATTAATTATTAGTCAAAGTCAGTTCTGAGTACAGTAGTTAATCATGAATTAATGATTATTTAAAGTCACTGTGAGTATAGTAGTTAATCATTAGTTAATGATTAGTTGTCTGTTCCTTAGTAGAGTAATTACTCATTGGTTAATGGTCAGTTTGTGACTATAGTACTTAAGCGTCTTTGAGTAATTACAAAAGCGCTATATAAGTCATATGTATTATTATTATTATTTAATCATTAGTTCGCCTAATTATTACCTGTCCATCAGTTACTCTTTTTGTGTACCCTATTGTAAAGTGATGCATCATACGGAGTAGTTCATGAGTACTGAATCACCTGTCCATTAGTTACTCTTTTTGTGTACCCTATTGTAAAGTGATGCATCATACGGAGTAGTTCATGAGTACTGAATCACCTGTCCATTAGTTACTCTTTTTGTGTACCCTCTTGTAAAGTGATGCATCATACTCAGTAGTTTATGAGTAGCCTACTGTATCATTACTAAACTATTACCTTTCCATTAGTTACTCTTTTTGTGTACCCTAATATAAAGTGAAACTTCATGTACTTATACCTAACAAATAAATTCAAGACTTGTTCCAGGTGAGATTCGAACTTTCAGGCGCAAGAATGTTAGTCTGGTTCTCCAACTGATGTAACCAGCCTATTAATTACTGAGTAGTTTATGAGTACTTACTCATTACCTGTCCATTAGTTACTCTTTTTGTGTACTCTAATATAAAGTGAAACATCATAATACTTACACGACTTGTTCGAGGTGAGATTTGAACCCTCAGGCCCACAGGGTGTGAGTCCGGTTCTCTACCAACCAGGCACGGACTGCATAATCGGGCACGTCGGGCAAATGCCCGGTGGCCTGGCCTGCCAAAAAAAAAAAAAAAAAAATTGGTGCCCGCAGTCAGGCCACTCACTGAACAGCAGGCCAGGCGCCGCCTACTGGTTTACTAGTGGTTTTATTACTTTATTCAGGGTTAAAGTGGGTGCATCTCATTGTAAAATTGGACTCGGCCCAAATTGGGCTTCAAACGGCCCAAATTGGGTTTCAAACGGCCCAAATCTGGCTTCAAACGGCCCAAATTGGGCTTCAAACGGCCCAAATCATGCTTCAAACGACCCAAATTGGGCTTCAAACGGCCAAAATCTGGCTTCAAACGGCCCAAATTGGGCTTCAAACGGCCCAAATTTTTCGCCGGCGCCCTTCGGATGCCGGCACACACATCAGCCCGTATCGGCCTGGCCTGCTTGGTATCTAATGCCCAGCCTGAATTATTTTCCCAGTCCGCCCCTGCTACCAACTGAGCTAACCAGCCTGTTAACACAGCTCAGTCGGTAGAGCCATACTATGGATCTGTAGAGCCGGAGACCAAGTATTATAGTTTTGAAGGTATATTCCACCCAAATACTACTATCTGTCCAAGTACTTATAGTTTTGAAGGTATATTCTGTGCTTTAAAACACAAGTACTTAGACAGAAGTAGTATTTGGCTGAAACATACCTAAGTACTTGGACATGAAGTAGTATTTGGATGGAATATACCTTTAAAACTATAAGTATTTGGAGAGAAGGTAGTATTTGGGTGGAATATATCTTCAAAACGATAAGTACTTGAACAGAAAGTAGTATGTGGATAGAACATAATACTTAAGTCTCCAGCTCTACAGATGCATAGTATGGCTTTATGAACTAACATGCTGCTTAGGTCAAATGGTAGAGAACCAGACTTACAATTTCAGATCTCACCTGGAGTGAGTGTTTATTTGTTAATGATATGATCTTTCACTTTCACTAACAAATGGACAGGTAATAATTAAGTAATGATTCAGTACTCATAAACTACTGAGTATGATGCACCACTTTACAATAGGGTACACAAAAAAAGTAACTAATGGTCAGGTAATAAATAAGTAATGATTCAGTACCCATTAACTACCAGCGTTTGGGGAAGCTACTTTGAAAGCATAGCTTAGGAAGCTACCAACTACTTCACCATTGAAGTAGTTGAAACTACAGCAAAGCTACCCTGGGAGAAATGTAGTTTAGGAAACTACAAGCTACGCAGAAAAAGTAGTTCAAACTACTTTGTAAAATAAAGCATTAAATTGACAATGTACATATATGAAATAAAATATAATAGCCTACAAAAAAGCGCAATGCCAGCTAAAATATGCCTCTTAATTGAGTTTATTGACACGAACAGTATGAAAACTTGGAGAAATCAGATGCTAACACCCACACTGAGGAACAGCTCAGCGGGATGAGCAGCTGTTTCTCTGTCTCTGCATTAAGGGCTGAGTGTCGGTTCCCTGATGGAGGAGAAATGTTGTTCCGCAAACCGGTCTCCCATCTCTTTAACATGGCTGGAAACACACTGGCTGACAGAGCGTATATCAGAATCTTCTCGTTCCAAAAAGAACAAGCAACAACGAAAGCTGCTGGACACTGTTTTAAATCCTGATGTGTGGTTACAAAGAGCAGACACAGAGACCCCACACACATTAAAGAGGAACAGGAGGAACTCTGGATCAGTCAGGAGGGAGAGCAGCTTCAGGAGGACACAGAGACCCCACACATTAAAGAGGAACAGGGTGAACTCTGGATCAGTCAGGAGGGAGAGCAGCTTCAGAAGGACACAGAGAACCCACATATTAAAGATGAACAGGAGGGACTCTGGGTCAGTCAGGAGGGAGAGCAGCTTCTGGAGGACACAGAGACCCCACACATTAAAGAGGAACAGGAGGGACTCTGGATCAGTCAGGAGGGAGGGCAGCTTCTGGAGGACACAGAGACCCCACACATTAAAGAGGAACAGGGTGAACTCTGGACCAGTCAGGAGGCAAAGCAGCTTCAGAAGGACACAGAGACTCCACATATTAAAGATGAACAGGAGGGACTCTGGATCAGTCAGGAGGGAGGGCAGCTTCCAGGGCCGGAGGAGGAGGCTGATATCACCAAGTTCCAATTCACTCCTGTTTCTGTGAAGAGTGAAGATGGGGAAGAGGAATCTCAGCTTCATCAAAGCCAAACTGAGGAGAAGAGAGAGGCAGAGCCTCTAGCCAGCAGCTCAACTGAACAGATGAAAACAGACGCTGATGGAGAGGACCATGGAGCATCAGAACCAGCCAGTGCTGGCAAAACTTCAGACTCTTCTGAGACTGAAGACAGTGATTTTTGGACAGAAACTAGTGAACCTCAGTCAGGTTTAGACTCACAGAAAAACAGTGAAATTGTTGGGAATAAATACTTTAGTTGTTCAGTTTGTGGTAAAAGATTTGTTGATAACAGTCACTTGAACAGACACAAGAGTCCACACAAGAGAGAAGCCATTTAATTGCTCAGTCTGTGGTAAAAGTTTTAGTCAGAATGATTACTTGAAGAGGCACGAGTCCGCACAGGAGAGAAGCCATTTAAATGCTCAGTCTGTCGCAACAGTTTTGGTTGGAAAGGAAACTTGAAACAACACATGATAGTCCACACAGGAAAGGGACGATTTAAATGCTCATTCTGTGGGAAATGTTTTGGTTATAAACAAAACCTGAACAAACACATGATAGTCCACACGGGAGATAAAGTGTTTAAATGCTCAGTCTGTGGGAAATGTTTTGCTTATAAAAAAACCCTGAACAAACACATGATAGTCCACACAGGAGATAAACCATTTAAATGCTTAGTCTGTGGTAACAGTTTTGCTCGGAGCCAAACCCTGAAGGTACACATGATAGTCCACACAGATGATTTACCATTTTCATGCTCAGTCTGTAGTAACAGTTTTGCTCGTAAATACACCTTGAAACAACACGATAGTCCACACAGGAAAGGAACGGTTCAAATGTTCAGTCTGTGGTAAATGTTTTAGTTATAAAGGAAAACTGAAGGAACACATGAGAGTGCACACAGGAGATCAACTGTTTAAATTATCAGTCTGTGGGAACAGTTTTGCTCATAACCGAACCCTGAAGGTACACATGATAGTCCACACAGGACATAAACCATTCAATGCTCAGTCTGGGAAATGTTTTGGTTATCCTCAATCCCTGAAGAGACATGATACTCCACACAGCAGAGTTCACTTAATATTGGGATAGACAATATTTCAATATCATTGTCCATCAGTTGAAACATATTGTGAGACCATTGATTGATTGTCATAACAATTCCGTTCTAAATTAATTATAAAATGTGAATCATTGTCTCAAAATTAGATTAAACAAATGAGAGAATATCATTTTAAAATTATGTTTGTATGAATGTATCTTATCCTGCATTTCAATTGAAATGTAATGGGGCAATAGTCTCCACCCCCTTTGGCATTGGTAATGGAGCTTGGCAGGGGGGTACTCCCCACTCCCCACCCCAGCTCTCTTTAATTTATATATGGATGAGCTAAGAGGCTGACTAGTTGTATGATCGGCAACACCTTGGACACAAAAACACATAATTGTCCTTAATTTAACTAATTATTTTTTATTGTTGCTTTTAATTGATCCGTATTTAATAATTATTTTATACTGTTGTAATGTATTTTTTATGTAGTGTTTTTTTGCTTGTTTTAATGTTTTGCATGTAAAGCACTTTGAGCTGCATTATGTATGAAAGGTGCTATACAAATAAAGTTTATTATTAAGTGTGAATTTGACATTTCGCCAACTGAACAGCAATGCATCACTATCTCTATCTCATGCTCTCTTCCCACAGTTAAAGCAATGCCATAACTGTTAGTTGAAAACAGTTTGCTTCCATAAAACATTTTCATTCTACAGGGTGTGGGTATCTTGTAGGAATTTGTTAACTTCAATTGATCCCTTCCCTCCCTTGTTTTTATGTACAGTGCAACGTTATAATTAGAACAAACTGTATGAACAACAAAGTAACTTTTGCCTAATTTGATGACAAAGATCATTTCTTCATAGAACCGGCATTGATAAAATATTAATGGAAAATTCATCATGGTGACACAAAATGTTTATTTTTCTGGGATCAGTTCACACAAATGCAGATATATTCCAATCCAAAAATAATCAAAATGTGGGGAGAATGGACGAATCATGTAACTGAATGAATTTATCCAAAATAGAAAAAAATCAACAATGTTTGCACAACACATACTAAATAAATACACTTAACCAATGTCTTTAAGGTGTTTGATTATACAATACTGTATGAATTCAGTCATCCATTTCAAATGAGGAAACCAGTTGAATAGCCAGAATGTAGTAGTTTGCTGTCACTAGTGTAAAACAACACAAATGTGTAGAACAGCACTGGACAGTCCTGGCAGGGGGTCTCCCTGCCCAGTGCATGCTGCCTGGGATACACAGCAGCCCCTCACCACCCTGAGCAGGAGACCTCTATTGTTTTTCCAACCCAATTTAGATGAAACCACGCCCACTTCTGTATGACGGAACCCTCGGCAGAACCAGCCATTGGGTCATCTTGTCACTTTTTGGATAAGATAGCAAAACCGCAACCGAAAAAAGTTTATTAACCAAACACCTAACTAACTTCAAACATAGATAATTTAATTTCTATTCTTTTATTTGATTATTTTGTGATTACCAAAGATAACTTATCGATTGTTGCTCCTTGTACTGCTGGCAGCCTGTAACCACCAGTCTGGGGGAAAACAAAAGTTGGGAACCATTGGTGTAGAGCAACTAAGAATCTGGAATAAAGTCTGATAAAATAAATGTTTAACACTTCAGATGAAGAACCAAAGAACACAGGGTGAACTTTTACCTGCAGTCTAAATCGAGAAAATAACTTTAACAAGTAGAGCTCGCCTACTTTGAGGTAAAGCAAAATAAGAAGAACAAAGTTCCCTATTTCAGCTCAGCACCAGCGCTTTCAAGCCCTCAACATGTTAGTTGGTGGACATGTCCCTAACTGTGCTGGCCCACTGTTACAGAGACCTTCACAGGTAAAATATTCAGAGAACATTCATCCGAAGTATAAATGTATGGAAACAGCCTGTCAGTGAAAGTGTGTGTGAAGGTGTGTATGTGTGTGTTAGTATCAGGATCAGAGAATGACAGCCTTCCTCTGTTCCAGTCAAGATGCACTCTGACCTTCTGGGGCTGCTTCTCTAGTGAGAGATCAGTATAATCTGGTGATAGCGAGACTGCTTTGTATTCACCATCAAATAACCTTATTACCCATACTCCAGACAGTGACTCTATACGATCTCCCTTTCTCTCAACAGATTCTGGTGCCACACCTACCTCCCAGGTTTCACTGTCTCCAACCTCAACAACCCAGCTGTGAGTTCCTGAGTTGAAGCCCTCAGAGCCGAGGACAGAGCAGGAGTCAGAAAACCTCTCTGGATTGTTAGGAAGTAGATGCTGATTTCCAAATATCACACTGGTCAGATCTTCAGACAGGGTGAGGTATGGATCAGCAGTGTTGTGGTCCAGAATCACAGGCGTGTAGGAGACCATCTCCTTCATCTTGTCCCAGACTGTGAACCTCAGGTTGCCCAGGTGTTTGGCCTCATCCATCAGAGCTCCTGAGACCGGCAGCTGTGGATCCTCCAGAAGGGTGTGCTCGACTCTTTGCACTCTAGCCTTATAGTTCTGCAGGAACCAGACAGCGTCTTCAACGTCTACAGCTCTGATTGTGTCTGAAAGAGCTGCCATCTCTCTGCTCAGACCCTCAATGTCCTCCTTCATCATCTGACTCTTCTGCTCCTCTTCCTCCCTCAGTGCAGCGATCCTGGCCTCCTTTTCCTCTTGTAGAAATTGGTGAAGCTTCTTAAACTCCTCATTAATCTGCCTCTCTATGCGTCGGGCCTGGACCTTAATGTGTTCTGCTACTTGATCACAGTTTTGTTTAACTTCATGGAAGTACTCCAGTTTCTCCTGTAAGGGCTTCAGTGACTCCTGAAGTTCCTTCTTGTGATGCCGTGCAGCTTCCTCGATGGGTCTGAATCTGTGGTCCATGTGTGTTTCTGAATCTCGACAGATGATACACACTGGCTGCTGATGGTCCAGACAGAAGAGCTTGAGTTTCTCAGAGTGCAGACTGCAGAGAAGCTCAGATCCTGCTGAAGCTCTCTGATCTCTCTCCAGTAAGAAAGCCTCACACATGTTCTTCAACACCAAGTTACAAGGTGGTTTACTCTGTGAAGATGTAGTCCTACACACTGGACAGGCATGTATTTGTTGACTTCTCCACCATCTCTGCAGACAGGCTTTACAGAAGCTGTGGCTACACGACAGGATGACTGGATCTTTAAAGATGTCATGGCAGACAGGACAGGAGAGATACTCCTCTGATCTGGAAGCCATTTTCTCTCTCAGTGAAGCTGAAGACAAACCAGACAGAGATGAGTTATATTAAATGAGGAACGAAAGGTAATTACTGTAGATAGGTAAATATTGTATATTGTGAAGACTGTATTTTTTTTAATCTCACGGTTATCGTCATATGAGACCCCTAGTCCAGACGTCCCTTTTCTTGTCCCTATATTTTTATCACACCACACCAGATTTCTTGTGTGCCTTGGTTTAAGTTCTGCCAGCTCCCAGCTGCATCTGCTCTGCTGGGTTCATCTTTAGAATTGACCAGTATGAAGATGTTCTGTCTGACAGCCCGGGCTAGTCTAGGAAAAACGTGTGCGTGGTCCCAAATTATCCTAGATGCAAAGTTGAGATTTTATTGAAATAAGTGCTGCCTCCAATGTGCCTATATACGCCTGTATATTAAGTTATGCCGAATTGAAGGCAACTCATAACAATTCTAAATAGCTCTTCGCTCATATTAAACCTGGCCGATAAGCAGGCCCGACTGAGTTTCCAGTCCTCTTCATACAGACACGAGGCCGTCACATATCATGGCGTCCTCCTGAGCTGAATGTCCGATGTTCGTCTTACTAGATTTGATTGATTGATTTTCTTTATTTAAGTGTCATGCTTCCAATGAAGCCCAGCCCATGTGGGCTTACAGGACACTTTTACTGTTCATCATTTAAACAAACAATGATCAAACATAAAACCAACAAAAACACCCAAAATACATACAGTGAAGTTCTACAGCATGAAAACCACAGCCTGAACCTACTTAAAGAGCTGTGCTTGCCTTCTATTCCAGGCCTTAGAAATAAAGTTAACAGTCTTAAATACCTCAGTCTTAAACAACCACTCCAACTTCTGCCCAGAAGAGCTCTTTTGCATTTCATCAAATAAGGAAATCCGTACAATAAAACATGAAATTAAACTAATTTGCAACATCCTTTAGGTCACAGACATTGCATATCCTGTTCTGTTCTGGTATAGCTGTGAACCGCCCTACAACCATGGCAAGAGGCAGAATACCAATTCTCAGCTGAGCACATAAAGAACTCTGGTTTCTGGTTAGAAAGGAAGTGACATAGGGCTCAGGACCAAAACGCTGCTTCATCTGAACATAAGCTTAGGTTTAGACCTATGTCGTTTGCCCATTCCTCTCTTGTTTCACCATATTACCGTTACAGCAAAGCATGTTGTGAAAAATATATGCCAGGTCTGCCTCTCTAAAAATGTTCTTTATCCAGGGGTGACTGTTTACCCCGCTAGCCGGGCGCTTCTCGCTCAGCGCTCGGCTAGCGGGGTAAAATGTGACTGTGAGTGAATTGTCCCAGTTGAAAGAAGGTCTAAAGTAAAGCCTAACAAAATCTACTAGATTTTGATAACATCTAAACAAAACATCACACATCAGAAATATAGCGAAAATACTTACAGTAAATAGTCGTTTTGAGCGGATTTAATGCTGTTTACTCACAGCTGTTCCGTGTTGGTGGGTTGGTGGGAGCTGATATTTGGCGCGCACACATGCGCACGCGCGACCGGAACACCACGCCGGACGCACTTTGACCTCGGACAAGATGGCGGCCGGATCAGAATATTCGTGAGCGGTGGTCCCATCCATGGGTCAGCTACCTTAGCGATCCCTCTTTCGTTAGTATAGTTTACAACTGTAATTGACCAACAGAAGACTTTGTATGTATGTATGGTATTATCACGAATATATAAAGTGGAGACGAGGCTCCGTTTAGCACTGAGAGGAGGAAGTAGAAGCTCTCTTATGGACTCAGATGAATGGGTTAGCTGTGAAGCTATTGAGCTAACGTTTATAATGCAACTGTTGTCAGTAAAACTGTATGGAAATCTCTAATGTTCAAAACCCGACAGGGTTGGTGAACTAGCGACTAACTGCGGCTGTTGAAGAGATATTTGGGCTGTTTGAAAGAAGATAGCAGAGTACGAGGAGGAAGCTTCTTTGCCTGAGTCTAGACCTTCGGATCTTCCCACTCCACTGAGTTGACCGACTGCTTCTGAAGAAGGAAATGGAGTGTAACGAGTTAACCATTCAGTCTGATATCAGGCTAGAATCTTCTCGTTCCAAAAAAAACGAGCAACAATTAAAGCTGCTGGACACTGTTTTAAATCCTGAAGTGTGGTTACAAAGAGCAGACACAGAGAACCCACACATTAAAGAGGAACAGGAGGAACTCTGGATCAGTCAGGAGGGAGAGCCACTTCAGGAGGACACAGAGACCCCACACATTAAAGAGGAACAGGGTGAACTCTGGATCAGGAGGGAGGGAGGGCAGCTTCAGAAGGACACAGATAACCCACATATTAAAGATGAACAGGAGGGACTCTGGATCAGTCAGGAGGGAGGGCAGCTTCTGGAGGACACACAGACCCCACACATTAAAGAGGAACAGGGTGAACTCTGGACCAGTCAGGAGGCAAAGCAGCTTCAGAAGGACACAGAGACTCCACATATTTAAAGATGAACAGGAGGGACTCTGGATCAGTCAGGCCGGAGGGCAGCTTCCAGGGCCGGAGGAGGAGGCTGATATCACCAAGTTCCAATTCACTCCTGTTTCTGTGAAGAGTGAAGATGGGGAAGAGGAATCTCAGTCCTCACAGCTTCATCAAAGCCAAACTGAGGCAGAGCCTCTAGCCAGCAGCTCAACTGAACAGATGAAAACAGACGCTGATGGAGAGGACCATGGAGCATCAGAACCAGCCAGTGCTGGCAAAACTTCAGACTCTTCTGAGACTGAAGACAGTGATTTTTGGCCAGAAACTAGTCAACCTCAGTCAGTTTTAGACTCACAGAAAAACAGTGAAATTGTTGGGAATAAATACTTTAGTTGTTCAGTTTGTGGTAAAAGATTTGTTGATAACAGTCACTTGAACAGACACAAGAGTCCACACAAGAGAGAAGCCATTTAATTGCTCAGTCTGTGGTAAAAGTTTTAGTCAGAATGATTACTTGAAGACGCACAGGAGAGAAGCCATTTAAATGCTCAGTCTGTGGCAACAGTTTTGGTTGGAAAGGAAACTTGAAACAACACACACAGGAAAGGGACGATTTAAATGCTCAGTCTGTGGGAAATGTTTTGGTTATAAACAAAACCTGAACAAACACAGGATAGTCCACACAGGAGATAAAGTGTTTAAATGTTCAGTCTGTGGGAAATGTTTTGGCTATAAAGGAATGCTGAATACACACATGATAGTCCACACAGGAGATAAACCATTTAAATGCTCAGTCTGTGGGAAATGTTTTGCTTATAAAAAAACCCTGAACAAACACATGATAGTCCACACAGTAGATAAACCATTTAAATGCTTAGTCTGTGGTAACAGTTTTGCTCGGAGCCAAACCCTGAAGGTACACATGATAGTCCACACAGATGATTTACCATTTTCATGCTGTCTGTAGTAACAGTCTTGCTCGTAAATACACCTTGAAACAACATGATAGTCCACACATGAAAGGAACGGTTCAAATGTTCAGTCTGTGGTAAATGTTTTAGTTATAAAGGAAAACTGAAGGAACACATGAGAGTGCACACAGGAGATCAACTGTTTAAATTATCAGTCTGTGGGAACAGTTTTGCTCATAACCGAACCCTGAAGGTACACATGATAGTCCACACAGGACATAAACCATTCAATGCTCAGTCTGGGAAATGTTTTGGTTATCCTCAATCCCTGAAGAGACATGATACTCCACACAGCAGAGTTCACTTAATATTGGGCTAGACAATATTTCAATATCATTGTCCATCAGTTGAAACATATTGTGAGACCATTGATTGATTGATTGTCATAACAATTCCGTTCTAAATTAACTATAAAATGCGAATCATTGTCTCAAAATTAAACAAATGAGAGAATATCATTTTAAAATTATGTTTGTATGACTGTATCTTATATATCCTGCATTTCAATTGAAATGTAATGGGGCAATAGTCTCCACCCCCTTTGGCGTTGGTAATGGAGTTTGGCAGGGGGGTACTCCCCACTCCCCACCCCAGCTCTCTTTAATTTATATATGGATGAGCTAAGAGGCTGACTAGTTGTATTAACGGCAACACCTTGGACACAAAAACACATAATTGTCCTTAATTTAACTAATTATTTTTTATTGTTGCTTTTAATTAATTGATCCGTATTTAATAATTATTTATACTGTTGTAATGTATTTTTTATGTAGTGTTTTTTTGCTTGTTTTAATGTTTTGCATGTAAATCACTTTGAGCTGCATTATGTATGAAAGGTGCTATACAAATAAAGTTTATTATTAAGTGTGAATTTGACATTTCGCCAACTGAACAGCAATGCATCACTATCTCTATCTCATGCTCTCTTCCCACAGTTAAAGCAATGCCATAACTGTTATTTGAAAACAGTTTGCTTCCATAAAACATTTTCATTCTACACGGTGTGGGTATCTTGTAGGAATTTGTTAACTTCAATTGATCCCTTCCCTCCCTTGTTTTTATGTACAGTGCAACGTTATAATTATAACAAACTGTATGAACAACAAAGTAACTTTTGCCTAATTTGATGACAAAGATCATTTCTTCATAGAACAGGCATTGATAAAATATTAATGGAAAATTCATCATGGTGACACAAAATGTTTATTTTTCTGGGATCAGTTCACACAAACGCAAATATATTCCAATCCAAAAATAATCAAAATGTGGGGAGAATGGACGAATCATGTAACTGAATGAATTTATCCAAAATAGAAAAAAATCAACAATGTTTGCACAACACATACTAAATAAATACACTTAACCAATGTCTTTAAGGTGTTTGATTATACAATACTGTATGAATTCAGTCATCCATTTCAAATGAGGAAACCAGTTGAATAGCCAGAATGTAGTAGTTTGCTGTCACTAGTGTAAAACAACACAAATGTGTAGAACAGGCACTGGACAGTCCTGGCAGGGGGTCTCCCTGCCCACTGCCCAGTGCATGCTGCCTGGGATACACAGCAGCCCCTCATCACCCTGAGCAGGAGACCTCTATTGTTTTTCCAACCCAATTTAGATGAAACCACGCCCACTTCCGTATGACGGAACCCTCGGCAGAACCAGCCATTGGGTCATCTTGTCACTTTTTGGATAAGATAGCAAAACCGCAACCGAAAAAAGTTTATTAACCAAACACCTAACTGTAACTTCAAACATAGATAATTTAATTTCTATTCTTTTATTTGATTCTTTTGTGATTACCAAAGATAACTTATCGATTGTTGCTCCTTGTACTGCTGGCAGGCTGTAACCGCCAGTCTGGGGGAAAACAAAAGTCGGGAACCACTGGTGTAGAGCAACTAAGAATCTGGAATAAAGTCTGATAAAATAAATGTTTAACACTTCAGATGAAGAACCAAAGAACACAGGGTGAACTTTTACCTGCAGTCTAAATCGAGAAAATAACTTTAACAAGTAGAGCTCGCCTACTTTGAGGTAAAGCAAAATAAGAAGAACAAAGTTCCCTATTTCAGCTCAGCACCAGCGCTTTCAAGCCCTCAACATGTTAGTTGGTGGACATGTCCCTAACTGTGCTGGCCCACTGTTACAGAGACCTTCACAGGTAAAATATTCAGAGAACATTCATCCGAAGTATAAATGTATGGAAACAGCCTGTCAGTGAAAGTGTGTGTGAAGGTGTGTATGTGTGTGTTAGTATCAGGATCAGAGAATGACAGCCTTCCTCTGTTCCAGTCAAGATGCACTCTGACCTTCTGGGGCTGCTTCTCTAGTGAGAGATCAGTATAATCTGGTGATAGCGAGACTGCTTTGTATTCACCATCAAATAACCTTATTACCCATACTCCAGACTCTATACGATCTCCCTTTCTCTCAACAGATTCTGGTGCCACACCTACCTCCCAGGTTTCACTGTCTCCAACCTCAACAACCCAGCTGTGAGTTCCTGAGTTGAAGCCCTCAGAGCCGAGGACAGAGCAGGAGTCAGAAAACCTCTCTGGATTGTTAGGAAGTAGATGCTGATTTCCAAATATCACACTGGTCAGATCTTCAGACAGGGTGAGGTATGGATCAGCAGTGTTGTGGTCCAGAATCACAGGCGTGTAGGAGACCATCTCCTTCATCTTGTCCCAGACTGTGAACCTCAGGTTGCCCAGGTGTTTGGCCTCATCCATCAGAGCTCCTGAGACCGGCAGCTGTGGATCCTCCAGAAGGGTGTGCTCGACTCTTTGCACTCTAGCCTTATAGTTCTGCAGGAACCAGACAGCGTCTTCAACGTCTACAGCTCTGATTGTATCTGAAAGAGCTGCCATCTCTCTGCTCAGACCCTCAATGTCCTCCTTCATCATCTGACTCTTCTGCTCCTCTTCCTCCCTCAGTGCAGCGATCCTGGCCTCCTTTTCCTCTTGTAGAAATTGGTGAAGCTTCTTAAACTCCTCATTAATCTGCTTCTCTATGCGCCGGGCCTGGACCTTAATGTGTTCTGCTACTTCATCACAGTTTTGTTTAACTTCATGGAAGTACTCCAGTTTCTCCTGTAAGGGCTTCAGTGACTCCTGAAGTTCCTTCTTGTGATGCTGTGCAGCTTCCTCGATGGGTCTGAATCTGTGGTCCATGTGTGTTTCTGAATCTCGACAGATGATACACACTGGCTGCTGATGGTCCAGACAGAAGAGCTTGAGTTTCTCAGAGTGCAGACTGCAGAGAAGCTCAGATCCTGCTGAAGCTCTCTGACCTCTCTCCAGTATGAAAGCCTCACACATGTTCTTCAACACCAAGTTACAAGGCGGTTTACTCTGTGAAGATGTAGCCCTACACACTGGACAGGCATGTATTTGTTGACTTCTCCACCATCTCTGCAGACAGGCTTTACAGAAGCTGTGGCTACACGACAGGATGACTGGATCTTTAAAGATGTCATGGCAGACAGGACAGGAGAGATACTCCTCTGATCTGGAAGCCATTTTCTCTCTCAGTGAAGCTGAAGACAAACCAGACAGAGATGAGTTATATTAAATGAGGAACGAAAGGTAATTACTGTAGATAGGTAAATATTGTATATTATGAAGACTGTATTTTTTTTAAATCTCACGGTTATCGTCATATGAGACCCCTAGTCCAGACGTCCCTTTTCTTGTCCCTATATTTTTATCACACCACACCAGATTTCTTGTGTGCCTTGTTTTAAGTTCTGCCTCTCCCTGTCTGCATTTTACTTTCAGCTCCCAGCTGCTCTGCTGGGTTGATCTTTAGAATTGACCAGTATGAAGATGTTCTGTCTGACAGCCCGGGCTAGTCTAGGAAAAACGTGTGCGTGGTCCCAAATTATCCTAGATGCAAAGTTGAGATTTTATTGAAATAAGTGCTGCCTCCAATGTGCCTATTAGCCTGTATATTAAGTTATGCCGAATTGAAGGCATCTCATAACAATTCTAAATAGCTCTTCGCTCATATTAAACCTGGCCGATAAGCAGGCCCGACTGAGTTTCCAGTCCTCTTCATACAGACACGAGACCGTCACATATCATGGCGTCCTGAGTTGAATGTCCGATGTTCGTCCTACTAGATTTGATTGATTGATTTTCTTTATTTAAGTGTCATGCTTCCAATGAAGCCCAGCCCCTATGGGCTTACAGGATACTTTTACTGTTCATCATTTAAACAAACAATGATCAAACATAAAACCAACAAAAACACCCAAAATACATATAGTTAAGTTGTACAGCATGAAAACCACAGCCTGAACCTACTTAAAGAGCTGTGCTTGCCTTCTATTCCAGGCCTTAGAAATAAAGTTAACAGTTTTAAATACCTCAGTCTTAAACAACCACTCCAACTTCTGCCCAGAAGAGCTCAGGTGTTTGCTTTTGCATTTCATCAAATAAGGAAATCCGTACAATAAAACATGAAATGAAACTAATTTGCAACATCCTTTAGGTCACAGACATTGCATATCCTGTTCTGTTCTGGTATAGCTGTGAACCGCCCTACTTCAATGGCAAGAGGCAGAATACCAATTCTCAGCTGAGCACATAAAGAACTCTGGTTTCTGGTTAGAAAGGAAGTGACATAGGGCTCAGGACCAAAACGCTGCTTCATCTGAACATAAGCTTAGGTTTAGACCTATGTCGTTTGCCCATTCCTCTCTTGTTTCACCATATTACCGTTACAGCAAAGCATGTTGTGAAAAATATATGCCAGGTCTGCCTCTCTAAAAATGTCCTTTATCCAGGGGTGACTGTTTACCCCGCTAGCCGGGCGCTTCTCGCTCAGCGCTCGGCTAGCGGGGTAAAATGTGACTGTGAGTGAGCTTTGTCCCAGTTGAAAGAAGGTCTAAAGTAAAGCCTAACAAAATCTACTAGATTTTGATAACATCTAAACAAAACATCACACATCAGAAATATAGCGAAAATACTTACAGTAAATAGTCGTTTTGAGCGGATTTAATGCTGTTTACTCACAGCTGTTCCGTGTTGGTGGGTTGGTGGGAGCTGATATTTGGCGCGCACACATGCGCACGCGCGACCGGAACACCACGCCGGACGCACTTTGACCTCGGACAAGATGGCGGCCGGATCAGAATATTCGTGAGCGGTGGTCCCATCCATAGATATATATAAAGGCTAGATAGCTTACCCGCGCTGCCGGCCAATGGAGAGCGACGTCGTCGCATGGCGGCCATCTTGCTACAGGGAGCTACTAGGAGTTATGAGCATCTGTTGTTGGGTTAGTATGGCAACATCATATGATCATAACTCCTAGGGAAATGGATGAAACTGCATGAAACTTTGTGCCTGAATCCCTCTCATGGCATAGATGCTTCGGTTTAATTTTGGTGTAATTTGGAGCTCATTAAAAAAAATAGTGTTTTTAGTGTTTTTTTTTTTTTTGGTCTATCTCGGGAACGGAATATGCTTGTAATAAACCAAACCGTTTGTAAATCCGTCAAGATTTCAGCGAGTTATGAGTATTTTTGTCTGTGCAGGTCACCAGCTACCATAGAATGTACCAGAAAGGCACTGTAGCAAGATGACGGCCGTTCAACGACGCTGCTGACTCCGCCTTAAGCCATCTAGTATCTATGGTCCCATCCATAGCGTGTCCTGCAACGGACACCTGGACGCCTGTTTCGTCACGTCCGGGTCAGAGGTCTCTCGACGTGGTTTCCGGTACTTTAGCAGGCATTTCAGATGCTGGATCGCCGCTTTGTGAAAGTGGAACTAATTTATACATCTATATGTGTCAATATGTGGAATTTCATATGAATATGTGCATGGTAACATGTCAAATTACTTTAGGAAAGTGACTTTGATGACAGAAAGCCATAAGACGTGCTTGGGCGACGAGAGTTACTGATCGTTAAAGTTGCTAGCTTGCTAGCTAGCTAACGCTAGTTTTGTCTAAAACACAACAAGGCCAGCATGTGGCAATAATGCAGCAAAATGGGACTCAGCGACCACTACAAGCCACTCTTTGTTGACTATTACTGGCTTGCTAACCACTGGCTTGCTAGTCTCGCTAGCCAGCCTCTCTTCCTTTCCGTCAGAGAGAGAGGCTGGCTAGCGAGACTACTGGCTTGCTAACCAGCAGAGCCGCAGAGTGAGCTGTCCGTAACAGGACAAGAGCAGCTTTCAGTTAAGACGCCAGCGGTAGCGTCCGTTCCCCGACTCTGGTAAATCAAAGACACAACTAAAATAAATTATTTCAACGGTATGTTGCTAGAAAGAAGTTCGACTTAACGTTTTCGCCGTTAAACTACACGGAAACATGACATGATCATTGTAGCAGTGTTTGAAGCACAATTTTAACAGGAGTTTTGTAAAAAATATTGTCCGTTGCAGGACACGCTTCCGTTAGATATATATAAAGGCTAGATAGCTTACCCGCGCTGCCGGCCAATGGAGAGCGACGTCGTCGCATGGCGGCCATCTTGCTACAGGGAGCTACTAGGAGTTATGAGCATCTGTTGTTGGGTTAGTATGGCAACATCATATGATCATAACTCCTAGGGAAATGGATGAAACTGCATGAAACTTTGTGCCTGAATCCCTCTCATGGCATAGATGCTTCGGTTTAATTTTGGTGTAATTTGGAGCCCATCAACAAAATAGTGTTTTTAGTGTTTTTTTTTTTTTTTTGGTCTATCTCGGGAACGGAATATGCTTGTAATAAACCAAACCGTTTGTAAATCCGTCAAGATTTCAGCGAGTTATGAGTATTTTTGTCTGTGCAGGTCACCAGCTACCATAGAACGTACCAGAAAGGCACTGTAGTAAGATGGCGGCCGTTCAACGACGCTGCTGACTCCGCCTTAAGCCATCTAGCCTTTATATTGTAGTGCGACAGCAGGGGCTGTCTCCCTGCAATCAACTAATCAAGAGACAATGACTCGCACCTGATGATAATGACTCTCACCTGTGTGGCCAGAGGAGACACAGACATTCAAAAGGCAGCCAGCCTTTGACTCCTATGTTGCTGGTGGAGCGTCTGTCTGTTCTCGGCTGGTCACTCTCGGGACGGGAGGGAGCGTTCGCAGCTGATTAGGGCTGCCGGCGCGGAAGACAGTTAGCCAGGGGGAAAGTGTTCCTGTAGTCAGTGAGGGCCGGGCTATAGGAGTGAACCTTGTCGCCGCGCTCCAGCCGATCTTCAGCAGCGGCACGCTGCCGTATGCTGTTTCCACACCACAAGCCTGACTTTGTCCAGCGCCGCCGACGAAGCCGTGGTTCCCCGGGGAGTCGGCCGGCGCCACAAGCGTAGACCCCGGGGAGGGTCTCGCCACACCCGGCGAGTTGAGTAGCAGCCCACACACTTTAACTTACATGTTTTAATGTTGATGTGTATGTCCTGTCTCTGTATTATTTCATCTTAGCTACGTTCTTAGGGTTTTATGAATTGCATACGCAGCCAGCTGTCTATTTGGAAGTAGTGGGGAGGGCCAGCCTGTTGGTGGGATTGGGGTGTGTGGTCTTCTTATTAGCCCACGGGCTCAAAGTGTGCAGTGACGTCACGTGTGTCTGCCTGTTTCCAGTGCAGTGCTTGCAGTGCTTAAAGCTAGTCCGTTCTATATCTAGCTCTAATGTGTGAGGTGTTTTACAGTTGCCTTAACTGTCCAGTGTGCAGTGGAAGCTAGACGGTTGTATATCTAGCCTAGTGTTTGCAGTGCTATCCAGTGTGCAGTGTAAGCTAGACGGTTGTATATCTAGCCTAGTGTTTGCCGTGCCATAAAGTGTGCAGTGTTGTTAAACCACAATGTCCCAGCCCATTGGCTGTGTCAGCTTTCCCCCTGTTTGATCATGACCTGGTTGCTATGCCTTAACTTATTTTAGCTAATAAAGTGTCCTTTTTGTATTGCCCCCTGTTTCCTGTGTGGGATTCTTTCAGCCTCTTGATTGTGACATTAAGCCAAATACTGGTTTTATCCAGGTGGCGGCAGCATTTCACTGCCTTAGTTAAAGGTTTTATCACACTGGTGGCAGCGGTGGGATATTTGACCTTTAATCAAAATGTCGCTTTCGGAGGCTGAACCCCAGCCAGGCGGGTCAAATGGGCCTGTGGTCGCAGCAGGTACACAACCCCATCTGCCTAATACGCTTTCCACCCCTCGGCCAGTATTTATGCCAGAAACCTTTACTGGAGTGGGACGTCAGTGGACGGACTGGTCTGAGCAATTTGACTTAGCTGCAGATGTCAATAATTGGGATGATTCCCTTAAACTTAAATTCATGTCACTACTTTTGTCTGGGCGGGCTCGGGATATTTATAGCGGCATACCAGCTGAAGCTAAAAGCAATTACTTACTGCTGAAAGCAGCCATGACCAGGTGTTTAGAGCCTAGTGACAGTGATGACTGGAGCAGAGCTGCGTTCGCGAGCAGGAGGAGGCTACATAATGAGACTGCTCGCGAATTTGGTAATGTGTTACGCCGCATGGCTGTTAGAGCTTATCCGACAGCGGATGAGGGTACCCGTGACCTGCTGGCTAGGGACCATTTTATAACTCACTTTGCTACTGGAGACTTTCGTATCAGTTTGCGGAGTGCCAAGCCGGACACCCTGGAGTCTGCCATTAATCTAGCTGCTGAAATGGAACTGTTAAGAAATTTAGAGCACTCCCAGGCTCCCCCTCCTGATGTGAGAGTCCGTGAAGTTTCAGAACATAGGACAAAAGTAGATGAGAGAATGGATAATCTGCTGGGGGTGGTGGAGGGATTGCGCCAGGAGATTAAATCATTGCAGGGTACAGTCCAGGCCATGCACAGGGCCCCCACTGATATGTCGGCCAGCGGGGGACATCCTAGAGACTCCGGCGAGCCTGCCCCGCCCACTAGACCCGGGTGGTCTCGGGAACGTACGGTCCTTTGTTGGGAGTGTCGGTCTGACCGACACATACGCCGCGACTGCCCCTATTTGCAGGGAAACTAGAGGGGGCCGGTACGGAGGGCCAAATGCCCGCCCCCTCACCTTCTCAAAGCGTGGCCTCTGCAACGGATGTTGGTGGTTCTGCCTATCTGGCCGCCAAAATAGAACCAGTAGCAACACATGATGGAGGAGGGGTACCCCCGTTGAGACAGCCGCCCCACCCATCCCGGCAGCCTGTCAACCCATCGAGACATCCGCCTGATGTCAACTGGGAGCCTAGCTGGGCCTACCGGAGGCGCCAGGATCCAGCCAGGACGTCTCGAGAAGGGAATGCCACGGCGGATGTTTCGAGGCCGATGGAGAGGCCAGGCCCGGCGGTGATCACTTCTGCACCAGTCCAGCCTTCACTCGACTCCAGACCAGAGGGGGTCTCCATCTCCCCACACCCGCAGCGGAGCAGTGCTGCCCAGGGCCCTGGAGAAGAGCCGGGGGTCGTGGGACCTGGAGGAGGGAGGCCACAGCGCCACCGGAGGGCGCCAGCGTGGTCCCGTGACTACAATGTGTCTGTGGAGTGACTTGGGGACAAGTCTCCTTTGCCAAGGGGGGGAAGAGTGTAGTGCGACAGCAGGGGCTGTCTCCCTGCAATCAACTAATCAAGAGACAATGACTCGCACCTGATGATAATGACTCTCACCTGTGTGGCCAGAGGAGACACAGACATTCAAAAGGCAGCCAGCCTTTGACTCCTATGTTGCTGGTGGAGCGTTCTGCCTATTCACGGCTGGTGACTCTCGGGACAGGGAGGGAGCGTTCGTAGCTATTAGTGCTGCCGGCGCAGAAGACAGCTAGGGAGGTGGAGGTCTGCTGCTGTGTTGCTGTAGGAGGGGAGGTCAGCTGCCTCCTGTAGTTTAGGGATAGGGCCGGGTAATAGGAGTGTCACTGGCCGCCGCTCTCCAGCCGATCCGCAGCAGTGGCACGCCGCCGCTTGCTGTCTTCCATGCCATTCATCTGACTCTGCCCAGCGCCGCCGACGAAGCCGTGGTTCCCCGGGGAGTCGGCCGGCGCCACAAGCGTAGACCCCGGGGAGGGTCTCGCCACACCCGGCGAGTTGAGTAGCAGCCCACACACTTTAACTTACATGTTTTAATGTTGATGTGTATGTCCTGTCTCTGTATTATTTCATCTTAGCTACGTTCTTAGGGTTTTATGAATTGCATACGCAGCCAGCTGTCTATTTGGAAGTAGTGGGGAGGGCCAGCCTGTTGGTGGGATTGGGGTGTGTGGTCTTCTTATTAGCCCACGGGCTCAAAGTGTGCAGTGACGTCACGTGTGTCTGCCTGTTTCCAGTGCAGTGCTTGCAGTGCTTAAAGCTAGTCCGTTCTATATCTAGCTCTAATGTGTGAGGTGTTTTACAGTTGCCTTAACTGTCCAGTGTGCAGTGGAAGCTAGACGGTTGTATATCTAGCCTAGTGTTTGCAGTGCTATCCAGTGTGCAGTGTAAGCTAGACGGTTGTATATCTAGCCTAGTGTTTGCCGTGCCATAAAGTGTGCAGTGTTGTTAAACCACAATGTCCCAGCCCATTGGCTGTGTCAGCTTTCCCCCTGTTTGATCATGACCTGGTTGCTATGCCTTAACTTATTTTAGCTAATAAAGTGTCCTTTTTGTATTGCCCCCTGTTTCCTGTGTGGGATTCTTTCAGCCTCTTGATTGTGACATTAAGCCAAATACTGGTTTTATCCAGGTGGCGGCAGCATTTCACTGCCTTAGTTAAAGGTTTTATCACAATATATATCTATGGTCCCATCCATGGGTCAGCTACCTTAGCGATCCCCCTTTCGTTAGTATAGTTTACAACTGTAATTGACCAACAGAAGACTTTGTATGTATTGTAACGTATCGCTGATACGCCAAGGAACGGAGAGTTGTAGTTGGTACAGGGTCTTTATTCACAGGCTCCTTTAGCTCCTAGCAGCTAGCTTCACACCGCTAGCTCTACACACAGCAACCGTCTCAGCTCGCTCCATAGCTAGACTGACATCCGGCCCACGGCCGCTGGTCCTATATACCCCGTTTCCCCTAGGAACACACCCACACACATTAGTTCCTAGGTGCACTCTAGACACTTCTATTGTACATCACATTACAGGTAATACCTGGATTACCTGGAACGCTACAGTATGTATGGTATTATCACGAATATATAAAGTGGAGACGAGGCTCCGTTTAGCACTGAGAGGAGGAAGTAGAAGCTCTCTTATTATGGACTCAGATGAATGGGTTAGCTGTGAAGCTATTGAGCTAACGTTTATAATGCAACTGTCAGTAAAACTGTATGGAAATCTCTAATGTTCAAAACCCGACAGGGTTGGTGAACTAGCGACTAACTGCGGCTGTTGAAGAGATATTTGGACTGTTTGAAAGAAGATAGCAGAGTACGAGGAGGAAGCTTCTTTGCCTGAGTCTAGACCTTCGGATCTTCCCACTCCACTGAGTTGACCGACTGTTCTGAAGAAGGAAATGGAGTGTAACGAGTTAACCATTCAGTCTGATATCAGGCTAGAATCTTCTCGTTCCAAAAGAAACGAGCAACAATTAAAGCTGCTGGACACTGTTTTAAATCCTGAAGTGTGGTTACAAAGAGCAGACACAGAGACCCCACACACATTAAAGAGGAACAGGAGGAACTCTGGATCAGTCAGGAGGGAGAGCCACTTCAGGAGGACACAGAGACCCCACACATTAAAGAGGAACAGGGTGAACTCTGGATCAGTCAGGAGGGAGGGCAGCTTCAGAAGGACACAGAGAACCCACATATTAAAGATGAACAGGAGGGACTCTGGATCAGTCAGGAGGGAGGGCAGCTTCTGGAGGACACACAGACCCCACACATTAAAGAGGAACAGGGTGAACTCTGGACCAGTCAGGAGGCAAAGCAGATTCAGAAGGACACAGAGACTCCACATATTAAAGATGAACAGGAGGGACTCTGGATCAGTCAGGACGGAGGGCAGCTTCCAGGGCCGGAGGCTGATATCACCAAGTTCCAATTCACTCCTGTTTCTGTGAAGAGTGAAGATGGGGAAGAGGAATCTCAGTCCTCACAGCTTCATCAAAGCCAAACTGAGGAGAAGAGAGAGGCAGAGCCTCTAGCCAGCAGCTCAACTGAACAGATGAAAACAGACGCTGATGGAGAGGACCATGGAGCATCAGAACCAGCCAGTGCTGGCAAAACTTCAGACTCTTCTGAGACTGAAGACAGTGATTTTTGGCCAGAAACTACTCAACCTCAGTCAGTTTTAGACTCACAGAAAAACGGTGAAATTGTTGGGAATAAATACTTTAGTTGTTCAGTTTGTGGTAAAAGATTTGTTGATAACAGTCACTTGAACAGACACATGAGAGTCCACACAAGAGAGAAGCCATTTAATTGCTCAGTCTGTGGTAAAAATTATAGTCAGAATTATTACTTGAACAGACACATGAGAGTCCACACAGGAGAGAAGCCATTTAAATGCTCAGTCTGTGGTAACAGTTTTGGTTGGAAAGGAAACTTGAAACAACACATGATAGTCCACACAGGAAAGGGACGATTTAAATGCTCAGTCTGTGGTAAATGTTTTGGTTATAAACAAAACCTGAACAAACACAGGATAGTCCACACAGGAGATAAAGTGTTTAAATGCTCAGTCTGTGGTAACAGTTTTGGTTGGAAAGGAAACTTGAAACAACACATGATAGTCCACACAGGAAAGGGACGATTTAAATGCTCAGTCTGTGGGAAATGTTTTGGTTATAAAAAAAACCTGAACATACACATGATAGTCCACACAGGAGATAAACCATTTAAATGCTTAGTCTGTGGGAAATGTTTTGGCTATAAAAAAAACCCTGAATACACACATGATAGTCCACACAGGAGATAAAGTATTTAAATGCTCAGTCTGTGGGAAATGTTTTGCTTGTAAAAAAACCCCTGAACAAACACATGATAGTCCACACAGGAGATAAACCATTTAAATGCTTAGTCTGTGGTAACAGTTTTGCTCGGAGCCAAACCCTGAAACAACACATGATAGTCCACACAGGAAAGGAACGGTTCAAATGTTCAGTCTGTGGTAAATGTTTTAGTTACAAAGGAAAACTGAAGGAACACATGAGAGTGCACACAGGAGATCAACTGTTTAAATGATCAGACTGTGGGAACAGTTTTGCTCATAACCGAACCCTGAAGGTACACATGATAAACACAGGACATAAACCATTCAATGCTCAGTCTGGGAAATGTTTTGGTTATCCTCAATCCCTGAAGAGACATGATACTCCACACAGCAGAGTTCACTTAATATTGGGCTAGACAATATTTCAATATCATTGTCCATCAGTTGAAACATATTGTGAGACCATTGATTGATTGTCATAACAATTCCGTTCTAAATCAACTATAAAATGCGAATCATTGTCTCAAAATTAGATTAAACAAATGAGAGAATATCATTTTAAAATTATGTTTGTATGAATGTATCTTATATATCCTGCATTTCAATTGAAATGTAATGGTGCAATAGTCTCCACCCCCTTTGGCATTGGTAATGGAGCTTGGCAGGGGGGTACTCCCCACTCCCCACCCCAGCTCTCTTTAATTTATATATGGATGAGCTAAGAGGCTGACTAGTTGTATGATCGGCAACACCTTGGACACAAAAACACAATTGTCCTTAACTAATAATTATTTTATATTGTTGCTTTTAATGAATTGATCCGTATTTAATAATTATTTTATACTGTTGTAATGTATTTTTTATTTCGTTTTTTTGCTTGTTTTAATGTTTTGCATGTAAAGCACTTTGAGCTGCATTATGTATGAAAGGTGCTATACAAATAAAGTTTATTATTAAGTGTGAATTTGACATTTCGCCAACTGAACAGCAATGCATCACTATATCTCATGCTCTCTTCCCACAGTTAAAGCAATGCCATAACTGTTAGTTGAAAACAGTTTGCTTCCATAAAACATTTTCATTCTACAGGGTGTGGGTATCTTGTAGGAATTTGTTAACTTCAATTGGTCCATTCCCTCCCTTGTTTTTATGTACTAATGACCTTAATGTGTTCTGCTATTTGATCACAGTTTTGTTTAACTTCATTAAAGAGCTCCAGTTTCTCCTGTAAGGGCTTCAGCGACTCCTGAAGTTCCTTCTTGTGATGCCGTGCAGCTTCCTCGATGGGTCTGAATCTGTGGTCGGTGTGTGTTTCTGAATCTCGACAGATGATACACACTGGCTGCTGATGGTCCAGACAGAAGAGCTTGAGTTTCTCATAGTGCAGACTGCAGAGAAGCTCAGATCCTGCTGAAGCTCTCTGATCTCTCTCCAGTAAGAAAGCCTCACACATGTTCTTCAACACCAAGTTACAAGGTGGTTTACTCTGTGAAGATGTAGCCCTACACACTGGACAGGCATGTACTTGTTGACTTCTCCACCATCTCTGCAGACAGGCTTTACAGAAGCTGTGGCTACACGACAGGATGACTGGATCTTTAAAGATGTCATGGCAGACAGGACAGGAGAGATACTCCTCTGATCTGGAAGCCATTTTCTCTCTCAGTTAAGCTGAAGACAAACCAGACAGAGATGAGTTATATTAAATGAGGAACGAAAGGTAATTACTGTAGATAGCTAAATATTGTATATTATTAAGACTATGTTTTTTTAATCTCACGGTTATCGTCATGAGACCCCTAATCCACACGTCCCTTTTCTTGTCCCTACATTTTTTACAGACAATGCTAAAAACAGGCACTCTCCTAGCAATGAGAACTACTAAAGCATATTTTCTTCTTCAGAGATCTGAATTGCCTGGTTATTAAACTCCAGAGAATATAAAGTTGAGCCTGTGCGATCATCTGTGGAGTTTGAGTACCTCTGGGCAGACAATCGTTCTGATTCTGTTACTGGCACACATGAGGCCTTACATTGACCATTGTTACTCCATCTAGGCCTAGAATGGACACTGCTTACACCCAGTCTGAATTGACTTTAGGGAAAAGAATAGGACATTAATATAGAATTTGCTGTACGGAAATAGGAAACGGATAGTTTCTTATATGCCTTTGGTTTGTTATCATTTTAATGTAAATACTAATTGTAGAAAGGATAAATCAAAGTGTGAACTTTGAAACAAAACCAACTCCCCATGTCAGTAAAAGATCAACAGTCTGTGGTTTTCTGACTCATAACCTCTGATCATATCTCTGCAGAGGTCGGGGGGCAGCTTGATAGAAGTCCTTGTCGTTTTTTTAAATACAGCTACTGTAAACAGATGACATGCTCCCATGTTCAAAACATATTTTTCACTTATAGGCAGATATACTCAAGTAAACATCTATTATAATTAGAGCTGCTGCACAGTGGTGAGTCGAGGCAGTCATTTTGAGGAGGAAAAAGAAAGAAATGAGAAATACATGAGGGTCCATCAACGAAACTTTATTGCTCTAAAATGTCATTAAACCTTGAAATAATGGGTCTCTAAACTGGGGACCCCCCCCAAAAAAGAAAAGACAAACCATCACAATAGTCTTATCTATAAAATATGAGATGAGAGAGTTTGTGCATAAATGAACATTCCAGACCATCTATATCCATGTATTGCCATTTCCACAGCACATTAAATGAACTTGCTTTCATAGGCTGGATATACCGTTACATACCAAAATACCCTAGTAAAGGCTTGGGCAATATTTAGGTATCCGGATTCTGACTTTATTCTCAGAATCCTGTCTTAAACTCAGAACTCAAACAAATGTTTCACATGTGGCTTTAATCCACTTTGGTAGTTTTAAATTGTAAAAAAAAAAAATCAGGCGACCCCAAGGTTGGGAACCACTAGTGTAGAGAAGCTACGAATCTGGAATAAAGTCAGATCAAATAAATTTAACACTTCAGATGAAGAACCGAAGAACACAGGATGAATTGTTACCTGCAGTCTAAATAGAGAAAATGACTTTAACAAGTAGAACTCGCCTACTTTGAGGTATGGCAAAAGTAAGAAGAAAAAAGTTGCCCATTTCAGCTCAGCACCAGCACTTCAAGTCCTCAACATGTTGGTTGGTGGACATGTCCCTAACTGTGCTGGTCCACTGTTACAGAGACCTTCACAGGTAAAATATTCAGAAAATCTTCATCCCAAGAAGTACAAATGTATGGAAACAGCCTGTCGGTGAAAGTGTGTGTGAAGGTGTGTATGTGTGTGTTAGTATCAGGATCAGAGAATGACAGCCTTCCTCTGTTCCAGTCAAGATGCACTCTGACCTTCTGGGGCTGCTTCTCTAGTGAGAGATCAGTATAATCTGATAGCGACTCAAGCGAGACTGCTCTGTATTCACCCTCACTGAACCGTATTACCCATAATTCAGACTCTAGAAACTCTCCCTTCCTCTGGACAGATTCTGGTGCCACACCTACATCCCAGGCTTCACTGTCTCCAACCTCAACAACCCAGCTGTGAGTTCCTGAGTTGAAGCCCTCAGAGCCGAGGACAGAGCAGGAGTCACAAAACCTCTCTGGATTTTCAGGAAGATGCTCTCCATCTCCAAATGCTACACTGGTCAGATCTTCATACAGCATGAGGCGTGGGTCAGCAGTGTTGGGGTCCAGAATCACAGGCGTGTAGGAGACCATCTCCTTCATCTTGTCCCAGACTGTGAACCTCAGGTTGCCCAGGTGTTTGGCCTCATCCATCAGAGCTCCTGAGACCGGCCGCTGTGGATCATCCAGAAGGGTGTGCTGGACTCTTTCCACTGTAGCCTTATAGTTCTGCAGGAACGAGACAGCGTCTTCAACGTCTACAGCTCTGATTGTGTCTGAAAGAGCTGCCATGTCTCTGCTCAGACCCTCAATCTTCTCCTTCATCATCTGACTCTTCTGCTCCTCTTCCTCCCTCAGTGCAGCGATCCTGGCCTCCTTTTCCTCTTGGAGAAACTGGCGAAGCTTCTTAAACTCCGCATTAATCTGCCTCTCTATGCGTCGGGCCTGGACCTTAATGTGTTCTGCTATTTGATCACAGTTTTGTTGAACTTCATTAAAGAGCTCCAGTTTCTCCTGTAAGGGCTTCAGTGACTCCTGAAGTTCCTTCTTGTGATGCCGTGCAGCTTCCTCGATGGGTCTGAATCTGTGGTCGGTGTGTGTTTCTGAATCTCGACAGATGATACACACTGGCTGCTGATGGTCCAGACAGAAGAGCTTGAGTTTCTCAGAGTGCAGACTGCAGAGAAGCTCAGATCCTGCTGAAGCTCTCTCATCTCTCTCCAGTATGAAAGCCTCACACATGTTCTTCAACACCAAGTTACAAGGTGGTTTACTCTGTGAAGATGTAGTCCTACACACTGGACAGGCATGTATTTGTTGACTTCTCCACCATCTCTGCAGACAGGCTTTACAGATGCTGTGGCTACACGACAGGATGACTGGATCTTTAAAGATGTCATGGCAGACAGGACAGGAGAGATACTCCTCTGATCTGGAAGCCATTTTCTCTCTCAGTGAAGCTGAAGACAAACCAGACAGAGATGAGTTATATTAAATGAGGAACGAAAGGTAATTACTGTAGATAGGTAAATATTGTATATTATGAAGACTGTATTTTTTTTAATCTCACGGTTATCGTCATATGAGACCCCTAGTCCAGATGTCCCTTTTCTTGTCCCTATATTTTTATCACACCACACCAGATTTCTTGTGCGCCTTGTTTTAAGTTCTGCCTCTCCCTGTCTGCATTTTACTTTCAGCTCCCAGCTGCTCTGCTGGGTTCATCTTTAGAATTGACCAGTATGAAGATGTTCTGTCTGACAGCCCGGGCTAGTCTAGGAAAAACGTGTGCGTGGTCCCAAATTATCCTAGATGCAAAGTTGAGATTTTATTGAAATAAGTGCTGCCTCCAATGTGCCTATTAGCCTGTATATTAAGTTATGCCGAATTGAAGGCAACTCATAACAATTCTAAATAGCTCTTCGCTCATATTAAACCTGGCCGATAAGCAGGCCCGACTGAGTTTCCAGTCCTCTTCATACAGACATGAGACCGTCACATATCATGGCATCCTGAGCTGAATGTCCGATGTTCGTCCTACTAGATTTGATTGATTGATTTTCTTTATTTAAGTGTCATGCTTCCAATGAAGCCCAGCCCATGTGGGCTTACAGGACACTTTTACTGTTCATCATTTAAAAAAACAATGATCAAACATAAAACCAACAAAAACACCCAAAATACATATAGTGAAGTTGTACAGCATGAAAACCACAGCCTGAACCTACTTAAAGAGCTGTGCTTGCCTTCTATTCCAGGCCTTAGAAATAAAGTTAACAGTCTTAAATACCTCAGTCTTAAACAACCACTCCAACTTCTGCCCAGAAGAGCTCAGGTGTTTGCTTTTGCATTTCATCAAATAAGGAAATCCATACAATAAAACATGAAATTAAACTAATTTGCAACATCCTTTAGGTCACAGACATTGCATATCCTGTTCTGTTCTGGTATAGCTGTGAACCGCCCTACTATACTTCAATGGCAAGAGGCAGAATACCAATTATCAGCTGAGCACATAAAGAACTCTGGGCCCCGTTCCAATACCCATACTTCCATACTATTTAGTAGGCAAAAAAAGATTTAGTATGTCCCAATACATAGTATGTCAGATGCAGTATGCCAAGAGTACCAGGATGTTGTACTACATCAGCTCCTATTTCGGAGTATGCATCGATGCATGCTGCTTCAGCCAAACTTCCCCACAATCCTTTGCGCAGCAGGAAGTTATGTCTTCTTCTTCTTCTTCTAATGTTTTATGGCGGTTGGCAAACAACTTTTTGTGCATTACCGCCACCTACTGGAGTTACGTCGCACTGACTGAGCTGCGTGTTCATGAATGAGATAATTAACTTTAAGAAAGCCTTAAAATATGTTAAAACCAAACAAGCATGGTGTGTACCAAAACATGCATATCTTGATTCCTGTTTAGATCTCTGACTTAATGTTTTTGCTTTATTTATTTTATTTTGTTTATTTGATTGTCTGTTCCAATTTTGTAAATGTTTAGTCTGAATTTTTTGTATAATGTACTGTTTGTTACTGCCAGACTTTGTTTATTGAATAAAAAAAATAAAAAAAAACTCAAATGTGGCGCTGCAGACGTCGGCGGAAGTGAGCAAGAGGTCGGAGTTCAGGAAGCTCACGTGACGACAGATGTAGTGTGTCCCAATAGTATGCATTTTGCATGCATGCTGCACACTACAATCCATACTTTGTGAGGGCAGCGGCAGTACATACTACAAGAAAGAAGTACAAGTATGGGTATTGGAACGGGGCCCTGGTTTCTGGTTAGAAAGGAAGTGACATAGGGCTCAGGACCAAAACGCTGCTTCATCTGAACATAAGCTTAGGTTTAGACCTATGTCGTTTGCCCATTCCTCTCTTGTTTCACCACATTACCGTTACAGCAAAGCATGTTGTGAAAAATATATGCCAGGTCTGCCTCTCTAAAAATGTCCTTTATCCAGGGGTGACTGTTTACCAAACTTTACCCCGCTAGCCGGGCGCTTCTCGCTCAGCGCTCGGCTAGCGGCGGGGTAAAATGTGACTGTGAGTGAATTGTCCCAGTTGAAAGAAGGTCTAAAGTAAAGCCTAACAAAATCTACTAGATTTTGATAACATCTAAACAAAACATCACACATCAGAAATATAGCGAAAATACTTACAGTAAATAGTCGTTTTGAGCGGATTTAATGCTGTTTTTCACAGCTGTTCCGTGTTGGTGGGTTGGTGGGAGCTGATATTTGGCGCGCACACATGCGCACGCGCGACCGGAACACCACGCCGGACGCACTTTGACCTCGGACAAGATGGCGGCCGGATCAGAATATTCGTGAGCGGGGGTCCCCACAGCTACCTTAGCGATCCCCCTTTCGTTAGTATAGTTTACAACTGTAATTGACCAACATAAGACTTTGTATGTTGTGTATGGTATTATCACGAATATATAAAGTGGAGACGAGGCTCCGTTTAGCACTGAGAGGAGGAAGTAGAAGCTCTCTTATGGACTCAGATGAATGGGTTAGCTGTGAAGCTATTGAGCTAACGTTTATAATGCAACTGTTGTCAGTAAAACTGTATGGAAATCTCTAATGTTCAAAACCCGACAGGGTTGGTGAACTAGCGACTAACTGCGGCTGTTGAAGAGATATTTGGGCTGTTTGAAAGAAGATAGCAGAGTACGAGGAGGAAGCTTCTTTGCCTGAGTCTAGACCTTCGGATCTTCCCACTCCACTGAGTTGACCGACTACTTCTGAAGAAGGAAATGGAGTGTAACGAGTTAACCATTCAGTCTGATATCAGGCTAGAATCTTCTCGTTCCAAAAAA
The DNA here is from genome assembly GCF_964638095.1 of Poromitra crassiceps. NCBI lineage: Eukaryota > Metazoa > Chordata > Actinopteri > Beryciformes > Melamphaidae > Poromitra > Poromitra crassiceps. The sequence continues at coordinate 31,743,573 of NC_139631.1, forward strand.
AACGAGCAACAATTAAAGCTGCTGGACACTGTTTTAAATCCTGAAGTGTGGTTACAAAGAGCAGACACAGAGAACCCACACATTAAAGAGGAACAGGAGGAACTCTGGATCAGTCAGGAGGGAGAGCAGCTTCAGGAGGACACAGAGACCCCACACATTAAAGAGGAACAGGGTGAACTCTGGATCAGTCAGGAGGGAGGGCAGCTTCAGAACGACACAGATAACCCACATATTAAAGATGAACAGGAGGGACTCTGGATCAGTCAGGACGGAGGGCAGCTTCTGGAGGACACAGAGACCCCACACATTAAAGAGGAACAGGGTGAACTCTGGACCAGTCAGGAGGCAAAGCAGCTTCAGAAGGACACAGAGACTCCACATATTAAAGATGAACAGGAGGGACTCTGGATCAGTCAGGAGGGAGGGCAGCTTCCAGGGCCGGAGGAGGAGGCTGATATCACCAAGTTCCAATTCACTCCTGTTTCTGTGAAGAGTGAAGATGGGGAAGAGGAATCTCAGTCCTCACAGCTTCATCAAAGCCAAACTGAGGAGAAGAGAGAGGCAGAGCCTCTAGCCAGCAGCTCAACTGAACAGATGAAAACAGACGCTGATGGAGAGGACCATGGAGCATCAGAACCAGCCAGTGCTGGCAAAACTTCAGACTCTTCTGAGACTGACAGTGATTTTTGGCCAGAAACTACTAGTCAACCTCAGTCAGGTTTAGACTCACAGAAAAACAGTGACATTGTTGGGAATAAATACTTTAGTTGTTCAGTTTGTGGTAAAAGATTTGTTGATAACAGTCACTTGAACAGACACAAGAGAGTCCACACAAGAGAGAAGCCATTTAAATGCTCAGTCTGTGGTAACAGTTTTGGTTGGAAAGGAAACTTGAAACAACACATGATAGTCCACACAGGAAAGGGACGATTTAAATGCTCAGTCTGTGGTAAATGTTTTGGTTATAAACAAAACCTGAACAAACACAGGATAGTCCACACGGGAGATAAAGTGTTTAAATGCTCAGTCTGTGGTAACAGTTTTGGTTGGAAAGAAAACTTGAAACAACACATGATAGTCCACACAGGAAAGGGACGATTTAAATGCTCAGTCTGTGGGAAATGTTTTGGTTATAAAAAAAACCTGAACATACACATGATAGTCCACACAGGAGATAAACCATTTAAATGCTTAGTCTGTGGGAAATGTTTTGGCTATAAAAAAAACCTGAATACACACATGATAGTCCACACAGGAAAGGAATGGTTCAAATGTTCAGTCTGTGGTAAATGTTTTAGTTACAAAGGAAAACTGAAGGAACACATGAGAGTGCACACAGGAGATCAACTGTTTAAATGATCAGACTGTGGGAACAGTTTTGCTCATAACCGAACCCTGAAGGTACACATGATAGTCCACACAGGACATAAACCATTCAATGCTCAGTCTGGGAAATGTTTTGGTTATCCTCAATCCCTGAAGAGACATGATACTCCACACAGCAGAGTTCACTTAATATTGGGCTAGACAATATTTCAATATCATTGTCCATCAGTTGAAACATATTGTGAGACCATTGATTGATTGATTTTCATAACAATTCCGTTCTAAATTAATTATAAAATGCGAATCATTGTCTCAAAATTAGATTAAACAAATGAGAGAATATAATTTTAAAATTATGTTTGTATGAATGTATCTTATATATCCTGCATTTCAATTGAAATGTAATGGGGCAATAGTCTCCACCCCCTTTGGCGTTGGTAATGGAGCTTGGCAGGGGGGTACTCCCCACTCCCCACCCCAGCTCTCTTTAATTTATATATGGATGAGCTAAGAGGCTGACTAGTTGTATGATCGGCAACACCTTGGACACAAAAACACAATTGTCCTTAACTAATAATTATTTTATATTGTTGCTTTTAATGAATTGATCCGTATTTAATAATTATTTTATACTGTTGTAATGTAGTTTTTATTTAACAAATTTAACACGAGAGGGAGGGGGTTGTGGGCACATTTACCACTGGTACAGGGTTGTGGCACGAGGCGAAGCCGAGTGCTATAAACCCTGTACCAGTGGTAAATGTGCCCACAACCCCCGACCTCGAGTGTTAAATTTGTTTTCTACAACAGCTACCAAATAATATAACAAATACACAATTGTAACATCCAATTCATTTATTTATAATCATTACTGGTTTCAGAATGCATTTATCCTTCCGCCACAGAATATAGTTCCATACACAAGATCAATGATTGCACTAAACATTTAGTTGCCTTTGAGCCAAAAAACAACTAACCTATTCCTTAACGGGATTCAGTTATTGATACATTGCCTGTAAAAGTACAGTTATTTAAACAGTTATCTAAAGCAGCCCGTTTTGGTGGTGGTGTGTTGATATCTGGTGACGGACGGCAGAGGGCGTTTGTTTGTTTGACAGTCCCAGGTTCGGGGTCCGGGCGCTAGTCCGAACTCGTGACAACTCAAGCTCAGCCAGTTCTCTCTCCCCAATTTCACCATGTCGTTCTTTGTTCACTTCACCTTCATCTAACCACTGCTCAAAACTCAATCCACCCAGTAAATCAAACGTTACTACGAAATCGGACATTTCCTTGTGTTAGAGATCGGCCATTTCCTTGTTGAAGATTTGCAGACTGACAGACTAACAGTGGGCGGAGTCAGCACAGGGAATGGAGTCAGCATCAGGGAGCGGAGTGATACCAAAGAACTTTTATGGAAAGAACTGACAGCTCCATATTGCCCCATTGCAACATCAGCGCCCAGCAGCCTCCGCCATTTTTTATTTTTGGAAGCGTGACAGCGCCAAAAGAACCTCGCACAGGCTCGCAGTGGTCAGCTGCGGTAGCGCGGGCCCCTATAATCAGCCTCTCTAAACAGTAACTCAACGGGAGAACACTCTAAATTTCGTGGATTCACATCTTTTCTGGGCATACTGCAAATCTTGATTGAAGTGGTGTAGTGCAGGGATGTAAAACAACAACCATATTGTGGAAACTAAGCAAAATTTTTCGTTTTCTTTGTTTAGTTTTTTCAAGATAAATAGCTAATGCGGCTGTCGTCCACTCCGTCAGAAGTGCGTTGCCGTGGTTTTAACCTCGGGTCCTTTGCATTTACTATTTATCTTGAAAAAACTAGTTTCCACAATATGGTTGTTGTTTTACATCCCTGCACTACACCACTTCAATCAAGATTTACAGTACGCCCAGAAAAGATGTGAATCCACGAAATTTAGAGTGTTCTCCCGTTGAGTTACTGTTTAGAGAGGCTGATTATAGGGGCCCGCGCTACCGCAGCTGACCACTGCGAGGCGCATTCTGTTTCCAAAAATGGCCGGAGTGTCCTCTCTTTCCTTCCATGCTCTTTGGTGATACTGCGGTTGGAGCCGAACTGTAGATTGTTGGCGTATTTACCCAGGGCCGTTCCTGGCCATTTGGGTGCCCTAAGCGTAATTGTTCTGTGGTGCCCCCCCCCCCCCCCCCCGTAAAACTTTCAATAACTGTCAAACGAAAGACTGCAAAATCATTAATTATGAACGATACTAGTGTATCTCACATTTCATTACATGTGGGAAACAAACAATTGTTAGAATTACTGTACATGTCAGCAAACAAGTGATTGTTAAACTGTACATGCAAGCAGGGGCGGACTGGGATCATAATTCAGGCCGGGCATTAGATACCAAGCAGGCCAGGCCGATACAGGCCGACGTGCGTGCCGGCGTCCGAAGGGCGGCGGCGAAAAATTTGGGCTGTTTGAAGCCCAATTTGGGCCGTTTGAAGCCAGATTTGGGCTGTTTGAAGCCAGATTTGGACCGTCTGAAGCCCGATTTGGGCCAGTTGAAGCCAGATTTGGGCCAGTTGAAGCCAGATTTGGGCCGGTTGAAGCCAGATTTGGGCCGCTTGAAGCCCAATTTGGGCCGCTTGAAGCCCAATTTGGGCCGAGTCCAATTTTACAATGAGATGCACGCACCCTGAATAAAGTAATAAAACCACTAGTAAACCAGTAGGCGGCGCCTGGCCTGCTGTTCAGTGAGTGGCCTGACTGAGGGCACCAAAAAAAAAAAAAAAAAAAATTTTTTTTTGTGCCCTCAGTCACGTGATGCCCTACGCAGTCTGCGTACTCTGCGTAATGGGTTGGAGCGGGCCTGTATTTACCACTGTTGCTAGCCAATCAGAATCCAGTATTCACTCATGCCGTTGTAGAAGTAGTTTTTTTTGCTTGTTTTAATGTTTTGCATGTAAAGCACTTTGAGCTGCATTATGTATGAAAGGTGCCATACAAATAAAGTTTATTATTAAGTGTGAATTTGACATTTCGCCAACTGAACAGCAATGCATCACTATATCTCATGCTCTCTTCCCACAGTTAAAGCAATGCCATAACTGTTAGTTGAAAACAGTTTGCTTCCATAAAACATTTTCATTCTACAGGGTGTGGGTATCTTGTAGGAATTTGTTAACTTCAATTGATCCATTCCCTCCCTTGTTTTTATGTACTAATGACCTTAATGTGTTCTGCTATTTGATCACAGTTTTGTTTAACTTCATTAAAGAGCTCCAGTTTCTCCTGTAAGGGCTTCAGCGACTCCTGAAGTTCCTTCTTGTGATGCCGTGCAGCTTCCTCGATGGGTCTGAATCTGTGGTCGGTGTGTGTTTCTGAATCTCGACAGATGATACACACTGGCTGCTGATGGTCCAGACAGAAGAGCTTGAGTTTCTCAGAGTGCAGACTGCAGAGAAGCTCAGATCCTGCTGAAGCTCTCTGATCTCTCTCCAGTAAGAAAGCCTCACACATGTTCTTCAACACCGAGTTACAAGGTGGTTTACTCTGTGAAGATGTAGCCCTACACACTGGACAGGCATGTATTTGTTGACTTCTCCACCATCTCTGCAGACAGGCTTTACAGAAGCTGTGGCTACACGACAGGATGACTGGATCTTTAAAGATGTCATGGCAGACAGGACAGGAGAGATACTCCTCTGATCTGGAAGCCATTTTCTCTCTCAGTTAAGCTGAAGACAAACCAGACAGAGATGAGTTATATTAAATGAGGAACGAAAGGTAATTACTGTAGATAGCTAAATATTGTATATTATTAAGACTATGTTTTTTTAATCTCACGGTTATCGTCATGAGACCCCTAATCCACACGTCCCTTTTCTTGTCCCTACATTTTTTACAGACAATGCTAAAAACAGGCACTCTCCTAGCAATGAGAACTACTAAAGCATATTTTCTTCTTCAGAGATCTGAATTGCCTGGTTATTAAACCCCAGAGAATATAAAGTTGAGCCTGTGCGATCATCTGTGGAGTTTGAGTACCTCTGGGCAGACAATCGTTCTGATTCTGTTACTGGCACACATGAGGCCTTACATTGACCATTGTTACTCCATCTAGGCCTAGAATGGACACTGCTTACACCCAGTCTGAATTGACTTTAGGGAAAAGAATAGGACATTAATATAGAATTTGCTGTACGGAAATAGGAAACGGATAGTTTCTTATATGCCTTTGGTTTGTTATCATTTTAATGTAAATACTAATTGTAGAAAGGATAAATCAAAGTGTGAACTTTGAAACAAAACCAACTCCCCATGTCAGTAAAAGATCAACAGTCTGTGGTTTTCTGACTCATAACCTCTGATCATATCTCTGCAGAGGTCGGGGGGGGGGGCAGCTTGATAGAAGTCCTTGTAGTTTTTTTAAATACAGCTACTGTAAACAGATGACATGCTCCCATGTTCAAAACATATTTTTCACTTATAGGCAGATATACTCAAGTAAACATCTATTATAATTAGAGCTGCTGCACAGTGGTGAGTCGAGGCAGTCATTTTGAGGAGGAAAAAGAAAGAAATGAGAAATACATGAGGGTCCATCAACGAAACTTTATTGCTCTAAAATGTCATTAAACCTTGAAATAATGTGTCTCTAAACTGGGGACCCCCCCAAAAAAAGAAAAGACAAACCATCACAATAGTCTTATCTATAAAATATGAGATGAGAGAGTTTGTGCATAAATGAACATTCCAGACCATCTATATCCATTTATTGCCATTTGCACAGCACATTAACTGAACTTGCTTTCATAGGCTGTATATATCGTTACATACCAAAATACCCTAGTAAAGGCTTGGGCAATATTTAGGTATCCGGATTCTGACTTTATTCTCAGAATCCTGTCTTAAACTCAGAACTCAAACAAATGTTTCACATGTGGCTTTAATCCACTTTGGTAGTTTTAAATTGTAAAAAAAAAATCAGGCGACCCCAAGGTTGGGAACCACTAGTGTAGAGAACCTACGAATCTGGAATAAAGTCAGATCAAATAAATTTAACACTTCAGATGAAGAACCGAAGAACACAGGATGAATTGTTACCTGCAGTCTAAATAGAGAAAATGACTTTAACAAGTAGAACTCGCCTACGGTATGGCAAAAATAAGAAGAAAAAAGTTGCCTATTTCAGCTCAGCACCAGCACTTCAAGTCCTCAACATGTTGGTTGGTGGACATGTCCCTAACTGTGCTGGTCCACTGTTACAGAGACCTTCACATGTATAATATTCAGAAAATCTTCATCCCAAGTACAAATGTATGGAAACAGCCTGTCGGTGAAAAAGTGTGTGAAGGTGTGTATGTGTGTGTTAGTATCAGGATCAGAGAATGACAGCCTTCCTCTGTTCCAGTCAAGATGCACTCTGACCTTCTGGGGCTGCTTCTCTAGTGAGACATCAGTATAATATGATAGCGAGACTGCTCTGTATTCACCCATACTGAACCGTATTACCCATAATTCAGACTCTAGAAACTCTCCCTTCCTCTGGACAGATTCTGGTGCCACACCTACATCCCAGGCTTCACTGTCTCCAACCTCAACAACCCAGCTGTGAGTTCCTGAGTTGAAGCCCTCAGAGCCAAGGACAGAGCAGGAGTCACAAAACCTCTCTGGATTTTCAGGAAGATGCTCTCCATCTCCAAATGCTACACTGGTCAGATCTTCAGACAGCATGAGGCGTGGGCCAGCAGTGTTGGGGTCCAGAATCACAGGCGTGTAGGAGACCATCTCCTTCATCTTGTCCCAGACTGTGAACCTCAGGTTGCCCAGGTGTTTGGCCTCATCCATCAGAGCTCCTGAGACCGGCAGCTGTGGATCATCCAGAAGGGTGTGCTGGACTCTTTCCACTGTAGCCTTATAGTTCTGCAGGAACCAGACAGCGTCTCCAGCATCTACAGCTCTGATTGTGTCTGAAAGAGCTGCCATCTCTCTGCTCAGACCCTCAATCTTCTCCTTCATCATCTGACTCTTCTGCTCCTCTTCCTCCCTCAGTGCAGCGATCCTGGCCTCCTTTTCCTCTTGGAGAAACTGGCGAAGCTTCTTAAACTCCGCATTAATCTGCCTCTCTATGCGTCGGGCCTGGACCTTAATGTGTTCTGCTATTTGATCACAGTTTTGTTTAACTTCATTAAAGAGCTCCAGTTTCTCCTGTAAGGGCTTCAGTGACTCCTGAAGTTCCTTCTTGTGATGCCGTGCAGCTTCCGCGATGGGTCTGAATCTGTGGTCGGTGTGTGTTTCTGAATCTCGACAGATGATACACACTGGCTGCTGATGGTCCAGACAGAAGAGCTTGAGTTTCTCAGAGTGCAGACTGCAGAGAAGCTCAGATCCTGCTGAAGCTCTCTCATCTCGCTCCAGTATGAAAGCCTTACACATGTTCTTCAACACCAAGTTACAAGGCGGTTTACTCTGTGAAGATGTAGTCCTACACACTGGACAGGCATGTATTTGTTGACTTCTCCACCATCTCTGCAGACAGGCTTTACAGATGCTGTGGCTACACGACAGGATGACTGGATCTTTAAAGATGTCATGGCAGACAGGACAGGAGAGATACTCCTCTGATCTGGAAGCCATTTTCTCTCTCAGTGAAGCTGAAGACAAACCAGACAGAGATGAGTTAAATGAGGATCAAAAGGTAATTACTGTAGGTAGGTATTGTATAGTATTAAGACTGTATTTTTTTAAATCTCACGGTTATATCGTGAAACCCTAATCCATACGTCCCTCTCTTCTTGTCCCCATATTTTTATCACACCACACCAGATTTCTTGTGCGCCTTGTTTTAAGTTCTGCCTCTCCCTGTCTGCATTTTACTTTCAGCTCCCAGCTGCTCTGCTGGGTTCATCTTTAGAATTGAGCAGTATGAAGATGTTCTGTCTGACAGCCCGGGCTAGTCTAGGAAAAACGTGTATGTGTGGTCCCAAATTATCCTAGATGCAAAGTTGAGATTTTATTGAAATAAGTGCTGCCTCCAATGTGCCTATTAGCCTGTATGTTGAGTTATGCCGAATTGAAGGCATCTCATAACAATTCTAAATAGCTCTTCGCTCATATTAAACCTGGCCTATAAGCAGGCCCGTTTTTTTAAAACTGTGTTTCCAGTGCTCTTCATACAGACACGAGACCGTCACATATCATGGCGTCCTGAGCTGAATGTCCGATGTTCGTCCTACTATGATTGATTGATTTTCTTTATTTAAGTGTCATGCTTCCAATGAAGCCCATGTGGGCTTACAGGACACTTTTACTGTTCATCATTTAAACAAACAATGATCAAACATAAAACCAACAAAAACACCCAAAATACATATAGTGAAGTTGTACAGCATGAAAACCACAGCCTGAACCTACTTAAAAGAGCTGTGCTTGCCTTCTATTCCAGGCCTTAGAAATAAAGTTAACAGTCTTAAATACCTCAGTCTTAAACAACCACTCCAACTTCTGCCCAGAAGAGCTCAGGTGTTTGCTTTTGCATTTCATCAAATAAGGAAATCCATACAATAAAACATGACATGAAACTAATTTGCAACATCCTTTAGGTCACAGACATTGCATATCCTGTTCTCTTCTGGTATAGACCAAATCACCGTGACGTCACCATGTAAACAAATTTACTTCCGGGTACCACTTGGGGAAGGCGGCAGGTTTAAATGTGCATGTTGTCAAATAAATGCTGTCAAACCCTCTCGTTGTTTTCGGCCGACTACTTTCAATTTAAATGGTTAAACGGTTGGTAAACATGCTTGTCCGACGTATCTAGCCTTTCTTCTGTGTTTGTTTTATGTAGTGTTAGCTAGCCAGGGGCGCCGTATAGGGGGGGAAAGGTAGGACGATTCTAAGGGCCCTTGAAGCTGACAGGGGCCCTGTCAGCTTCAAGGGCCCTAAAAGCTTGGACACTAGGCAATTTTTTGCAGTATTAAATTATTAACCTATTGTAATGAATATACTATTTTATTCAATGTACTAGTAAAACGAATTGCTTCTTTTTGGCAAAAAAGAAAAAATCCTCTTGCATACACACCCCCCTTCGATTTTCAAGAAATGGTTTCTCCCTGCCCAACACTGACAGGAAAAATAGGCACGCCTCCCATCCAGGCAGCGTGGGGCAGCAGCAACACTACGCAGTACGCGCTGAGATCAGATGAGAGGAGAGAGCAGAGAGGAGACGCAACCAGCAACATGCCAAAAGCAAAGTCAGGTTTCAAAAAGAGAAAGGATAGGCAAGAAAGAGAGCAGAGAGAAAAAAGAGCACAACAGTGCCTCACGCAGTTTTATAGGAAGGCAGGTGAGTGAGCTGGACTGGTGCAGCTGTCTGCCTGTCTCTGTGTGAGGCAAGGCAGATAGCCTACGCTACGTTAATCACTCTGTTAACCTAGAGAACTGTCTAGTCTGTCTGGCGCCATCAGAACATTTATTCAACTTTTCTTAACTACTGGAAATGACCCTGTTAGACCTTAGTGAAATATGCTTACTTCACAAAGTGTTTACATTTCCCTCCTGTCCTGTCTAGCAAACATTTAATCAATGCAAACAATTGTTTGCAAGCCGTTCATATAAATCAGTTGTCCCTCCCTGCCTGCCTCTTGCCTAACACAACAGATGCAGAATCAGACACAGCCCCCCCCCCCCCCCCACCACCGGCACCTTCCAATGAACCAGTCCTCCTAACTGATGAAGGAGGTGAGACACACACACAGGAGCAGTATTGTGTTGAATGACATGGTAGTTGGCACAATTGCAGTGGGTCTGTGGGGATTTATTTGTAATACTAATAATAATAATAATAGTAATAAAAAAATAAGAAGGATCAACACAATTTATTTGTCCACATAATGACCATTATATGAAAGGAAAAGCAGCCCACAAATGACAGCCAATGAGAAAAGGAGAACATAATGATATTAAGACTGAATAATGATATCACAACAGTCTCATGCTAAACACTCTCCTGTTGGACTCCACATGTGTATCAATATTATTTCTAGTCATTAGTTGATAGTATTTCTTTGTTCCCTCTGGTGTATTCAGAGCAGAGAGAGAGTATGATGATTCAACAGGGATGGTGGTGAGATGAAGGTGGGTGAGAAAAGGAGCAAATATTGATGGTTAAGACTGAATAATGACAACACTACAGTGTTATCCTAATATAATTTAAAATGCGATATTATCCTCTAAATCAGCTTCAAACAGCCCAAATTTTTCGCCGGCGCCCTTCGGACGCCGGCATCAGTGGGGCCCATGCTATGTCCTGTCATGGGGCCCAGAATCCCTGGCGGCGCCCCTGTAGCTAGCTAATAACCTTTGTTTGTCTGTCAAACTCGCTGTTTTTTTACGTTACAGACAGAGTAACCTCGCGTCACCAGGCTCTTCTCGGCGAGAAAGAGCCTGGCTCTTCTCGGCGAGAAAGAGCCTGGTACAGACAGAGCTATAGCTTCAAGTCTACTCTAGTCTGGTCCAACAGGTAAATTAGCTAGTCTGGTCTCCACTAACGTTAGTGAAAGTGTTGTTATGAATGATATTAAACAACAACACAACACGGACGAACCATTTTTGTCTTCTTTGTCTGTTTTTGTCTTCAACACGTCAGTTTGTGCCGTCCACCGCCATTATAATGTGTGGACCTCAGGGGTACCCGGAAGTAAATGTAAACATCCCGCTGATTTGGTCTATAGCTGTGAACCGCCCTACTATACTTCAATGGCAAGAGGCAGGATACTTCTCAGCTGAGCACATAAAGAACTCTGGTTTCTGGTTAGAAAGGAAGTAACATAGGGCTCAGTCAGGACCAAAACGCTGCTTCATCTGAACATAAGCGTAGGTTTAGACCTATGTCGTTTGCCCATTCCTCTCTTGTTTCACCATATTAACGTTACGGTTACAGCAAAGCATGTTGTGAAAAATATATACCAGGTCTGCCTCTCTAAAAATGTCCTTTATACAGGAGTGACGGGGTAAAATGTGACTATGAGTGAGCTTTGTCCCAGGTGAAAGAAGGTCTAAAGTAAAGCCTAAGTATCAAAATCTACTAGATTTTGATAACATCTAAACAAAACATCACACATCAGAAATATAGCTAAATACTTACAGTAAATAGTCGTTTTGAGCAGATTGAATGCCGTTTACTCACAGCTGTTCCGTGTTGGTGGGAGCTATTTGGCGCGCACACATGTGCACGCGCGACCGGAACACCTTCTTCTTCTTCTTCTTCGGATAGCTTTCCGGCAGACTAGATGCCTTACGGCACATTGCTGCCTCTCACTGGTCGGAAATATTACTGTTTATGGTGTTTCTAATTCCACAGGAGTAATCCTGCTGTGGCGATGAATTCAAGGACTGCTTTCACAGTCCTTGCCTGATTCTCAGTGGGATTCAGCAGGCTCTTCATTCATATAGTCTTTGTGCCCAGGCTTAATACAGCAGCATACAGCCTTTCTCTTTCTTGTGTGTAACAGTTACATTCCATGAGTACGTGTTTCACAGTTTGTTGTTTTTTGAATGTTGCACACAATCCATCTTCATGTTTTCCCATCTTTGTCAAGTCCCATGCCAGTCCACAGTGCCCCAGTCTCAATCTAGTCATCACAACTGTGTGTCTTCTCTCACTCCCTAAAAAACAATGCTCTTTTCTTACACTATTTTGATTATCGAAGTAGTGCCGCCCCTTCTTTTCATTTTCCCACTCTTTCTGCCACATAGCTTTATCCTTCTTTTGATAATGGATCTACACTCATACGTCCCAATGGGCACTCTCAGATCGACAGCTCTCTTCAGGGACTTTTTAGCTGCCATGTCAGCTACCTAGTCCCTTCCTTCCACTCCCACATGGGCTGGCACCCACAGAAACCCCACTGAACCTCCAGCATGCTCAATCCTATACAACAGAACCAACAGCTCCACTACAAGATCTGAGCGGGCTCCCAGGCTTCCTCCCCCCATATTATAGCAATTAGCCTAGTTCTGTTGTATAGCCTGCACTGAAACCCCCTCAGACAGTCGTCTAGATTTCACAATTTCCAAATCTGGAACGTAAAATGCAAATCCATATTTTCCAGTTTTGGGATACCTACTTTACTATAATCCGTATTCTCATGTTTTCTTATTGTTTCTAGAACAGTGAAATCTATTTCTGGTGTAGGTAAAAGCCACGGTGGTACAGGCCAGTGAATTATAGGGGGTGGGGCCACCCTACCTGTCCCAACTCTTCCATCTCTTTATTTGAATATGAAATACTCCTTTGCTCCGGTAACGCTTTAGAATACAGCCCGCAAATAAGCATGTAGTTAGAGTATAACAACGGGGTTTAGGGCTGTAGTTATAGTCTAACTACGGGGTTTAAGGAGTGAATTATAAGATCTGTACTTATAGTCTAACTATGGGGTTTAAGGAGTGTAGTTATGGTATAACAACGGGGTTTAAGGAGTGTAGTTAGAGTATAACAACGGGGTTTAAGGAGTGTAGTTAGAGTATAACAACGGGGTTTAAGGAGTGTAGTTAGAGTATAACAACAGGGTTTAAGGAGTGTAGTTAGAGTATAACAACGGGGTTTAAGGAGTGTAGTTAGAGTATAACAACAGGGTTTAAGAGTGTAGTTAGAGTATAACAACGGGGTTTAAGGAGTGTAGTTAGAGTATAACAACGGGGTTTAAGGAGTGTAGTTAGAGTATAACAACGGGGTTTAAGAGTGTAGTTAGAGTATAACAACGGGGTTTAAGGAGTGTAGTTAGAGTATAACAACGGGGTTTAAGAGTGTAGTTAGAGTATAACAACGGGGTTTAAGAGTGTAGTTAGAGTATAACAACGGGGTTTAAGGAGTGTAGTTAGAGTATAACAACGGGGTTTAAGGAGTGTAGTTAGAGTATAACAACGGGGTTTAAGGAGTGTAGTTAGAGTATAACAACGGGGTTTAAGAGTGTAGTTAGAGTATAACAACGGGGTTTAAGGAATGTAGTTATAGTCTAACAACGGGGTTTAAAGGAGGACTTACCCCCTAGATATGTATTAGAACAGTGATTTGAAAATACCTATGGAAAAAACCAAGAAATGACATATGCTCTTGTCTATACTGGACTCTTTGGCTGTGTTGAAGTCCAGATTTTTTTTCTGAAATCGACGCCATTACAGTTTGCCTATTGCCTCAAAAATAATTTATTTGAGAGGGGCCATATCTGTATAAATATCAACAATTAGCCAACGCTGGTGGCCTGTATGGAAAGAGCTTTGCTCAAAATGGTTGAAAGTTATATAAATTTGGTAATTCAGTGGCGAACTAGAAATTTAATTATTTTTCTGCATGTAACTCTATGGAAACTACTCAAACTACGTTACTAGAGCAAAGTGACATGGGCTCGTTAACAGCAGCACACCCACAATAGGACAAACCTCTCGCTCTGGGGTAACACAATGCGAGATTTCTCCACGTAATTCCCTCGTCTAACTAGAGATAAACCGCGCAATGAAATCCGTTTTTAATTTGCGTTTCGTGATTCTTGTTAAAAGTTACTGCAGGCAGGGCAGTGTCAGACCTGTGAAGAGCTCCGCCCGCGCGTCCCCGCTGCCTGAGCACACAGCAGCTCGTGCTCGCGCTCTAAAAGGCAGGGTGCCTACGAGCTGCTGCGTGGCCGCAGAAAGGGCATCAGACTCGGTGTGATAATCCTCTAACAGCATTTGAGCTTATTCAGGTAAGATATTTATAATGTAATGACACATTCAGCGATAAACTGTCTACAATGAAGACATATGTCAAATATGACAACGTGGTGTTCAGTATTTTAAGAGCACAGGAGCTACTTCCCTGATCAAATCCATTCCGCGCAGCAAAACACACACACAGCGAGTCCCCCCCCCCCCCCCCCCAGTCCCCAGTCCCCAGTCCCCAGTCCCCAGTCCCCAGTCGCTGCTGACATTTCCTGAAAAGTTGGTGTTGCTTGTACACAGTGACGTTATTATAGTAGCCGATGTGTTTAGACCAGCTTTGTCACGTTGTCACGTCGTAGTATAGCGTTATATTTTACATGTGCGCTGCGATAAGATTTGTTTGCGGAAGGATGAAATTGAGGCTCTCACTTTGATGCTGGGCTCTCGGAGCTGATTGCTGCAAACACACAATAAACCCCTCCCTCCCTCCGGGCAGTCAGTGCAGCAGCTCTGTGTCCCCAGCGAAAAGGGGCACAGAAGACCACCAGTCGTCCTTGAGAGGATTCCAGCATTCGTTGTCTCTCAACCTAATTATATGGAATTCTGGACAAAATCATATCTAGGCTATAAAAAATAAAAAATAAGATTTACATGAGACCAAATCTCATCATAGGGCCCCTTAGTATGAAAAAGGTTGGGAATGATTTACTTGCTATGTCCTTCCTTTTATGATTATAGGGGCGTTTATTGATAGTATTGTGTTACATAGGAGTTGGTAGGAAAATAACAGGCGATTGTAATAAATTAACAGGTCAAGTGACATCATGGCAATAGGCTTGGAGTTGTGAGGAGCCGAAAGGGTACAGGGGGAGTAGGGGAGTAACTATCTTGAAATCCCATAGTCTTTGGTTCACCATGACGTCATGACGTGTCAAATATCCCATTCATTTGAGAAAAAAAAAAAAAGCAGTGTTACACCCTTAGAGGGCGCTTATGCCAGGTATGCTGCTGAAAAATGATACAAATGGTAAAATGGCAACAGTTTGGTGTCAAATGTGGAAATTTTGACCAGAATTCTTCACACATCACCCCCAAAGTCATATATATTGGTTAAAAGCTGAAAAAAAGTGTTTTGGAGGTAAGTTCTCCTTTAAGGAGTCTAGTTAGAGTATAACAACGGGGTTTAAGGAGTGTAGTTAGAGTATAACAACGGGTTTAAGGAGTGTAGTTAGAGTATATAACGGGGTTTAAGGAGTGTTGTTATACTCTAACTACACTCCTTAAACCCCGTTGTTATACTCTAACTACACTCCTTAAACCCCGTTGTTATACTCTAACTACACTCCTTAAACCCCGTTGTTATACTCTAACTACACTCCTTAAACCCCGTTGTTATACCATAACTACACTCCTTAAACCCCGTTGTTATACTATAACTACACTCCTTAAACCCCGTAGTTAGACTATAAGTACAGATCTTATAATTCACTCCTTAAACCCCGTAGTTAGACTATAACTACAGCCCTAAACCCCGTTGTTATACTCTAACTACATGCTTATTTGCGGGCTGTATTCTAAAGCGTTACCGTTTACTTATGTATTCCATTGCTAGTTTTGTTTGTCGTATTCCCAATGGAGTTTCCCCCATTTCTACAAGTAAAGCTGGAATTGGAGAGGTACGGAAGGCCCCACAGCAAGCTCTCAGTGCCTTTGCCTGCACTAACTCCAATTTCTTGAGAGATGATTTGGCTGCTGTTCCATAACATAAACACCCATAGTCTATTCTTGATCTTATCATTGCTCTGTATATCATCAATTGTGTGTCCTGACCTGCACCCCATGTACTTCCTGAGAGGGACGGCATTACATTGACTACCTTTTCACACTTTGTGACTATGCTGTCTATGCTTTTTCCATGTTAACCTTTCATCAAGGTGCACTCCCAAAAATTTGAATTCTTTTACCCTCTCAATTGCCTGCCATACATAAACAAAACCTGACACTCAGTTTTCTTATTATCAAATACAACATACTTTGTTTTTTCCACTGATATCTTAAATCCCCACCTGCTTCCCCAATCAACTATTTTATTCAGTGCTTCCTGCATTCTCTCAGTTGTGTGTTTAATATTTCTGCCTCTTTTCCAGACTGCCCCATCATCTGCAAATAGGGAGAGTCCAAAACCAGCCCCATGTCGTGAAATATGTCATTTATCATAATGTTAAATAAGACTGAACTAATCACACTTCCCTGCGGTGTTCCATTATCAATAGTCTACTTGTACCTACAGAAAAAATTTAAGCCTCACCAACCTAACCTGCTTTATACAGCTTTATAATCAACCCCTCCTTCCATGTCGTACGCATTTTCAATGTCAAGAAACATGGCGACTACTCCCTCTTTATTTATCATGGCTTTAATTTATCAGAAAGCGATCACATGGTGTTCCTCCCTCTGCGAAACCCACTTTGCTTTGGAGTAAACCACCCCTCCTTCTCCAGTTTATACACTAACCTATCAGTGACCATTCTTTCCATTATTTGACATAATACCGCTGTCAGTGCAATAGGCCTGTATGACCCTGGCTGTGCTGCGTCCTTCCCTGGTTTTAAAATGGGTACCACCACTGCTTGCTTCCAGGATGTGGGAATATATAATGTCAGACCACAAAAAAAAAGAAAAAAGACTGTCAGACCACAGCTGTTTTTTCATGAATGAGATTATTAACTTCAAGAAAGCACTGAAATAATTATGTAAAAACCAAACAAGCCTTGAGTGTGTACCCAAACATATTTCTGATTAGAACTCTTTTTTTTTTTTTTTTTTTTCTATTTATAATTTGTTTGTGCCAGATTTTGTTAACAGAACAATAAATAAAAATATCTGAAGTTTTCAGTGGTGCATGATAACATCCAGATGGGCGGTGTGAGTGTGGAGAGCCTGAAACTGTCAAGCATGTTTTCCTAGAATGTAACAGGTATAGGAAAGAAAGGGAAATCTTTTATAAGAGGTTAACAGTATTAGGAGTTTCGGTAACACTTCATAATACTGTAACACAAAAAATGGGTAGTTACTGAGGAACGAGTAAGGAACGAACCATTAGTTCATGAATAGTTAATGATTAGTTAATGAGTAGTTGATAGGTAGTTCCTTAATGGTAGTTACTTAAGAACTGACCATTAGTTACCATGTTAACGAACCAGTAAGTAATGATTACTTCCCTAAAAAAAACTTTTTTTCATTTGTTTTCATTCACTAGTTCATTAATAGTAAATTGGTAGTTCCTTAAAGATCCTTAATGGTAGTTACTTAAGAACTGACCATTAGTTCCCATGGTAGTTACTTAAGAACTGACCATTAGTTACCATGTTAACGAACCAGTAAGTAATGATTACTTCCTTATTTATTTTTTTATATTTCACTAGTTGTTAAGTAATGGTAAAGTAAGCAGGAAGTAATGGTGTATTCCTTAGTAACTACTCGGTAAGATGTACTGCTTTACTTGAGGGGGCACAAACATGGGAACTAATGGTAAAGTAAGCAGGAAGTAATGGTGTATCCCTTAGTAACAACTCAGGAAGATGTACTGCTTTACTTGAGGGGTCACACACATGTTAAGTAATGGTAAAGTAAGCAGGAAGTAATGGTGTATTCCTATAGTATATACCGAGTTGTTAGTAAGGAATGCACCATTACTTCCTGCTTACTTTACCATTACTTAACATGTGTGTGACCCCTCAAGTAAAGCAGTACATCTTCCTGAGTTGTTACTAAGGGATACACCATGACTTCCTGCTTACTTTACCATTAGTTCCCATGTTTGTGCCTCCTCAAGTAAAGCAGTACATCTTACCGAGTTGTTAGTAAGGAATGCACCATTACTTCCTGCTTACTTTACCATTACTTAACAACTAGTGAAATATTTAAAAAAAAAATAAGGAAGTAATCATTACTTACTGGTTCGTTAACATGGTAACTAATGGTCAGTTCTTAAGTAACTACCATGGGAACTAATGGTCAGTTCTTAAGTAACTACCATTAAGGAACTTTAAGGAACTACCGATTAACTATTAATGAACTAGTGAATGAAAACAAATGAAAAAAAGTTTTTTTTAAGGGAAGTAATCATTACTTACTGGTTCGTTAACATGGTAACTAATGGTCAGTTCTTAAGTAACTACCATTAAGGAACTACCTATCTGCAGGAGTGTACTCCCGGCCACTAGGGGGCAGTGCAGTACTGCCTGTGGAACAGTCTAGGTTAGTCTTTAGAGTGAGTTGTTGTTGCCACGTCCTTTTCCTTCCGGTCGTGTGAGAGTGTGCATTTTGTCTCTCCTCTCTCTTCAGCATGTGATTGCTTGTTTGATGTAAGTCTGCTAATATTTATATGCTTTATGTTACAAGATGTATGTTAACAGTGTTCACTCATGTTATAGTGTTTTGTCATGCATTCGCTCATATATGTTATGTCACCCGCAGGGTGTTCTCATCTTTGTCGGAAATAAAATTGCTAGCAGACATTGAGGAGTCTTTCTTCATGAGAACACCATCATGCTGGTCAAATGCCCCTTCCCCGGCTGCGACTTTGAGACCGGAGACGTCTCAGAGGGACTTGCCATCGCGCTGCTGACGGCCCACGGACATGCCCATCGGGATGCAGCGGCCCGGCCCCCAGCTCACCAAGGCCCGAAGCTGGAGCGGCCTAGAGTCGACACCGGCATCTCGACAGAGGAATGGAATGTGTTTGCCCGGCGTTGGAATGTCTTCTGTGCAGGCTCGGGCATAGGAGCAGTCCAGGCCCCGTTCCAGCTGTTTCAGTGTGCCGGGCCCGAACTTGGTGACAGCCTACTGAAAGCGGACCCGGACGCCGCCTCCGGGACTTTGGCTGACCTACTCGCCGCTATGCGCTCGCTGGCCGTTGTTCCGGTCGCCACATGCGTCCTGCGCACAGAGCTGCTTCAGTTGCGTCAGGAACGCGATGAGACATTCCGCGCCTTTACCGCCAGAGTGCGTGGGAAGGCAGAGACATGTTCCTACGTTGCTGTCTGTGAATGCGGCAGGGATGTGAGCTACACCGATCACATCATCCGCGATGTCCTTGTCAATGGGATCTACGACTCAGACATACGCCGCGAGGTGCTAGGCACACCTGACATTCTCACAAAGCCCGTGAACGATGTGATCGCACTCGTTGAGGGCAAGGAGATGGCTCGTAACGCCCTCCCGTCATCCGCCCTGTCGGCCCTCCTTGGCCCCGAGCCCAGCTGATATGGCGAGACGAGCCGCGTGCCCAGGATGTCAGAACGCCTTTCCTGTCTTCACAGAGGGGTCTCGTGGATGGAATACCAAGCCTCACCAGCTCTGTATCGACTGTTTCAGGGCCCGCCGACGCAAGCGGCGGCCGCCACCATTTGACGGTCAGCACGCCACCATGGGATCCGAGGAGCGGTTGCAGACGCCGTCTGATGGTCAACAGGCCGCCCTGGAGTCAGAGCCGATCTCCCAACTCTCGACCATTCAGTCTGAGGCGCACCCAGGCCACGATCGCGGGAGCCGTCGCCAACGCCGCACGGCAGCACCAGTCAGACTCGAGCACCATATCTTCTCCAAGGGCGAATGGAGGCGGGCCAGGCTGAGGGAACACCCCCGGGCACTGATCACCGTCTCGGTTGACAATCCAGTCAGTCAGGGGGACGGCGTCGGCTGTCGGCCATCGGGGATCAAGGTGAAGGTGTCTGCTATCGCAGACACAGGTGCGCAGTCGGACATTTGGTCTCTAGAGGAGTACCTCGCCTGCGGATTCTCACGTGACGACCTACGCCCTGTCAGCCTCAGCCTCTCGGCTGCCAACCGCTCCCCCATAGCCATTGATGGCGCATTCTTCGCTAGACTCTCTGCGGTCCCCAAGAGCGGCGGGGGGTCGTCCTGCCGCTCCATGGTGTATGTAAGCAGCTCGGTCCGGGGCATGTACCTCTCCTATGGGTCGCTGCTCAACCTCGACCTCCTGCCCAAGGACTTCCCGACAGGTGGTGCGGGGCAACCCAGGGACGAGCGCGATTCCGCCACCCCCTCCTCGCCGGACCTGCCCTTGTCTGTCAATGCAGTGAGGTACGCCAACGGCGGCTGCGACGGCCATGACACCCATGGCGCCCGGTGCTCGTGCCCACAGCGCGCTGTCCCTTCGTCGCGCTCCGCGGCACTGCCATTCCCCTGCACGCCTGAGAACAACGACCAGATGAAGAGGTGGTTGTTTGAGAGGTACGCCTCGTCCACATTTAACACGTGCCCCCATCGGGCGCTGCCTTGCATGGAGGGGCCGCCCATCGAGATGCACGTGGACCCTGCCGCCACTCCTAAAGCATGCCACACCGCAGCCGGTGTGCCTCTCCACTGGCAGCACAAGGTCCGCGACGGCCTTCTCCGGGACGAGGCCCTCGGTGTCATCGAGCGCGTGCCATACGGCGAGCCGGTTACATGGTGCCACCATATGGTGGTTACCCGGAAGCACGACGGGTCCCCCCGCAGAACCGTGGACCTTTCCCCTCTCAATAAGTTCTGCCAGCGTGAGACTTTCGCAAATGAGTCCCCATTCCACCTTGCACGTCGTGTTCCGAAGGGCACCTGGAAGACTGTCACGGACGCTTGGAACGGTTATCACAGTGTGCCCCTGCGCGAGTCTGATCGTCATCTGACAACCTTCATCACTCCCTTTGGCCGGTGGCGTTACACCAGGGCGCCACAGGGTTTTCTGTCGTCGGGTGATGGCTACAACCGCCGTTTCGACGCTGTCCTCTCAGACTTTGAACGCAAGGAACGTTGCGTGGATGACACGGTCCACTACGACACCGACCTGGAGCAGCACTGGTGGAGGACCATCGACTTCCTGACACATGTCGGGCGGTCGGGCGTCGTGTTGAACCCGGACAAGTTCCAATTTGCGCAGAGGAGCGTTGATTTTGCTGGCTTCAGGGTGTCGGAGGCTACTATCGAGCCACTTCCTAAATACCTGGATGCCATTCGGGACTTCCCCCGCCCGGTCTCCACGACGGATATCAGGAGCTGGTTCGGCCTCGTCAACCAGGTGACTAACTACGCCCAGTTGCGCGACACTATGGCCCCTTTCAAGCCCTTCCCCAGCCCACGCTGCAAGTTCTCGTGGTCACCTGAGCTGGAGGAGGCCTTCCAGGCGTCCAAGCATGTCATAATTGCGGCCATTCGCGAAGGTGTGGAGATCTACGACATGCAGAAGCGCACCTGCCTCCGCCCGACTGGTCCAGGCGAGGCATTGGCTACTTCCTTCTCCAGCAGCATTGCAGCTGTGCCTCAGGCGTGCCGGACTGCTGCCCGGGGGGTTGGAGAATCACACTCGCTGGGTCGCGCTTCCTGTCCCCGGCGGAGCAGCGTTATGCGGCTATTGAAGGGGAGGCCCTGGCCGTGGCCTGGGGCCTGGAGCAGACACGATACTTCACGCAGGGATGCGACAACCTCGTCGTGGTCACCGACCACAAGCCCCTGGTGAAGATCTTCGGGGACCGCACTCTCGACGAGATCACGAACTCACGCCTGTTCAGGCTGAAGCAGCGTACCCTCCCGTGGCGTTTCGAGGTTGTGCACCTTCCTGGCAAGAGCAACCATGCCGCTGACGCTGCCTCGAGGCACCCTTCCCCCTCGGGCTCGGCTAACGGCCTCTCTCTGGAACCGCCAGGCGTGCCTGACGCCGTGGAGTTGGCGCTCATGGCTTCGATCCGCACCGATGCTCAGGAGCTCGGCGCCGTCTCCTGGCCCCTCCTCGCACAAGAGACAGTGGCTGACGCGTCCCTCGGCCGCCTACTTGGCATGATTGAGCACGGGAACGGGGTGGACGCGCATGACCCTGCCGTGGCGAGTTTGTCACCGGTCTGTGACTCCTTCTACGCGCAGGACGGGGTCTTGCTGTACCAAGATCGCGTCGTGGTTCCCCTGTCCCTCCGTGAGAGGGTCCTTCGGCACCTTCATGCTGCCCACCAGGGGGTTTCAGCGATGGAGCAGCACGCCCGGGCCATAGTCTACTGGCCTGGAATGTCAGAAGATATCCGCGCTGTCAGGAACGGGTGCGCAGACTGCAACCGCAACGCTCCATCACAGGCGGCCACGCCCCCTCTGCCATCTCCGCCACCGTCCGCCCCATTTGAGGTTTTTTTTGCTGACTTCTTTGACTACGGGGGCCGCCACTACCTGGTCGTCGGGGATCGGCTCTCGGGTTGGGTGGAGGTCCTGGGCGCTGCGGCCGGGACTGATGCTGGAGGCGCGGCTGGCCTCGTTCACCACCTCCGCTCATTCTTCCGTACCTTTGGTGTGCCTGAGGAGCTTTCGAGCGATGGCGGCCCGGAGTTCATGGCGAGCCACACTCAGGACTTCCTCCACCTGTGGCAGATCAGGCATCGCGTGTCATCCGTCAGTTTCCCGCAGTCCAACGGGAGAGCGGAGGTCGCTGTCAAGACTGCGAAGCGCCTTCTGGTGTCCAACATTGGCCCGGCGGGCAGTCTCGACCAGGATCGCTTCCTGCGCGCGATGATACAGCTGCGCAACACACCCGACCCGGACTGCAACCTCTCACCGGCGCAGATCATCTTCGGTCACCCCCTTCGAGGGTCGCTCTCCTTCGTCAACCGGCTTGAGAAGTTTTCGAACCCACATATCCGTCTGCTCTGGCGTCAGGCATGGGCTGCGAAGGAGGATGCCCTTCGTACGCGGATGTCCCGCACTACCGAGTCTCTGGGGGCTCATTCGAGACCGCTCCGCCCTCTGGCTCTCGGTGAGAGGGTGTTCGTCCAGAATCAGCAGGGCCCGAGCCCCAACAAGTGGGACAGATCCGGGGTGGTGGTAGAGTCGCTTGGCCACGATCAGTATCGGGTGAGAGTCGATGGTTCAGGACGTCTGACTTTGCGCAATCGGCGGTTCCTCCGTGGCTACACGCCGGTCGCCCCCTATACCCAGCAGCTGCCGTCGCCGCCTCCTCCGCTTCCTCCCTCCCTGGGATGTCTGCCCCCGGCTACCCCCCCTGGCCCGGTGGTGCCCCAGGGTGACGCACGGGAGTGGACAGACGGGCCCCGTGATGCAGATTTGGGCCCCTCTCTGCTGGCGCCCTCAGGCGGGGCGACGTCTCTCCCCGCGCCCCTTGTTCCCGCTGGTGTGGCCCCTGCTACAATTCTCCCAGCACCGTCGCCAGTGCGGCCCGCCCCTGCTGCATCTCTTCCTGCGCTGTCGCCGCTACGGCCCGCCCACCCGGCCCGCGCTAGGGGGCCGCCTAAGCGTTACGAGCCGGAGACCGGCCGATGGACTTTGAACTGAGACCGTTAACCTGCGGTGGTTCGTGGCTTCCCGGTCTGGGGGGGATGCAGGAGTGTACTCCCGGCCACTAGGGGGCAGTGCAGTACTGCCTGTGGAACAGTCTAGGTTAGTCTTTAGAGTGAGTTGTTGTTGCCACGTCCTTTTCCTTCCGGTCGTGTGAGAGTGTGCATTTTGTCTCTCCTCTCTCTTCAGCATGTGATTGCTTGTTTGATGTAAGTCTGCTAATATTTATATGCTTTATGTTACAAGATGTATGTTAACAGTGTTCACTCATGTTATAGTGTTTTGTCATGCATTCGCTCATATATGTTATGTCACCCGCAGGGTGTTCTCATCTTTGTCGGAAATAAAATTGCTAGCAGACATTGAGGAGTCTTTCTTCACTATCAACTACTCATTAACTAATCATTAACTATTCATGAACTAATGGTTCGTTCCTTACTCGTTCCTCAGTAACTACCCATTTTTTGTGTTACAGTACCGGAGTTTCTTCTTTCTCTCTAAAATCTTTCTTTGGCCTGAAGAATAAGAACCACCAGTTGATCACAGAGGCAGTGCTGAAATTTCTGCATGAATCAGAGTTGTACCAGAGGATATAATGTTTATTTTTATTTATTTATTTATGCGTAGTTAATTTTTTCTCAATTGTGGGCGTAGTTGAAGTATAGAACCTGAGGAGGGTAGTAATACGCCATGTAGCGTTTACACTGCCGGAAATAAGAAAGAAGAAGAAGAAGAAGTGGTGCATGATGGTCATTGTAGTTTAAAGGAAGTAGGTCAGCAGTTGTTTGTTTACTCGGCGGGTCAGGGAGGACGGGGCGGAGTCGGACCCTACTGTCGACAGCAGTTATTTTGTTTAGTTGTAATATTTGCCATCCATCTACGGAATCAAGATGAAATTATGAAGCACTGAGGATCTGTATATTATCGTCGCGTACACCGTCGCCTTCTTGGGCAAGGTAAAGACTAGAGACGCTTTCATAATCTATTTTACGCTGGCTAATGTTAGCTAGCTACTGGCTAGTGACCGCCGCGCCCACAGCCATTTGTTATTTGTGGCTCCGTTGTTGATTTTAGGTTAACGCTAAGGAATATTTTGAGGGAAGGGCGAACTAAATCAAACGAACCAAGCCCAGCTATTCTGGGAAGTCAAATAACGTTAACATTAGCTATCGTAGCTAACGCTTTAGCGTTATGTTTGCGTGAGACAGTTGACCTAGTTTTGGTTCTTCCGCAGGAACCCACTAGCGTTATGCTAACGTTTAATGTTACTTTAATTCTCTCCAGTTATCTTAGTCGGTATATAATTATGAGTTCTCACTAGTTTATCTCGGGCTTGTTCTATGTATTTGTTTTTGATTTATGGTCTGGTTTATGATCTGGGTTTAGTAGGTTGTGGGTCGACTTCATGATATCGACACCCGGTGGGTGTGGTTTAGGAGACCAACACAATGTCCCACAATGCCCTCTTCTCCCCTCTCGAGTTTTCACTTGGACCTCAACACAGAGCCGCTGAAATATGATGTTGTTTTTCAGGATGAGGGACCTTCAGAGCATTGACAGCTTGCTCTTGCAAGAGCTGAAGTCATGTTGTGCAAAAGAGTACAACTTTCTTCCCAGGGAAGCTGGCCTGAAGATGATGGAGTCGCCTCCTGCACAGGTAGCCCACTGACCTATTTTTACATTTTTGGCTGTGTGTGCACTGTGCAGGCAGCAAGTGGAGATGGTTTTGCAAATGTCTGCTATTTCCCAGTGCTTTTGAGCTAATAATCAATTGTGTGTTTTCAGCATCACAATGGCATATCAGCAAAATGCAGAAATGCCAAAGTGGAGGACCTGCGGGGCCTGACCAATTTCTTTGGCTACAGCACCCAGACTTTTGTTCAAGCTGTCAATCTGCTGGACAGATTCCTCGCCATTATGAAGGTGTGATTTGAATAAAACAGCACAGCCACATGTGTAATATGTATTTTCAGCTTTTTTTGGTTTTGTTGTGTCTTAAAGGAGCACAACAACAATGTCCTGACCTCATTTGACATCGCCTCATGTGATGTTGACTCGCGTATCCCTGTTGTGGTATCTTGACAGGCGCAGCCCAAACACTTGCCCTGTATTGGAGTCTGCTGTCTCCACATTGCAGCCAAAATGGTTGAGGAGAAGTGCAATATCTCACCCGCCCATGAACTCATTCGCATCAGCCAAAGCAAGTTCACCGTATCTGACGTCTGTCGCATGGAGAAGATCATCTCCGAGAAGCTCAGCCTGGAGCCCAAAGCCGTGACAGCCTTAACCTTTCTACACCTCTACCACTCAGCCTTTGTATCCCTGGCTTTTGGAAGGTAAACCTTTTAATTGTCTTATTTTTTTTGTAATTATTGATGATGCATTACCCTGGCATGACGTTGGTCAAAAGGATTGTGCTTCATGAGCAATATACTGGAGGATCACAAGTAGGGATGCACGATATATCGGCAATCATATCGGTATCGGCCGATGTTAGTCATTTTTTAACATATCGGTCATATCGGTATCGGTCAGATGTTGCAATGTTAATATCGGTTATCATTATCAGCCAAATTCTTCACATTGATATGAAATAATGCAGTAAATCTATGATTTATGGGCTTTTCCAAAGGCTTTGCAAATAAAGAAATGCATAACTTTTTCAAATTCAGTGTTAACATGTGTTTTTCAGTATGTACAAAATGTGATGATCATAAAAATGTGGTTTTATACAGATCATATCGACATCGGTAAATATCGGTTATCGGCCATAACAGCAATGTTAATATCGGTTATCGGCATCGGCCAAAATTTTCATATCGGTGCATCCCTAATCACAAGGATTCCTTCTGTATTTTAAGGGAGGAGATCCCAAGCATTGGGAGACTGGAAGCCCAGCTAAAAGCCTGCTTATGCCGACTTGCTTTCTCTAAGGCAAAAGTAAGGATGGTTCTCAGGTGACAATTTCACAGCATAGCAACACTGACTGCGAGTCACAGGTCTCATAAAGTCTGTTGTTTTTTTCTCCCGCCACAGCCATCGGTGCTGGCACTGTCCCTCATTGCTCAGGAGTTTCAAGCCCTCCAGTCCAGCACCATGTTGAAGATTGTAAAGCAGTTCCAAAGACACCTAAAGGTATGATCAGGACTATGTATTGACACAAGTTAGTCCTTCATTATGTGTGCTGTTGTCTCTCGTGTTCTTGACAAATAACCAGCAAGGCCTTTCTTATTCTCATAGCTTATTAGCATATATTTATGCTAATCATGGCAGAAAACTAAAGCCCCAAACGCACTGGGAGTGTCTGATGCTTGCGTTTTGAAGTCCACCCGTTGTTTTAAACGGCCGAACGTGCACCAAGAGCGTTCTGACGCGCGTCAAACCCTTACCACAGTTTGGGAACCACTGCTATATGGCTGATGTTGTGACTTACTTGCCTGGTCATGTGCAGATGCAGTGATGTTGTGACTTACGATGCAGTGATGAGGGGCGGCTGTAGCTCAGGAGGTAGAGCGGGTCTTCCACTAATCGCTTTGGATAAAAGAGGTCGGTGGTTTGATTCCCGGCTCCTCCAGTCTGCATGTTGAAGTGTCCTTGGGCAAGACACTGAACCCCAAATTGCTCCCGTTGGTGTGCCAGCACCCTGCGTGGTAGCCTGCCGCCATCAGTGTGTGAATGGGGTGAATGTACCTGACTCTAAAGCGCTTTGGATAAAAGCGCTATATAAATGCAGGCCATATACCATTTACCATGATGTTGTGACTTACTTGCCTGGTCATGTGCAGATACAGTGATGTTGTGACTTACTTGCCTGGTCATGTGCAGATACAGTGATGTTGTGACTTACTTGCCTGGTCATGTGCAGATACAGTGATGTTGTGACTTACTTGCCTGGTCATGTGCAGATACAGTGATGTTGTGACTTACTTGCCTGGTCATGTGCAGATACAGTGATGTTGTGACTTACTTGCCTGGTCATGTGCAGATACAGTGATGTTGTGACTTACTTGCCTGGTCATGTGCAGATACAGTGATGTTGTGACTTACTTGCCTGGTCATGTGCAGATGCAGTGATGTTGTGACTTACGATGCAGTGATGATGTGACTTACTTGCCTGGTCATGTGCAGATACAGTGTTGTGGAAACAAACGTGTGACACACAGTGACCGCGTATTTCAAGACTATTTCTGTCCTCTCTTTCGCCGGCCTCTCAGCTGTTTTCTGTTCCTTTCCTTCACAGATCAGTGACAGTGAGCTGCTCCAGTGGAGGGAACATGTGGCCAAGTGCATGGCCGAATACTGCTCAAGTGAATGTACCAAACCAGACAACAAGAAGCTTGTTTGGATCGTGTCCAGACGGACAGCACAGAATCTGCAGGCCAATCACTTCAGTGTACCTGGCCTGCCAACCATTCCTGAGGGCAGCTGGGATGAGAGCGAGAGGTTAATAGTCCAGTTCCATTTCACTCCTACTGCACTTTTTCTTGATTGAAAACACTGTTACTGTATAATGAAACATTGACAAAATAATCAATCCAGAGTGCCATGGCACCCATAGAACAAAACTGATGACTTTTAAATCTGCAAGCTTGAGTAGTTTTTGGTGTCGGTCTCTTAGGCCATGTTCAGACTAGGAGGCCAAATCCGATTTGTAAACTTTAATGACCTATTAATGATTCTATCCAGATTGGTTTTATGAGTCTGGACGCTCCAAGTCTGATTTGTGTCACTTGTCCCAAACCACATAGGGAGGTAGTTTCCAATCTGCTTTTGACTGATGTGACTTCTGTGTGGACGCGCTGATCACAGAAATCAGATTTGAGAGTGTCTTTTGCAGGGGGCGGGGACTTGAAGAGCGGAGAGCAGACATGCAAACACTGCCAGAAACATTGTATGTTGGCTCATTGCATCTGGACACACAGATCCGACTTGAACACTTGCCCAAATCAGATTTGTGGCAGTGCGGACACACTCCCAAATCAGATTTGGGAAACCAATCAAGATAATGACTTTAGCAGCAAATCGGATTTGCCTGCCTGTAATGTGAACATGGCCTTACAATGGAAGTGCTAGGGCTTCTTTCTAGACCCCCCGTTTTGCCCTGACATTAAACAATCCTACAGGAAGAAATCGATCATAGAAGAGCAAGAGATTTTAATTTCTCCACTGATAGTAGTCTCAATAGCCCAGAATGCAAAGCAGCCACAAGATGTGTTGCATAGAGTAAGGGACGTGAGCCTCACTTATTCTTGACTAGAAACACACTCTCCACCTAAAGGTACTGCTCAGTGCAATAATAGAGAGCCAAAGTCCCTCCCCCTTCTGGTCAGGGCCGACACACACCAGCGTCTGAAAAATAGAAATGTTGGTGAATGGGGAGAGACGATATTTTTTTGGATCCCATTTGAATTATGCCATGAGGTACACACACACGTTTGTCAATTATAACTTTGCAAGTCAAGAAAGTCGCAGTTTGTCGTAAAACTGCTGCACTCTATAAATCAGAAAGATAATGCACAACCAGTCGCATAAATGACTTCACTCTCACAACGCCATGTTGGAGTTGGTGTGACGTTTATTGTGCGAGACAAGGGATGTAGTTGATTGAGCGATATCGTACAAACGTTACATATCAGTTTTACGACCAGCAGCGACTTTCTAGAGATGCAGTTATCTTTTATCTTTTAAATTGAGGGGAAATCACGTGTATTTCATGGCACAATTCAAACTGGATCAAAAAATTATTGACTATGTTTACATGCACACAATATTCCGGTTTTTCCCATATTCGGAAAATGACAATATTCAGACTAAATGAATAATCCACTAATATTCCTGTTTACATGCAGCCGTAGCTCGTCCTCCCCGACACATGAGGGAGAGGGGAGAGGGGAGAGGGGAGAGGGGAGAGGGGAGAGGGGAGAGGGGGGGGGGCAGGATAGTAGCATACGTTGTTACCTCGCAGCATTTTGGACTTCCGTGGGCACCACTCTCTCTTTAAATATCTCTCCTTAAATCGATGTTTCTCATCTCCTCCCGATCAGAAATGTGGACTTTTCTTTTTGCATGCCAGAGATGATGGATTATATGATTATATCGCCTCTTGTAGTGCTTTCTAGCACACATCAGCTGACCGCAAACAGGCAACATGCGTCGCAAACTGCAGTAAAAACCCTGATTGAGACGCATATTCCGAATGCGCTGTATACATGATCAAAGAATCCTAAAACCCGAATAATACTGGAATAAACCACGTCTTAATCCGAAAATGCTAAATTCGGAAAAAAGCCAAAATCGGAAAATGCAACTGGAATACTGTTTACATGACCCTTATTATCAAATTCAGAATATTGTCATTTTCCGAATAACAGTGGAATATTGTGTGCATGTAAACGTAGTCATTGTCTCAGCGTTGACCACCACTCGTATTTTTTTCGAGGCTGGTGCGTAGCTGAATCAATAAGTAGCTGTTCTCTGTCGGGTGGGGTGTCAAAAATGAAATCTGGGAAATGTAGGATATATGAGTAACTGAAGTGGAAGTAGACAAGGCAGATTGAGGCAAAGTGGGTTCTCCCAAAAAAGTAAATTGCACTTAATCACAAAAGAAGACCTGGGATGCACTGAACATGACAGATTGATGATAGGTAACAGTGTGAGAGCGTCTGAGGGAGGATTTCTCCTTTGAAGTTAATGTGTCACAGGCTCGTTAATGATCTCCTCCTCCTCCCTCGTAGTGAGGACTCCTGTGAGGACATGAGCTGTGAAGAGGACAGCCCGTGTGGCTCTCCGGGGAGCGACGCCGAAGGAGCCTTTTTCCCCTCCGCCTTCCACAACTGCAGAAAGTGATGGTGCTTCCTCATCATCTGGTAGATGTGTGACTGTCCCCTCAAGTGTAACTACTTTAATGTGGTCACAGACGCCATGTTTCTGATTTCCTTTTTCTTGTATTGCCATATCATGTGCACCGTGAGGAAGCTAAGTGACAGGTCTGGGTCATCAAGTGCCTGTGTTAATACAGTTCTCTGTTTCCCTTTTATTTTTTATTTTTCTCTCTCTTTGTTGTAATCACACAAAACTGAAAATTGCAATATATTGGCAGCTTCCGAACATCCGAATGTCTTTTTTAAGATATGTGTGTCAGTCCGTGTCCAACCTTGACACATTCCAGGAAACATACTACAGTACAATGGAAACATTTCTCGGTACGCTAACTGTTGACCTGCTACTAGCACATCCTCAACTTTTTTCTTTGTATCTTTTTTTAACAAGTTTTTATACTCTAAAGCGATACGTATTGTGCAAATTTGTGTAATAGCTACACAACTAATGTGACATGTATGATATCGTAGTGTGAAAATACAGGACTGTATATGCATGGAGATTTTGATGGAAAACTATTATTGTGAATGGACGTTATGTTGATTAGTCTATTGTAAAAAAATTTTTTTTCAAAAACAGAAAAAAATGTACATAACATGTAAAAAAGAGAAAAATATATAAATTTGTTTTGTGAATGCATTAGTGTCTTGTATATCAACGTCTCAAATGAAACATGTTGCAGGGAATGAATCCCTCCAAATAAATAAATACCTCTTTATATAACAGTTTTGTCTTAATTTAGCTTTTTGTATTAAGCCTTTGCCTAATGCATTATACGGAATTTTCGACTTTAATGGTGGTGAACTGAGGCATGAAGGGATTTATTTTCAACCCATTCACTTTATTATTAGACAATCATTCCTTTATGCTGCGAGTTGAATGGCTTGGTACGGGTGGGAGGGGGCTGGGTGATGGGGGCGTCTTTGCTGGCTGGATGTGTTGACACGCATCTCCGATCCATCTCATGATTAAACTGGCTGCCGACCGAGAGAGGGATTGCAGCGGGGTCTGAGAGCCAGGGGCTGGGGCGCACACAGTCACAGGCAGGGATGAGAGAGGACGGAGACGCGGCATCACCATGCAGCCGACCACCATCGTCCATTTTTATTACGCGATATGAAACGATGAAATCGACCAGAGATGACAACCTCCTATGCCGACGACGTATCGCTCGCAAACAGGGAATGAAATAATACTCCTGCCCAAGATGGTCCGCATCGCAAACGCGCTGGGTCTGGTTATTCTGAGCGTCGCTCTCCTCATCCTGTCGCTGATTAGCTATGTATCGATCAGAAAGGACAGCTTCTTCTCCTCCTCTAAATATGACATGGGGGGTCCGAGGATCATGTTCCATGCTGGATTTCGGTAAGTACATTTTAATTTCAATGCACAATTGTTTTTGCTTGATGAGATGCTGTGTAAACATAAAAAAACAGCCACATTAGGCCTGCACGCAACCTGCAGCAACACAGGAGTCCGGCCTAGTAGTGTGCATAAATCAAATGGAAACTGCATGATACAGGCTTATAAAGGGGAATGGATCGCTTTCCCTCCATTCAGCCTTGTTTTGAATAGGCCGTCCTTCCATCAGCCTCCTTTACAATCAAAACCGGAGAGCTGTCCAAGGTGCTGAGATTTGTAGTCTGATTGAGGTGCTGGCCAGCATGACCTAAGGCTGGCATGATCATATGTCATATCATACCACATTCACGTTTTGTTGCTCAAGTATATATTTTTACATAACGACATTGTTGTTCTCAGGTCTCAGTTTGCCATGAATTTCCTGGACCCGTCCTTCATCCCGTTAACGAACGCCCTCAACGAAGAGCTGCAAGGGAAACCTTCCAGGTGGAAATTCAATAGGACCGCTTTTTATCAGCAAAGGTAGGATCATGCTCTTAACTTATTCTGTTTTGTGTTACACCACCATCACCATGAAACCAAACCCATCGATTTGATCCATTAAAGGGTGGTTTATATGGGATATTATATTCATGAGTTGATTCGTGGAGATGCCAGTAGACTAATTAGCCTACTTTTTTGGGGGGTCTTTGTTGGGGGTATTGATGGAAAGTTTCGGCCTCTTTCATTATATTATATTATATTATATTATATTACAGAGGAGTAGTCAAAAATCAAGGCGGGGGGGGGGGGGGGGGGGGGGGGCGATAGTGTTTTAACCTCTCCCCAATAACTCCCTAATTTCATGTAGATTTTGAATTGATTTTCTATTTTATTTTTTTGCAGTGTCACAGTCTCAGAAAGGTTGTGCATCCCTGAATAGGCTTTCTGTCATCCTGAGGATATGCCATACGCAGCCTGTCCACAGTGAGAGGGACAGGACAGTTTCCTGTCAGAGGGACAGTTTGACCTATCGGTTATGATATGAGGATCCGGTGTTGGCAAGCAGCCGCCCTGCTGAGGTGTACCTTAGACACTAAATCCTGTAGCAGCTCCAGGAACTGCTCCTCTCTGGAGTTGGGCCCCTCCTCTGACTTCCCTGATGAGGGAGGGGGGAAGCAAAAAAAAAAAAAAACATATCACATTACTATAGTATTGCATCTTTAAAGGAACACTTCACCCTCGGATACTGTTACACGGTTGTATGTCATCAATCTGTGACGTTCAATCAATGCACTCCATTATTTTGTGATGAAGCGTTGTAATTTACTTCTTTGGTTGTACCCACTTTCCCCGCAACCTGCCTTATCTATTTCCAAGATTGCCTTTAATTCCCAGAGAAGGGATGTGAGCTTGTTACATTCAGCTGTGGGTAGATTATGGTCACGTAAGAGAAATTGATATTTTCACTTGCATTCCTCCCATTATGATTGTGAATGTGGGTGCAAAAATGCTCGAGAATGAGGTCCTTGCTCTATCTTGAGGGACTGACTCCAAACCTGACATTTACCGTTGATGATTTAGATAGGTGAAGGTTTTCTGCTATTAAACTCCATTGTAGGTGCTGGAAATATGTAGGAAGTATGTGGAAGTGATGTTACATTGTCTTGTTTGGCCAATAAGAAAAAGACACCACCAAACAACAAAATTAACACAGAAATGCAAGGTGCATCACCAATAACTGTTAGGGCTGGATGATATGAACAAAACAAAATACCACAATATTTTTTGATATCAATATTGAAACAATATTGTAGGGATGACTAAATTGACTATTGGTTTTACAAAAGATTTTCGATGAATAATCATCAGTAATATGGATATAATGACTAAGTGGATAAAGGCAAATAATAGAACAGCTAGAACAGTCTGTAAGTTCAGAAAATTACATCACTTTACTGTAATGCAGCCTTTAAAACCAGGAAAAAGACAACACTTATGCCATATCACGATATTAAGATATCCAAAATCTAAGGCGATATCTAATCTCATATCATGATATCGATATATCGTAATATTGATGTATTGTCCAGCCCCAGTAACAGTGTTGAAGTATTTTATGGTGGATTTCCCCCTCCCTGTCTTTCAGGAAAGAGATCTACACCTTCATTGACATCGCCAACAACTTCTCCCTCACCAAGAGCGGCGTGCGCGTGGGCCAGCTGATGCACTTTGACTACTCCAGCCACAAGTATGTCTTCTCCATCAGCAACAACTTCAAGTCCCTGCTGCCGGACACCTCTCCCATCATCAACAAGCACTACAACGTGTGCGCCGTGGTGGGCAACAGCGGCATCCTGACGGGCAGCCGCTGCGGCAACGAGATCGACCAGGCCGACTTTGTCTTCCGCTGCAACTTTGCGCCCACGGAGGTCTACTACAAGGACGTGGGCCGGAAGACCAACATGACCACCTTCAACCCCAGCATCCTGGAGAGGTACTACAACAACCTGCTGACCATCCAAGACAGGAACAACTTCTTCCTCAACCTGAAGAAGCTGGAGGGCGCCATCCTGTGGATCCCCGCCTTCTTCCTCCACACCTCGGCCACAGTAACCAGGACGCTGGTGGACTTCTTTGTGGAGCACAAGGGCCAACTGAAGATCGAGCTGGCCTGGCCGGGCAATATCATGCAGGACGTCAACAAGTAAGCAATGTTGACCTTATTTTATTTTATTTATTTATTTCAATTTTAACAATATATATGAACAAAAATGAACAAGCTCAGGCACAGTAACGGAAAACAAACAAACAAACAAAACATACATATATCAACAGTTATCATAATGTGGTGCTACCATCCGTATAAGGTGCTTATATACTTGTAAGAGATGTCGCACATGGGGTCCCACGCAAGGCGTCCAACAGAAACCAGCCGGGCAAGTCACCCACCGCCCCTAACCTCGTCGAGGACGTAGGCCAGAAACGGCTCCCAAATAGCGAGAAACTTCTTAAGTGAGTTGGTTCTCGAGGATCTGAGCCTCTCCATCCTTTGAATCCAGAATGTCCGTCAACCACGCAATGTTGACTTTATTGTTAGTTTCGTTTTTGTACAGCTCAACTGGGTAACAGAACCTAAATGGCAATACAACACAACAGCATTAAACGACATGGGGGGAAGAAAGTCATTTCAAATAGACCTGATGGAGAAAATGACTTAATAAGAGAGATGAGATATAGTGAAAAGGTTGAATTTCAGATGGAAGGGATCACTCGTGGTATTATCCTCACAGTGTTATCAGATACTGCTTTTGTTTTTCAGAGAACGCTGAAGCCATTTTGTTCCTAGTTTCTGTAAGTTCTAATTTGGTCATTTATCCGCCCACAGATACTGGAAGACTAAAAACCTATCCCCCAAACGGCTCAGCACTGGAATCCTCATGTACACTCTAGCCTCCGCCATGTGCGACGAGATCCACCTCTACGGCTTCTGGCCCTTCGGCTGGGACCCCAACACGGGCAAAGACCTGCCCTACCACTACTACGACAAGAAAGGGACCAAGTTCACCACAAAGTGGCAGGAGACCCACCAGCTGCCCAGCGAGTTCAAGCTGCTCTACAAGATGCACGGGGACGGTGTGACCAAACTCAGTCTGTCACACTGCGCTTAGACATTCCGACGGTCAGGAGGCGATGTCAGAGACCCGCCGTGGCCCAGATACATCGCGACTCAGCTCAGCTCATCTGTTGTGACGCACACCTGCAATTGCATGATAAGCGTTAAGACATTTCACACACACACACACACACACACACACACACACCCTCCCCCCCCCCCCTCATATTCTAGAAGACACACACTCATGTCGCCAACACTGCATCTAGCCTCTCTCGGCCAGTCACATGGTTCTTCGCACCAGGACGCTGGGGACCTAAATGATTGACTTGTCACAGCTGTGTTGTTGCTCCTTTGGTAATGTTGTGTTCAGGTTAGACACGTGCTGCTCACTCGCTTCCCATGATCCTCCTTTGCATGGCTGCTGGTAGTGGCTAAACGTCATTGAGTAGAACAAACGTCGTGTATTTATCTTAACTGGAGTCCGCAGGGGATTCAAACTGTGGAAAGTACACGAATAATCAGATCTTCCCAATTCCATTTTGAAAGAGAACAAAGTATCGATTGAGGTACAATGCTACCATTAAGCCTTTAAAAAAAAGGTATACTGATTCTGTACACTTTAATCACTGCCTAGTCTCAGGGAAGGAGTTAGATCAGTGTTTTTTTGTAATCAGATTCAATGCCTCGATGGAGGTGCAAATCCTGTGTTCAGTCCTATGTTCCCCTGAAGGTGCCAGGCACCGCTCCGGAGGTGCCAGACACCGCTCCGGAGGTGCCAGGCACCGCTCCGGAGGTGCCAGGCACCGCTCCGGAGGTGCCAGGCACCTCTCCGAAGGTGTCAGGCACCGCTCCGGAGGTATCAGGCACCTCTCCGGAGGTGCCAGGCACCGCTCCGGAGGTGCCAGGCACCTCTCCGAAGGTGTCAGGCACCGCTCCGAAGGTACCAGGCACAGCTCCGGAGGTGCCAGGCACCGCTCCGGAGGTACCAGGCACGGCTCCGGAGGTACCAGGCGCCGCTCCGAAGGTACCAGGCACGGCTCCGGAGGTGCCAGGCACCGCTCCGGAGGTGCCAGGCACCGCTCCGGAGGTGTCAGGCACCGCTCCGGAGGTGTCAGGCACCGCTCCGGAGGTGTCAGGCACCGCTCCGGAGGTGCCAGGCACAGCTCTGGAGGTGTCAGGCACAGCTCTGGAGGTGTCAGGCACAGCTCTGGAGGTGTCAGGCACCGCTCTGGAGGTGCCAGGCACGGCTCTGGAGGTGTCAGGCACAGCTCTGGAGGTGTCAGGCACCGCTCTGGAGGTGCCAGGCACCGCTCTGGAGGTACCAGGCACGGCTCTGGAGGTGCCAGGCACCGCTTTGGAGGTACCAGGCACCGCTCTGGAAGATGGTATTTGTTTACAATACTGAACCTGTATGTATGTCTTTTATCGTCCTAAGACAGCACGACTGTCCACGTCAAATCTTTTGGAATAAGAATCAACATTCCAACAACAAGCCATAGACTCACCTTATTTTCGGAGGGACAATAGTATCTTATCATTATAATACAGAATTTCAGAAAAAGGTATAGGCCTACATTAGGTTCTGAGATTATAAGACATTTAAAATATCTTCAAAAACATTATCAGGAAATACGGTTTATCTAACAGTTTGAGCACTCACATCATTTTTTGAAATATGTCATATACACCAACAACTGATATTGTTGTCGACCACCATTTCATTCTTACTCAACCACAACTGACACCTTGAATCCATGAATTGGGATTAGTTATCAGAGCTTTTGTTGACCAGAGTTTTTGTTGGCCAGCGGGGAAGTTATTTATTCAGCACATAACCATATCACTTCCAATATTTGACACAGATCAGAGAAATGAACTGTTTAATGACCTACTGCATCTTGTTTAAAGAGCATGAGCCAGTATTTGAATGGCATTGCATGCAAGAGGCACTAACAAAATCTTTTTGGGACGTTTTGTACAACCTTTTTGAAGATTGTTTTGAGGGTAAAAATTGAGTTATTTGCTATTGTTTATATTATATTCCTGATGATATTCCTTAGAATGTTGCCAGTGACTTTATATGAGAGATGTTTCGAGGAAGAAGAAGAAGAAAAAAAATCCTATTCCTATATTCCACATGGGACCAAACCTCTTATTATTGCTCATTTCGTCTCAGACAGAAACAAAGATCCGACTTTATTTTTGTATCTGTAACGTTAGATTATCTTGGCTTCTCAGAAAACAGGGCAACCCTATCATGCCAAACTGAACTGAAGGGGACCAGAGTCGACCGGCGTGTCGGGGGGGTTGGGGAGGGACCAGACAGGCATGTCGGGGGGGGTGGTGACTGCAGGAAGACTGGGCCCAAACAGGGATAGCCAGCCCCATGATTCCCTCATGACTCGCAACACGTGCTCATGTTGAAAGTCGAGCTTTAGTCAGTCAAGTGTACTGTGGTGGTATATTATGCCTTTGTTGTTCAGCTTTAGCATGGTAGGCATACAGATCCGTTTCTTTTCTCCGTGCAGCGAGGTTAATCACTCACACGTCTCCTCTCCCAATCACAACAACAACACACATCACGAAAAACACAAATCTGACATTTTAAGTTTTAATAGTGGAATCTTAGGCTATCTAGTTACCGTCATGAATGTGTATATTTAAAAGAGTAGCTCAATTCTATAGTCACACTTAATGTTTTTGTAACTACACCAAAGAGAAAAAGGTTACCATAATGTGGGGTGATTTCAGATGCTGTATGACAACTACTAGTACATGTTATCGTAGAGGAATATGGAATGTCATTGTCGTTCTCCTTGATTTGATGTAGGATGTTGTGGCACAAAGGGGAATTCTAGCTACTGTGTGGTAATCATGAAAAACTTGGCTTTTTTGGCTTCATTTCGGTGGAATTGTAGCCTACTGTCTGTCTGTGACCCCATGAATGTCCTCTTAAGAATAGTTATGTTCTTTGACAAACACACCAGCACTCACCATGAACTGGACATTCCCCCCCCCCCTCTTTTCAAAACCAATATATAGAATGTGTGTAAAACAATGATACTAATGGAATCTGTGAATATTGTAATTCCATTCACAATAAGAGTAAGAGCTTTCTGTGCATTACTTTTTCCCATGACAAGCGGCATACATCGTTTCAACATAAAAATGACTTTATTGAAAATGCAGCTTGACACACAGCTCCAGGAACCCTTTAACATTCTTGTACTTTCTTCAATCTGCATGGCAATTTTGTTCCGTCATCCATAAAAAAAAAGGCTTAGCTGCTTATGTACATGTCGTATAAAAGTCAGAACTCATGTAAGGGACTTTGTATCTTGGTTGTTCTAACAAAAACTATTGTCCATATAACGAAATGTAACCATGACCTAAATGTTTTTTGATTATACTCCATGATAAATATGTTATGTGCCTGCATATTCTTTCCATCAATGCCTCAATGTGTCAAATTAAAAACAGTATTTTTCTCTGATATGACTTTTTCTGAACCCAACTTGGTGTCGTGTTAAAACACAGATCCCAGTTTTTCAGCAGGATCTATTTCCAGTTCCTATTTACATATTTCAAAAAAGGGATTTGACTGTGCGGCACACTGTACTGTGCTTTCCTGAAACATTTGAATATGGGCACCGAACAATACACAGGTTGTGGAATAAATAGCATTACAGTGCAGCAAATACCAAGAGAGGAAAACACACTGTATAAACAGTAGGGCCAGCTGTCAAAGCTCTACTACTCTCAAATGTGGATTTTGGTTCATTTTAGCATCTGGAATAATCTGCTGTGTTTATCTGAGCAAGCCCCACCCAGCCAGCACCCCAGACAATCTCAAAATACAGTGTGACCTGGGGCAAATATGACAGGGTGCTATCATGTCCGCATATCTTTTTAGGAATGATCAAATCAATTCCATCAATCAGTCAGCAGGCGCACCACTTCCTGATGGGGGCCTCCTCCACCTCGTGGCTGGCGACAGGGCTGCCGTTGGGTTCGATCATGTGACCCCCAGCTGTGCTCTGCTCCATCCGCTTCATCACCAGGTCCAGCAGGGTGGTCACTGCCTGGTCCACCTCAGCACCTGTGGCCGCGCTCGTCTCAAAGTAGGGGATCCTGAGGAGAGGAGAGGAGAGGAGAGGAGAGAGAGGACTCACATTGATCTTGGTTCATCTTGGCTTGATCTCGGAAAGCCACATTCACTGTGTTTATGAGCGGTGCAGCTCAGTGCCTCCATCTACTGGTGAACTGATAGAAATAAGCGACATGGGGCAAATGCAAACCTATCTACAGCATAATTCAGTGGTTCTCAAATAGTGGGTCACGGGATCATTTCAGGGGGGGTGGGGGTGGGGTGGGGGGAGTCACCTGATGATTTATTGGGGGGGGGGGGGCACACAAAAGAACAACAACACATATTCATACTTTACCAGGGCCGCGGGAAGTAGGGGTGCTGCCTAGATTTTTTCCTTTTTTTTTTCTTTTCTTTTTTACAAATGTAATTAAAAATATTTTGCAGTGCACTATGTTCCTTTCTTGTTTAAGAATGTTTTGGGAAATGATTGCATTATTGATATACTGAAAATGTAGCCTATTTAAATAGAATTATCAACAATAACAATCAAGGAAGTTACATGCTTGTAGGCTAGAGAAGAAGAAGTTGTGTTGAACCAACCAACAACCAATACGAATTGTTTAATCTGGCAATAAAGAAATGTGAACTTGACATGCTATTTTAATAGCCTACTCAAAAATGCACCTCCCACTATACAGCAAAGAGAGGAGTAAATATTTCTTGATATATGCCATTCAGATCAGAATAATGAGTCTAGTCATTAAGTTTGCTGATAATATTTCTATCATGTTAAGTCTGTGTCATGTTAACTGGTGTATTCAGAGCAAATAGGGAGATATAGAGCATTATCATCATGCTATATATCTCCCTCTTTGCTCTGAATGAGTGAGAAAAGGAGAAAATACTGTATAATTACATCACAACAGTATCATAATGTTAATTTAAAATGAGATATTCCTCTAAATATGGCAAAAAAAGGTAAAAAAAAACACACCAAGAGAGTCCCTTCCTCCCAGCACCCCCTGCTTAAAGTGACTTCCAGCGGCCCTGTACTTTACAAATGTATTATTACTGTAATATGTGTTTTGTTTTGTTTTGTGAAATACTGAATTCGTTTTCAGCTTCTAGTACCGCTCTTATAATCTAATCAATGAAACTAATAGTCCATGGGCCAGACCAGATATCGGTATCACTCAAGGTGGCAAAATCTAGTCACATTTTTTGAAAAGGTACATGTCCATAGATGATATTTTGGTATGATAACCTTTGCTAAGTGGTAGCTTTGTCACAGTTATCAGCACATTAATTTAACCACCCCCTACAATAAATTGGTATTTAGGCGCTGGTGCATATCCTACTTTAGGCTCATTTTCAGGACCTTTACTCATGTTTTATGAAGGCATGTTTGGTCTAATTTTGAAGGGTAGACTCATAGGTTCATTTAAGCACAGTTGTGAGTTTGTCTAATAAACATATAGGTCACATGGGCTCTTCAAAGTGTCAACAACATTCGTTTTTCCACCATTTCCGCCTAAACTATAGTCTTTATTTGAGCATTGTGACATGTAGGAACATCACTGACACAAATAACAAAACCTGAAATACTCACAGGACTGTAACAACTTAGGAAATGTATAATCTTCCCATATTATCCCACAATGAAGGCTGATTGTGGGCCTTAAAGTAGAATATGAACCCGGGCCAGAATTTTCACTAATTGGTAGCACCCAAGTTGACAAATTCTAGTTTTGTAGATGATATTTCAACTTGATAAATCTTCCCAAGTGGTATATTAGTCACAGTTAACCCACAATGACACCAAATGTTGATCCAAAGAAAGAGACAATCGTGTCACTTTATTTGAACAGAACATGTGATAGAAAAGAATCAAGAATTCTAACTTTCAATCATTTATTTAACCAATGATCTTTATCATCACCACTATCACAAATATAATATTAAACAGTATTCATAATCTGTTTTATTCATTATCATCATTATCATCATAGTCATCCAGGGCCACGGCAACTTCTACATCCAGGGGGAGCATACGGGTATTCGCCTCCTCATGGGAAGACTTTAGCTCTTCAACAACATTACAATCTTTTTTGTTGAGACAATAGCATGTCTCTCCACAGGTTGCAAATAGCTGCTTGTCATGAAGCTTTACCCAGTTCTGTGGCAGCTTTCACTGGTCCACGATGAATGTTATCAAGGCAGTTTTCCTGTCTGGATTACATAACATTTTTCTCCACTGCA
Organism: Poromitra crassiceps; assembly: GCF_964638095.1. Classification (NCBI taxonomy): domain Eukaryota; kingdom Metazoa; phylum Chordata; class Actinopteri; order Beryciformes; family Melamphaidae; genus Poromitra; species Poromitra crassiceps. The sequence goes on from NC_139631.1 coordinate 31,785,093, forward strand.
CGACATTGTGTCCTGGGGCAATGTTCTTCCATTGAGTGCTACTACTTGCTGAACCACAACTGCATCTCTCGGCATTCTTGATTGATGTTTTCCAGTACACATCAAACACCACATCTATTCAGTTACTGAGTAACTGAAAGAGAGAGAAAGAGTAACTGTTACTCTTTCTCCTTCATGCAAAGCTAGGTTCAACACAGAACCAGAAATCTCAGGGGGCATGGTGGCTCAGTGGTAGAGCTGTCGCCTCACAGCTAGAAGGTCCTGGGTTCGATTCTCACCTGGGACGCTGTGAGCGCTGAAGGAATGCGTGCATGTCCTCGAGTGCCCACAAAAAGGCCTTTCTGTGTGGAGTTTGCATGTTCTCCCCATGCCCCCTGGGGGTTTCCTTCATATAGGAACCCCTCACCAAAACATGCAATATCCTGGTTGCTAATGTGGCGCCTCCTCTGGTCGTTACGAGCGCCTGTTCGGAGGGAGGGGAACTGGTTGGAATAGCGTGAACCTCCCACGTGCTATGTCCTACCGGTGAAGCTTCCCCTGTCAGGTGAAAAGAAGCGGCTGGCTAACTGCCCATGTCTCGGAGGAAGCATGGAGCCATTTTCGGCTCTCCCCAGATCGGCAGAGGGTGGAGCAGCAACCAAGATAAATAAATTAAATTAGCACTAATGGGGGATAAAAATGGGATTAAAAAAAATCGGGGGGAAAAAAGAGAGAGAAAAGAACAAGAAATCTCTCCAAAAGTCTTGCCATCATCTTTCAGCATGAGTGGTCTCCAATATCTTCAACTGCTAATGTTGATTTCTCTAGCGAGTGCAGCGGCTTTGTTGGTTTTCCGCAATGAGACATCTGGATTGAAAGTGACCAAGGCAGTGGACCATGAGCCCCATGACATCTTCAATGTGGAGATCTTTATTTTGCGAAGCAATGATCATATGCCCAAAAATATTTCTATCTGGTTTCAAGACCAGCTCCTTGTTTTGTGTTTTGTTTCCTCTATCTCTTTTTGTGATGACTGAGAATCTCTTCAGATTCTTTTTTTCCTCACTTTGTCATGGAACTTGGTTGCTGGTTACTCTTTCTCTATATGATTGTTCAAAGTGTTATTATTACTACTGTAATTGCTACTGTTGTGTCAGCTAGAATTAGCTAGACATATTTTATGTGAAGTCCTCTGAGACATGCTTGTGAATTAGGGCTATACAAATAAACTTGACTTGACTGACTTGACTTGGTGACACAGCAATTCCTGTGGAAAGACTGATGATATTAGACTGATCTGGACCTAGAGGGTTTACCCAGCTTTTCTCCATAAGCTCTACAAAGGCATTCACATCTGCCCTATCCTTCTCTATTCTGGGCTTCTGTAGATCGTGATGACTGAAACAGTCTGTGGACTTGTTGCCTCTCATGTCCCTGAGCTGCCTCAGATACTGAAGTGACTGCACCAGTTTTCAGGCTGAAACTCTTGGTTCCTCCAGCAGTCTGATTGTCCTTGTTTATGGTCTCCTCAATTGTCTGGTCTACCATAATCTTTCCAATATGGAATAATTTGTCTGCAGGACGTATGCACCGTCATCCAGTGTATGTGATGCCAACAATCTTTGCTACCTGCTGTTCTGCACCAAATGTCTTCGAGTGCACACCGCCCGGGTGGGGTCGTCAAAAGGGCCTTTCTGTGTGGAGTTTGCATGTTCTCCCCGTGCCCCCTGGGCGTTTCCTTCATATACGAACCCCTCACCAAAACATGCAATATCGTGGTCACTGAAGTGGTGCCTCCTCTGGTCGTTCGGGGCGCCTGTTCAGAGGGAGGGGAACTCATTGGAATAGCGTGATCCTCCCACGTGCTATGTCCTACCGGTGAAGCTTCCCGTCAGGTGAAAAGAAGCGGCTGTCTACACTACACTGCCCATGTCTCGGAGGAAGCATGGAGCCAGTTTCAGCTCTCCCCAGATCGGCAGAGGGTGGAGCAGCAACCAAGATAAATAAATAAAAAATTAGGACTAATGGGGTCTAAAAAAAATAGAAAAAAGAAGAAAAAAAATTGACTGTTTAATATTATATTTGTGATAGTGGTGTTCTATTCAAATAAAGTGACAAGATTGTCTCTTTCTTTGGATCAACGTTTGGTGTAATTGAGGGTTAACTGTGACTAAGATACCACTTGGGAAGGTTTATCAAGTTGAAATATCTAAAGGTACAGACCTTTTCAAAATACAAAACTAGAATTTGCCAACTTGGGTGGTACCAATTAGTGAAGATTCTGGCCCGGGTTCATATTCTACTTTAAGGCCCACAATCAGCCTTCATTGTGGGATAATATGGGAAGATTATACATTTCCTAAGTTGTTAGTCCTGTGAGTATTTCAGGTTTTGTTATTTGTGTCAGTGATGTTCCTACATATCATAATGCTCAAATAAAGACTATAGTTTAGGCAGAAATGGTGGAAAAATGAATGTTGTTGACAATTTGAAGAGCCCATGTGACCTCTATGTTTATTAGACAAACTCACAACTGTGCTTAAATGAACATATGAGTCTACCCTTTAAAATTAGACCAAACATACCTTCATAAAACATGAGTAAAGGTCCTGAAAATGAGCCTAAAGTAGGATATGCACCAGCGCCTAGATACCAATTTATTGTAGGGGGTGGTTAACTTGATGTGCTGATAACTGTGACAAAGCTACCACTTAGCAAAGGTTATCATACCAAAATATCATCTATGGACATGTACCTTTTCAAAAAATTTGACTAGATTTTGCCACCTTGAGTGATACCGATAAGTGAAATTTTGGGCTTTGGCCCATGGACTATAAATGAAAAGGGGAAAATAATGTTTCGGGGTGAGCCGTCACTCTGAATAAGAAGCCTGTGACCGCTTTGAGAACCACTGATCTTTGTGGATTGTGCGCGTGAAGCAAGTTATAGATATTTGTGTGATGTGGTTCAGCTGAGGGAAATCACTGCCAAATCAAAGTGGCCATATGCTTTTAATTTGATTCACGTTTCCAAATAGATTTCTGATGTAACTTGCACCAATGCAAATAGGTGCAACAATGTGTTGAAAGGGAAGGGGTGGACGTGGGTGAGAAGGCCACTTTCATCCCAGATGATTTATTTTGGCCCATGGCAACCCCAAAAAAAACACCCGCCCCGCCACACATAGAAGATGTATATTTATCTAAACACTCGCCCACAGATAATAGCAATTTATGCCTCACCCATATCTGTCGGCCAGATCTTTGGCCTGCCTGGCATGAACATCTCTCATGTCCTGCAGGTCTGCCTTGGTACCCACCAGCACGATGTCTGGGCTGTCACAGTACGCGTTAGCCTGTAGCTGACCTGAACCAACACAGAGACAATCATTTACTCCCATATAGCGCTAATTAATGTGTGCAACAGAGCAAATTTGAACCCATGTCTGCCAGTTAGGACACCAAGCGCACAGCTAGGGATGAAACGAGTACCGGTTTAATGATAATCGGTGATCAAATTCCTGACGGTTAGTATTACCGTTTACATTTTCATTATCATTAAAGGCATGTTATTATGAATACCGTGTTGCCGTGATTACAGCTCTGTGAAAAACGGTAAATGCTGTCACTCATCAACCAGTTTTCAATATAAAACTTGGGCGAAATGAGTGCATCAGTACTTTTTGAAAATTTTCAGTACGATAATACTGATAATTTCGGTCACTATCGTGAAATGAAATTTTCATACCGTTTCATCTTTAAGCACGGCATTACAGTCCGTCAGCCATCAGTCGATGAATAAATGTTCAAGTTTTGAAGGTTATCATGTAGGCTCACTAGGCTGACTGACATAGTGAACTTTACATCTCACTTTTTGCAACAAGAGGGAATACATTTTTAATTTTTAATAGCATACTCTTGACTGAGGGAGACCAGGTTTGAAGTGTGATAGAGGCAGTCTGACTGAAGCCAGACCATCGATCTACAACACAACAGGCTACTTGGATGACACCTACTCATCCAGTTCCTGACGTTGAGGAAGCTTTGCTGATTGGTCAAGTCGAACATCAGCAGAAAGCCCATAGCGTCTCTGAAGAAAGCTGTGGTGAGGCTGCGGAACCTGAGGAGGAGTGCAAAGCTTTTATTACACAACTTAAAATTACCCTTTCTAGATTTCCCAAGTCTATCAAAATACTTGTAAATTATATACAGTATACACACCGTATATGTGGTGGTGAATGTAAGGGACACGAAATAACAAGAGGAGCTCAACTGAAATCTTTAGTGAACATCTAGTCATAGGGTGTGAATACCTCTCCTGTCCCGCTGTGTCCCAGAGCTGAAGGTGAACACTGAAGTTCCTCTCGGTGGTCCCATCAGCACCCATCCCCGTGTACATCTGACGCAAAGCACAAAGCATCACAGGCCAACACATGTGACTTGCATGCAAAGACATAAAACACTGGTTTGCTCCCGAGCTGTGACAACCTCTACACACTTCTGTGCTGGAGGATATTTTAAGACACATGACAAAGACATTGTCAGTTATAAACAACAAGTAATACTGTAGCCTTTAAAGTCACACTGAAATTATTATTATTATTATTATTATTATTATTATTATGCCTTTTTAGGCCCTTTAACTCTCATACCATACACATATTTTACAAATTCTGCTAAAAACCAAAACAAATAAACGCAAATTTTCATGCAATTCTAGTTCAAAATCTTATTACTTCTACTTCCTGGAAAACTGAAAATGTTTAGTGGTGACTTCATCGTGTACCAGGACCGCCCTTCAACCACATAAAACATTATTTCTTTCCCCAACTGAAAAACCCATTGATTTAAGCTGTTGCATGATCTCCACGTTATGTCGCCCCCCGCCCCCAATACCCTGTTTCAACAGGAAATACATCACATTACAGAGGCAAGATGCTCCCAGAATACAGTTGTGTTGTGACATGTATGTATGACATATTTATGTACCTGTATAGCAATAAAGACAATTTATTTTATAATGCAATTAAGATAACAGTTGTCGAGTTTTTCCAGTGCACCACCCACTCACCACTCGCTTTTCCCTGAAGTCGATCCCCACTGTGGTGGTGAACTTGCGGTTGAACTTGTTGTCGGTGTACCTGTAGAGGAAGGTGGTCTTGCCCACTCCCGAGTCCCCCAGCGCCAGCAGCTTGATCAGATAGTCATACTCCCCGGCGTCGGCCATTGTGCAGCTGGTTTGCTCACCCTGCCCTGGAGCTGAAGTCACAGTACCATCCTATGCTGATTCCATGCATCATGTACCAAAAACTCCCAAGCAATGAAACTCGCTGGAGGGGGTCACTCCAGCACCTAAATGCACTCTTTGTTCTGACGGCGCATCACTACCCTGTTAACATGACAGTAAGTGCTTATATAGGGCGAGTCTACTAGAATAATGTGAAATAGTTCCACGTTCGGAGGCATAGCTGACCATCACACACAGGCTTAGTGGGACGTCATAACTCCCCGCTCATTAAGACGGCGCTGATCACAGAGCAGCACATGACCGGAGCCGCCTTCCACATGAGCAGTCAAATGCCTCTCGAGACTTTTCTCTAACGGAGCACAACATTGGCCCGTTTCACAGACAGAACTTCTTTTATTGACTATGGCCAGCCAGCTCAACGCTGCGTGACGCCACTCGGCTCAATGCCTTCAGTTACACTTGCGGCTTATGCAAGACGGCGTATTAACGGTGCCACGGGAAAATCATATTTAGTTTAAAAAATTCATAGCCCCTCGTGGGCAGAAATAACCTTAAAGGATATCAGCTACTGTCATGCAACTCAGATTGCATTAGAACAGCAGTGACATGAAGATCCTCCCATGAAATCTACAGTCATTTCCCAAGTGCGTGATTAAATGTATTGGATTCTATACAATCAGCAGAGCAGGAGAGGGAGGGCAGAGGCAACAACATCATGAGACTAACCTCTAACTAACAGCAGGTACTATAATTGTCTGACATTTATCTGACATATAACAATTTCCTCGAGTAAATTACAGGTTTGAAATTATCTTTGTAGAGGAGTATCAAATTGTCTTTTTGGTTATTTTGTCAAACATATCCCACAAGGCAAATCAAATCCAGACGACATCAAAACTCATCACGCAGCACAATCACGTTTCCCCTCCAGTAAATATGGCCTGGAGTGGACCCAGTATCCAAACGAATTATCACAGCAAACCTGAAGATGAAATGATGAAAGCCAACAGCAGTGCCCACGGCTCGCTTGAGCCAACTAAAGGTAAAAAAAAAAAAACTATCTCACCAATCTAGCCGGAAGAAGCACCAACGTCCATTCAGAAGGAGCTCAACTCGTTCTGGTCAAATAAAACAGTCACTATCATGATGCGACGGGACAGAACTACAGTGAACCTTTCCCCCCTCTCACATGTGATTCCAGGGAGGAGTTTCAGGTTAACGCAAACCAAGCAGGGCTCTGTGTTCACAGACCAAGCAGGGCTCTGTGTTCACAGACCTTGTGTTTTCTGGTATTTCTCATGAGGAAAGAGGCTCTGTGTGCCTCTGTGGATTTCAGTGGAGATCGTCCAACCGGGGGAACTGGCCCCACTTCCAGAGGCTCAGGGAAGTAATCCGTCTGCCTGAAACAAGGGTGCACAACAAGACAAACAGAGTGAACCTCGATCTATAAACTATCAATGCTTTGCAAAATATTGCCATTAATATGCCTGGTGCACTGTGCAACTGTAGAACAGCCGCAATTAGCTTTATAATAAGCGATGACATAATGAGGGCAAAGAGAGACTTGATTTTGGGGGAGGAGGGACTCCACAGTGTTTAATGCGCGTGCAAAACCAAGCGACTTGCCAGTGTTTTTAATTTAATATTCAGTTTCATAAAAGGAACTGAGTTTTATTTCCAAAAAGGTAACTAATCTGCATATTTACATACTGTATGTACAGTTCACACCATATGAGAGAAATGTAGAATCTCCGAAACAAAAATATGATGTCAAAATATGTGTTTGTCCGCATTTAGCATCATCTTCAACTGTCTTTGGTGGAATCCAGTTCACAATGGGCTACGCTAATTGGGTTTGAAATACTTGAGCAAGCTGTTTGCCTGACTGCCCTTTGCTGCAGCCTTTCTGCCTTTGGTCACTGAGCTCCTCCCCGGTTTCCTAGAGGAGGGGGTCTTCATAGAGGAGGGGGTCTTCATAGAGGAGGGCGTCTTCATGGAGGAGGGCGTCTTCATGGAGGAGGGAGTCTTCATGGAGGAGGGAGTCTTCAAAACTGGCTTCCGTTGCTCCCATTCAGACATCAACTCCCTCTGGACGTCCGGGGGGAGCTGGGAGAACACCTCAGGGTCCACGTCTACCGGGAAGCGACAGTCAGAAGACCGGGCAGACGGCGGCCTCCCTCCCTCCATGACGGTTTCTCCTGGTGCTGCTCTCGGGCCCGGAGGCCACTGCTGATTCACGGTGATCATTTTGTCAGATGAATCCAAGTCGCTTACAGTCTCTTTGCTGTCTTTGAGACTGTGTGACTCGGTGTGTGTGGGGGGACCAGTGTCTTCTCTGTCTTTGAGACTGTGTGACTCGGTGTGTGTGGGGTGACCAGTCTCTTTTCTGTCTTTGAGACTGTGTGAGTCAGTGTGTGTGGGGGGACCAGTCTCTTTTCTGTCTTTGAGACTGTGTGACTCGGTGTGTGTGGGGGGACCAGTCTCTTTTCTGTCTTTGAGACTGTGTGAGTCAGTGTGTGTGGGGGGACCAGTGTCTTCTCTATCTTTGAGACTGTGTGAGTCAGTGTGTGCGGGGGGACCAGTCTCTTTTCTGTCTTTGAGACTGTGTCTTTGAGCCTTCTGAGGCTGTGGGGCTGCTACAGAGATGGCAGTGCTCTGCTTTGAGGGTACTCCGTGTAGCGCTCTCTTCACTCTGGGAGAGCTTTCAGCAGGTATGGTCATTTGTAAAGTATCCTGAGCACTCGTACCCTCTGTGCTAATCCCACCTGGAGAGAAATTGTCCTATTGGAGAAAAAAGGGAGAGGAGCACAACATGATTCCCAGAATTTTAATTTTAATTAACTTTGATTTCCAGAGGGCTTCAAACCTTCAATCACAGGCTGATCGGTGCTTATCAGGAGGGACATTCAGTACTCATCACATGTAGCATAGCAGCAGAGGATGAACGGATGACATTCTAAGCAAATTCCAACACATTACGAGTCCCGGCTCCCAGACAATTGGATATCTCCGCCTACCAATCGGCAAGGAATGCCCATCTTGAAATCAAAAATAGTAGTTTGAACGGCAGTGAAAATGGCCGATAACAAAACTTTGCATCTTTGTCAAGTTATCGGAAATTACGCTCTCTCCCCCCGTTATCCTCCGCAGCAACGTCCCGAGCAATGTTACATTATTTGATTCCGTTTTATTTGTTCACAAGCACAGGATGTCTGCATGTCACCGCCCCCTTCTGCATAAAGACTCTGGATTGGTTCTGCAATGCAGGTTTTTTTTAAACTCTCAAATTGTTTCCACCCAGTTTCAACTACGAAAGCTGGGAGAAAGTTCTCGCGGATAGAGACTGAGAACTGAGTCTACATTACTCACAGATAACATCAACATACTGTAAGTTTATACATGTACCTTCAAGGTAGAACTGAACAATGAATACAATAAAATCTCAATATGAACTTCTGCAATTTACAAATCACAGAGGCTGCAATTAATCAGGTAAGGTGTTCTGTCAAATAATCACAATTAAAAAATGTTGGTCAATATCTTTCAGCCCTAATTCAAAGGACTCTCAAAAGAAAACAAACAAACAACTGAAAGGTGATGACAAGCCTGATGGGACAGTGTTACCTGACTGTCAGTTATGATTAGAAAGTCGTACCTGGTTCTGCGAAGCGTTCTGTGTTTTTCTGGGAGAAGTGAAGAAGGAGGTAATGGCGCCCTTGCGGCTGGCTGCAGCCCCTCTGGCCTGCAGGTTAGTGAAGCAGACGTTGATGAGGGTGAGGTGGAAGGCTGTGCCGCCGTCCACCATCTTGTGAAACAGCTTCATGGACAGGGAGAGCAGCTGGACCGGGGCATCACTGCTGCCTACAGGAGAACAGATTTAACGGTACTTAATTTCATCACTACATTCATGGGGAAAATAATAAACAATAAAAAACAGGTTTCCCACACTCACTCAGAGATCAAATTAAAGATTTCTTTTTTAAAAAATTTTGGGGAGGGCATTTTTGCCTGTATTGGATAGGACAGTAGGCAGACAGGAAAGGTGGGGAGAGAGAGAGGAGATGACATGCGGCAAACGACCACGGGTCAGATTCGAACCGGTCGCGCGAAGGACTAGTCTTTGTGAAGGACTAGTCTTTGTGAAGGACTAGTCATGGCGAAGGACTAGTCTTTGTGAAGGACTAGTCTTTGCGAAGGACTAGTCTTTGCGAAGGACTAGTCTTTGCGAAGGACTAGTCTTTGTGAAGGACTAGCCTTTGTGGTACGCATGCTACCAGGTGAGCCACCGGAACGCCCCAAATTCAAAAACTTTTTAATGACTTTCAATGTCTTGTTTTCGTGAATTTCAAGCACTCAAAATTGGCCCGTATTAGAGTCAAACATGTTATTGGTCAAAATTGGGACCCCACGGAAGCCTCATTTTATTGACTGATCTATTACTCATCTTGTCAAGCTAAGAAATCATGGAAAGAAAAGATTTGAAACACTAACTCCCAAACCCAAAACTGTGTAAAGCCTGACCTCTAATGGTCAAAACTAAGCATGCTACTGAAATACTGTAGCTATTGTTCTAGAGTACCGCAGGGATGACATTATTTTTGTAGCCTACTGTAGGCCAACAAAGAAGCAATTTGTAGTATTTTCTGTAAATCGTGATCTTTAAAATTTGCATTTACGCTTCACAAAATATCATAAAAGTGGTCCTCATTTGTGAAGATGATCTTGCTGAACACAAGGTTCGCAGTTTCATAAACGTTTCATAACCACACAGACCTTACAGTATTTTCAGGCATTTAACCCAAAATCCCAATAGAAAAATCCCATTGACTTTGAGACGAGGGACATAGAAATGCTAAAATCCGGGTCTTAGGACTCGTTCCTGCGGTTCTCTATGGCTGATCTTTGGTACCAGGTCACCTTGAGTACAACAGGTGGTGACATCACCTGGTAGATGTCAGGCCTGGTGGGGTTTCGTTAGTCTTAAAAAAAAAGGGAGGGGGGGGGGGGGGGGGCATCCGTTCATCTTCCAAAGATTCACACACTTTCAAAGGTTTTTCAGAGCCAGTGGGAACTGTGATAAAATGCCTACATATGATATGGGATGGGATAGAGACACTGCATGAAATAGGCCACGCCCATCACGGGGGAAAAGCTCCGTTCATTTCCACACCAGCGTCATTTTCCTTGAATTAAACATAGCTAAAAGCTGTTGTGTGGTGGGGCTGCGCAGACAACAAATGTAAAAAAAATCGCCAGTTAAAGTTTTTTTGTACTCCCGAGGAAAACAAGGAAGTCATTGAGAATTGGCGAGAAGAAAAATGTGGATGTTGCTGCCAATGAAGTAAGTTGGAGTGTTCATCTTCCGTATATATATATATATATGATATATAATATTATAATATATTATACATTATAGGTATGCTGGATTTAATGGTAGCCAAGGTGTTTGAGGTGGGGGCGACCTGTTGTCGGCCAGCCAGTAACTGAGCCGGTGTCTCAACCGACCCTGTATTTTATTAGATTTTATTTTATTTTATTTATTTTACTTGATTATATTTTATTGTACGTATTTTATTAGGATTTGTTGGGTTTATTTTTAATTGCACTAATTGTCTTTTATTTTATTTTATGCTTATTTTTATTGATTATTCACTGTGCCCTACTTCCCCATATTATCCTCCCCCCTGCGTGGCAGGCACACCCACGCGTTACTCGCAGACTCTGACAAGTGCTTGATGCACTCATACTGTTATACACTTACACACATCCAGGCATACACACAACAGTGCACATTTTATCACAGTCATCTTAAGGACCGCAATGGAAATAAGCTGTTAGCTTTATTGCGTTTTTTTATCCTTTTGATAATGGTGGGCCTGTGTATGTATATATGTATATATTGTTTGTTCATTATCAATAAAGAACTCAATCAATCAATCAATCAATATAGGATATTTTTGTGCAACACCCGACCATGCACGCGACATAGGAGAACGCCAGGATTGGACGGGAGTTTGTGTTTTTTCCCCCGTTTTGGGCGTGGTTTCTGAATGATGACTCGCTCCGCAGTGTCTCTACGGGCCTACAGGACAGCATTTCTACAATAGACTTCCTCGTGTGGACGAGCCTACCAGAGGTGACCTTCTGCCCTATGTGGTTGGGGATGGGACACTGGCGACTCTCCCGACTGAGCCACTTGTTGATGGCGGAGTATCTGCGGATGGTGAGCCGGAGGGTTTGCGGCTGCCTGCCGTCCTTGTGCATTCTGGTGTTGAGACAGATTCAAAACAGCTTTAGATTCAGTGGCTCACATCCTAACGGCTGCCATGACAGATGGAACAGGCTGTGAAATGATCCCACCTCTCCACCAGACTGCTCAGCAGCTCTTCAATCTTTTGCAAAACCTCTTTAGTTGAGGACATTTTCTTGAAAGAGTCTTCGTCGCTGAGAGACTGAAATATCAAGGACATACGAATCAGAAACAAAACAAAAATGATAGTGCAATGTCCGTGCAGTGTGTCAGGCTGCAGTGTGTCAGGCTGCGCAGACATTGTTAGCTCACTCACACACAGAAACTTTGCATTCTTATTATAGTTCTGATCGTGATACGCATTCACTGGCAATTTAATCAGGCCTTGCTCACAGAGTTGGCATGCAGAGGGTTTTCATCGTAGTTCACTTCCCTGGCTGATTCCAACTCTCAGCTGTGCTCCTCGACTCAGGTGAGCTCCATCAGTAGCTAACGAATGGAGCTCTCCATGGTGCTGAACCTGTGTTCACTCATTTTGGTCCGCTTATTAGCCATTTTTGCCCATTTAGTCAGCCCTACTTACCTGATTAAAAATCTGGCTCTGTTAGGTCACCCGCAGGGGTGCTCTTTACACTTCCTGAAAGATTCAGACATAGAATGGCATAGCCGTGGCTGAACACAATTTGCGTGCGCGCATGCACACATACACACACACACACACACACACACACACACACACACACACACACACACTTTGCATTCTTATTATAGGATTAAAGGGTCAATATATATATTTTCTGACTTTCTCACAGCACAAAATTACCAGAAAATGTGTGTGTGTGTGTGTGGGGGGGGGGGTGTGTGTGTGTGTGTGTATGTGTGTATGGTGTATGTGTGTGTGTGTATGTGTGTGTGTGTGTGTGTGTGGGGGGGGGGATGTGTGTGTGTGTGTGTGTGTGTGTGTGTGTGTGTGTGTGTGTATGTGTGTGTGTGTGTATGTGTCTGTGTGTGTGTGTGTGTGTGTGTGTGTGTGGGGGGGGGGGGTCAGATGGGTTTGCTGCTCAATATCAATGAATCAACAAGTACTTTGCCAGATGCTGAGATTTTTTTGCTTGATTTTTTACTTTCAAAATTAACGTTTTTGGCCCATAGAAAATATAGTATGGTCTGGTAGAAAGTGTAGTACCGTTGAAAGAAAAATCCCCTTCACATTGGAATTATGAAAAAATATAAAGAAATACAAAATGAGGAATGCCTCAAGGCAGCAGTATGCCTCTACCAGCTGTCCTTATGAATCTGTGAAAACAATGGAAGCCTTTTGTCTTCCAGAAAGTCGGGGAAAAGTGCAGTACAGAGAGCAGGAGCTTCTGACTGTGACTAATGCTGCCTTCAAGTGGGCTCGTGTTTACCGTGAATACGACATAAATCCACTTGAACGGCCCCCTCATGTGGTATTCACCACTTGGTATGTGGAATCTTTCTGAAAGCTCCGAAGCTCACGACTTGTGACGTGCCTGTGACTTTTTCACAAAATGGCGGGCGCCATAGACGTTGATACAAAGTAAATATATTGACATTTTAGCTATATAGAGCTTTTCATAGTCATTTTATAATTATGTCAGGGACATGTTGATATTCTCAACAGTCTCATCTTGTTTACTCTGTCATTATGCCTTTGCATCTCCTGCATTAAATTAGTTAGCGGCTTGCTAGCTAGTGGTAGCTAAATGGTTAGCCTCGGTGGCTTCTAGTCAAGTGCGCATGATCACGAGGTGACCACTTACTAGGTGTACACGACTTCTGGTCTCATATTCACAGTAAACGCGAGCCCACTTGAAGGCAGCAATATACATAGCAGGCTCTAGAGACCTTTCATGGGCATTAATGTGACAGGAAAAAAATAAAATCGTACTATTATCCTTTAAGAAGATCATTTGATTGCAGGCCGATCCTGCCCTACCTGTGGTGCCAGGCCAGTAGGAGTGACAGGTGAGTCATCGATTCCCAGAGACAGATTCTTCAAGCGCTGAGCATTGGAGTCTCCGAACTCTGTTGCCAAGTCAGCCAATGGGAAGAGCTGCAGGTCCTGCACACTGACCAATCCCAGGGCCTGAAGCTTCTTACTGGTCTGGTGTCCCACCCCTGAGAAGACATGATGGAACCATATAGGGAAGAATAACTACTATGAACCGCATGGGACAAAGAATGGGACAGAATAATGATGATTATGAATACATAAAAAAATACTGCCCTAAAAAGCCAAAAGAGAGCAAAGAAAAACATGTATGATTGACGATATATGTCGGGGGTATGTTTTTTTTTATGTCATTATTGTATAATGTTTGTTCTTTCCCAAACACAAATAAAACAAAAGGAAAATAAAGCGCAAGAGCGTAAAATAGCGAAACTGAGAAACATGAAAAATGACTTATAGTATTGTCGGTACATACAAGTCCACCCTAAGTACATAAGTCATTTAACAGCATTAATGGATATAGCTTTTGGTGATAGTAAATCTAAGGCTGCTTTCTCACTGGGAACGATTGCTTTCGTTCCGTTCTGTTCCGCACTCGGGAACGATTGCCCCCCCCCGCCCCTCTCCCCCGCTGGTCAGCTTTCACATTACAGCATTTCTTCCGCGCTCGGAAACGGAACAGGGTGCACTTGCATCATCAACTATGCCCGGAGTTTATCGTCGCCTGTTTGGGTTAGGGTTAGCTTTGTAACGGTTGGCTTGCACACTCGCAAGTGTTCCGTGCCCGGGCACGCCAAAGCGCTCCCCAGACCACCTATTCAAGTGGATCCTGTCAGCGTTCCCTGTTGCGCGCCCGGGCGCGGAACAGAACGGAACAGTACGCAACGTTCACAATCGTCAAATGTTTCCGAAACTGGGGTCAATTTGCATGGGGACAAGTGCGCTCGCGAACGGTACCGGGGCGCCAGTGAGAAAGCACCCTAAACCTGAGTCAAAGCCACCAACAGTAGTTTTTAGGACAGGATCAATAGCTAACTTCTGTACCTGGCACTTTGCGTAGCCCGCTCAGCCGGCCCATGATGTCGCCGACGTCCTCCGGCAGCAAGCTGGTCTGCTGGTTGGGTTTGAAGGAGCCCGACACCAGTTTGGCCAGCAGCTTGTTGGTGGCGATGCCGGCACAGCCCGTCAGGCCCAGTTTGCTGCTGATGGCGGCTCTCAGCTCTGCTGCGATGTGTGAACCTACAGCCAGCCGCGGGTGATCGCTGGCTTCAGTATCTGCACCTGAACAGACCAAGCGCCACAGAACCGATCTGAACACTTGACAATATCTTCGAGAATATACTTGGCATTCTTCAAAAGATTAGAGTCCAACACAGCGAAATACTCGCTGCATAGAAAATGCACCTTTTTCACCAATTTTCCAGCGATAATGAGTGTTGATATTTTCAGTTATTGGGAGTTGACAAGAGTTGATTAGAGTGTAGTTTGTCCACTCCTATAGCTGATATGGCTCTGGGCCTGGCTGTTCAAACTATCCATAATTGTTAACTTATAGACCAGGGGTTTTCAAAGTGTGGCAGAGTGAGCCTCCCCTCAGAGAACATATAGACAGCTATAGAGAGCAAAAACAACACATCAACACTCATTATTACCAAAAAAAACCTGCCATGAACCTTCTATGCAGCTGGAAACTGAGAGCCCTATGCAAATCTTTGATCGTTTTAGCCACTCGGCTCGTTTCACAACGCATTTCCTGGTTTCTATGAGCACTCTGTCTCTGGGCACCGAGGTGACTTACTGACATGGTTGTAGACGTGGCCTTCAAACGAACAGCCGTCAGACTGTGGTGTGTGTGTCAGCCTTCTCTCTACCATCTCTGTGACGTCCACAAAGTTCTCGTCAAATCCAAGCCTCTCCACTGATGGACAGCAGGACATCAGCAGCTCTGCATGAGGGACAAGACAAGATGAGGCGAGGTGAGACATAGATACTGTAGTTAGTAGCAGAGCTGGACGATGATTCAATATTATAATATCATTCATCGTCTTTAGGTGGAATCATATGGTGATGATATGGTGATTTTGAGATATGGTGATTTTAGGATATTGTGATACGCAATTCTGCTGTCAAAGCAAATTATATTTAAAAACTCTGACTAAAATGAGGTATGGTGGGAATATTATTTGAAAAGTTCAGTTTCGTTTGACATCACAACCTAACATTAGCCTCCCATTTGGTTCAATGGGATGAAAATGAGGGTGTATTTTCCCTGTAATGTTTTGTTTGTGTTGATTACTGTGATGACAGACAGTAGAGATACTACAGTACCTGTGACTTTGTAGGACATTTCCCTGTAGTGAGTCAGGTCCTCTCCTTTAACGAGCACCAGCTGAGGACATTTCTCCTTGGCATCAGTCACAGACATCATCTTTGTGATGCCCAGGTCTCTTGCCACATAGTTGCAGGTGACTATGATATACTTCTGCTGAACACCTGTGTGTGGATTGCAAAAGTCACTGTGCCATAAAAAGTCTCTGCTTTACCACAAACACATTTGAGGACCAACTTTTTTCTACCAGTACATTAGATCTGATAACTACCTCTTGTGCAGATCTTGTGTGTATTTTTCATTGTTTTCTCGAGATATTGAGTTCTTTATGTCATATTTTCTCGAGATAATGAGATAATTTGCATTTAAATTTATTTTTTGTAAACATTGGCTATGATCATTCTGTGGTGCAATGTCAGAGTACTACTGTAGGACTACATTGACATCACATTTTTCTTTAATCAAAGGACTGGCACTTGACTTTCACATCATCATAATGTGATGCACCTGGATGCACCAGGGTTGGAAATCTTTTAATTTACTCTTGTTTTCTCGAGATAACGACCTTAATCTATGCCCATTACTTTGGTATCATCTATACTAGAGACATTTAACGTAAATAACGCGTAATATCCAGAAAACAATGAATTTGTTACCATGATGAGTGGTATAAATAAAACATATAAATATATGTCCTCAATGTGCTTCTATAGTGTATTCTAGAGGAATAGATTAAGTATTCAGTTCACCTAAAGGGACATTCCTCAGTTTGGGGTTTCTGATCATTTCCACCTGGGCATAGAAGCAGTCCATGTCAAAATGTAGGATGACTCTGTGTGCAGGTGTTGGTGGTGGTATCTTACTGAAGCTGCTGGGCCCTGAAACAGAGAATTATTAGTAACAATTAGTACTCAGTAATGCATTGCCATGACAGCTGTCAGGCAAATGCTTTCTTCTGTTTGTCAAACTAAAACTCTCTAAATAGATACTGCTATATGGGTGTCCCAGGCTTTCCATAATGACGGTTTACCAGCAGCCGCAGCAACAGGGGCAGGAGTGAAGCTTCTCTTCCACTCAGCTTCATCCTCGTCCACTTCGTCCTCGCTGTTCTCCATTTCAAACGCCACAAGTTATCTCGATTTTTGGATTTCTTACACGCCAATGGAGTTTGGGTGATCAGAGGAACATGTGTAAAAAAAAAAAACAAGATTAATGGACACTATTTCAGATATCAAAGCAAGACGCTTCAATTTCAACTCACTTCCTGTATCTGTGCCACCGAGCGAGGTGAGTTTCGCCATTGCCACGCCTACTTAGGAGACTGGTCAGCCAATGAAGCTTCATACTATTGACAGACAGCCAATCACAAGCTGATAACCACGCCCATTTAAGAGACCGGAAGAGTACAATTTCTTATTGTTGGCGGAGCCTGGAGTGGAGTGTCTCATATATTAAAGGTCTCTGTTTCAGTTTTGTGGTGCACAGCCGCACAGCCTCTACCTGCCGGCCTGGAGGCTTTACTGCAACACAATAATCAACGATTAAACTGGGAGGGGGTAAATGTCACCGCAAAAAGTGAAACTATTACATGTGTTGGACAAGAAATAATAATATTAATCTTGTAGATTTTTTTTTTATTAATTCCAAAACACATAGAAGGAGTTAAACTGCCTCCTCCTCGCGTCCCGAGCGGTCCCGAGAGGCGATAAAGACTGACGTCAGGCCAGGCTGACGGCCACACGTGTCAATTGATTAACCAAGCGTTGCTGATAGTTGCTGATGTTGCCGCGGTCTGGGCTCTTTGCTGATATCGCGTGTCCTTTCTTGAAGCGTGGACTTTGTGAGCGGCCTCACTGTTTGTACAAGCATGCCAAAGAAGTGCGGGATATGTTTGGTGCCTCGTGCAAAGCATCGGTAGTTGATTTTGCAGGTCAGTGCTGCTTTTCTCATCAATTTAATTTACCTCAGGTGTGCGTTCGCGGCCAAAGGAATCGTTTTACTTGTGGACCTGGATCAAACCAAATGTAGGTCTGTGACTGTGTGTAGGTCATTTTCACTGTGTTTTCAGTTAACCCAGTTCAGTTTCAGTTAAGTTGAAAAAAAGTGGAATAACATTACATTCGCTGGTGCCTAAACCTTTTTTGGGCTGAGATTTCTAGTAGGCTACACATGCCTCTCTAGCTAGAGCTATTCTCTGCTGTCTCTGCCTACCCCTCTCTGTCTGTCTCTTTGTCTCTGTTCCTGTCTCCCTCAATACAATCTAATTTAATTTTTTATTTTAATATTCTTTCCCCCCTTATAACGAGGCTAACTTCCCCCCACCTTTTATTACCCCCACAGTTAGAAAGTGACTGATAATTATTCTGATAATGTTTCAAATATAATTTGCTTGTTATCAAATTAGACCTATCCCAAAATCACCATATCATCACAATATGATTACCAATGAAAGACGATACACTTGTTTTGAATCATCACCCAGCCTTGACTGTGTATTACTGATAATGAGAATATTCCAATGCATTCCCTCTGTGAGCAGGAGTCCAACATGTCTATCCCTCTGCTGCCAGTGGGCCACCAGTGAAGGCTGAGACCAAAGATGACTGCTTCCAGCAACTGGAGCGGATCAACAAGGAGATAGAAGCCGCGAAGAACGAAGTGGAGAACGAGCGAAGGAGACTGTCCCGCTACCAAACGGTACAGATCGGCGGTCAGAAAGCTCTGTCCAAGTTCTCCGTTTCCAAGTCGGAGACGGCAGGTAAAACTGTAGACGGAGATTATTACAGACCGTCTTCACACACAGACTTCAGTAAATGTAACTCCCTAGTGAGGAAGTACGTGGTTGACAATTCAAAACCTAGGACTGATTTGGAATATGACCCTCTGTCCAACTTTTCTGCCAGCTTGCGGTCTTACAGCTCATCGTCGAAAGACCAGAAAGCCAAAAGTGGACAAGGTGTGAAAAGAGCGAGAGACTCTGTATGTAGCGACCAGAAGCAGCTGGTCCTACGTGAGGCCCAGGTTGCTAGATCAGCCTCTCCAGAAGTACTGGATGACTCTAAAGAGGAAGGGGTCCTCATCATAGATATTCCTCCCTCGCCGGACAAAAAGAGAAGTCGCGCTGAGAAACCTGGTGAGACTGCTGCTAGCAAACCCCAGGATATAACAGACGAAGCCAAGGAGGTCAACCCAGCTGATTCTCCACCACCCCGACCTGCAAGCCCCGAGGTGTTCAAGGCCAAATCCCCACCTGAAGCAAATAAAGTTAATCATAATTGTGCTGAAAACACTCCAGATCCTTCTAATTTCTCTGTGAAGCAGGAATGTGGAAGTAAACTAATCAATGTAAGCGTGTTTGACTTATCTAGATGTTTGGAAGGCCTGAGGAGTGAAAGTGAGACTGCCGACCCTGTAGTCGAAAACGGTCTTGAACCAGAGAGTTTTCCTCGGACGTCCGACTCCCTCGAAGATCACCATTGTGAAGATTTGTTGGTGAAGCAGGAAGTGAGTTCATCTCCTGTTGAATTGTCTGAGAAAATGCAGCCAATGCAGCCACATAATGTCTCACAAAAAGCCACGTTTCCTCATAGGAATCCGGCTACCAACTCGTTCTTGTCTCATCACCACACCGGCCAAGCCCAGAGAACGGAGCAGCCCGTCCAGGATGCGCTTCACAATCACTGGTCTCCCGTGCCGAGTGTGTCGGGGCCTCCATATGGTCAGAAAACCTCGAGCCAAACGCCAGGACAAATGCAAGGGATGCCCGCTGTCAACCGTGCTTCACCTGCAACTTCAAGCCAACCTGGGCGAGCAGAAGCAGCTTCAGGCAGCAGCCAGTGTCAAGCTCCACAAGCTTCATCAACTTCTGTCCATTCACATTTGACTAATCTAGTGCAATCAGTGTCTGCAATGGCCGGGCCACTTCCTGTGGAGGCAGGAAGTGAGGGGGTGATCGTTATCGACAGCTCACACTCAGATGTGGACTTGTCAGACAGTGACCCCATGGAGGAATGCTACAGAATCTTCATGGAGGCCAAGGAGGAAGAGAGGGCAGTTTCAGAGCCGCCACCTGACGTACCAGTAAGTGTACTGTAGTAGTGTGCTACTTATAAATGGACGAGACGTGCAAGAGCCAGATGATTGAGTGTTGCTTTTGTTCCCTTAGAGATGTTTTTACACCTTTTGGATATTAATATTTTCCCCCCGATAGAAATCTCCAGTAGGTCCTATTGTGTTAAAAAACAAGTATACACCCCTTTGTTATGCCTCTGATCTTTCATTGAATGTTTAATTCTGCTGTATTTTTGGTAGTTCTGCCTAAAACCATCAGCATTCGTTGGGTTTGTAGACCACAGGATAAAGAGCAACACCTTTTTTTCCCCCCTGGTCATTATGATTCAGGTGGGATCTGCTGATGTGGAAACACCAGAGCTTCATGTCAAACCTCCAGTTTTGTCAGGACAGAAGAGGGTGGCTCATCAAGCCAAACATCCCGAGGTACTAGATGGATCATCTGAATTTCACATTTCCGACCATACATTCAGACTTTTAACTGAGATACTGAGTTCCAAAAAAAAAAAAAAAAATCCACAGGACTTTTTAAATGAATGACATTTCATCCCTCCTCCGGGAAATTTCCCATCGCTAAGTAGAACTGATGGAGCTTCTTGGATGAGTGGCGAAACCTCTTCAGCTCTTCATAGCCTACTAAGTCCAGTGGATTTTGTTCCTTTTATTACATCTTCCTACCTGAGTGACTGACTGAAATAAATCGACACAGACACACAAGATAGTGACATTTTTTCATGGACTGCCCTCGTTTAGGTGGCCAAGAGCCAAATTCAGCCCCAGATACTGGTTCCCCTGCGGGGGCCAGTGGCGCCGGGCCCGGCCTCCCAGCTCTCCATTACCGCCAGGATCCTGCAGGGGCAGCAGAGGGCCTCCATGCTGATGGCTTCCGTGAAGGGAGGCCAGGCCTTCATCTCCCCCGTGCCTCAGAGGAAGGCAGAGATCAGGACTGCTCCTCTTCCACCTTCTCAACCCGCAGCAATTAAGCCTGTCATCATACCAAACGGTAAGTAATGGTTGGGTGATGCGAAAGGGAGATTGATATGGGATTAAATAGGGCAATTGTTTAAAATCATTGTATGCCATACAGGAAATTTTACGCCACCAAAATATTCATATTATCCAAGTGTGTGGGCAGTAGTAAAATAAGTACTTTAAAGGTATTTATTAATTTAAGTTAATTGAATACTTTTGTATCATTAGTTTTGCATATCGAGTGCCTTTTTTTGTCTGTTTTTACGATTTTTGTTAATTTACCAGCAACAAATTTCAGTAGTGCCTATTAAGTACCTGTAAGTACCTGTAAGCACCTGTCCTGCCTTTTTATACTCTGCGGGTCCACACAACATTTCTCTCTTGGAGCAAATTGTTCTAACAATTTGTAGCCATGCTGTATTTTGGTAGTTGTGCATAAACACGTTAGAATTAAATGTGCTAGAATTTAATTTTGTCCCCCCCCCAGGTTATATATATATACTGTATATGTATGTGTGTGTATATATATATATATATATATTGTCCCCCCCAGGTTATAAATATATCGACGTGGGCAACAACTTGCACTTGATCCTGCCAGAGGGCTACCCTCTGCCCATCACCTCCATCACCAGCCCCATGACTTCAGTCCTGACCCCGCTCATTCCGGTGCAGACGAGCCCAGTCATCCCGATACACACGTACCATCCCGTCGCTGTTGCCCCTTTGCACAGATACCGCCAAACCCTTCCTCTCCCCGTTCCTCTACACATTCCCGCTCCGGGGCGAAGATCCTCTTTGACCTCGTCTTCTATGTTTGCGTCGGCACATGCGAGTCCAGCCACCTCCTCTGCTCCACAAGCTGCCATCAATGTTCCTGCAAAGGTAAGAAGCAAGCAACAAGATAGGGGAATTTGTACTTGAACTAGACCTTAGAGTAGACTAACCTTCTGATCTGGGTTAGAATTGGTCATTGACATGTTGCAGTGAATCAGTGTTCAGTAGTGAATTTAGCAAGTAAATGATTCATTTCTGCCCTTTATTATTATTTTTTAGCCCGTGTCCACTAAGCGTAAAAAGCAGCAGCGCTCTGAGGGAGCCAAAGACAAAGTGCCCCATGATGTCCGACAGCGCTACGTCAACATGTTCACGGAGGAGTTCCTCAAAACGTCGCCCACGGTTAAAGACGCTTTTGAAAAGGTGGGAGCTAAAGCCATCAAGAATTTCGATCACAAGGATCTTCATCAGAATGATGAAGATCAGAATGATGAAGATCCTTGTGATCGAAATGTCCATAAACTGACCGGGAGCTTGACACTTCAGTGTGCCGACTTTATTTCTTTATTGTAGTTGATCATTTATTTGTCCGGCACCTGCCTACTGGGTGGATGTGCGCGCTCTACTTTCATCTTCATTGGCTAAAGCCATCAAACCTCATCCTTGCCCTCACTGATGAACAAGGCACTGGGTATTCAGATTTCTTTTTCCCCACTGTTATTGTCAATAGGCCCTCGCTGAGGAGAGGACTGTGTATAACCGCAGTGTCAACAAACTCAAATATCTCAGTGTTGCAGTGAACGCAATGAAGAGACTGAAGAACCAAAGCGCTGTTGCTGCCAAAGGTGACTCTTTTCTTTCTTTTTTTTAAACCTTTTATACGGGGAGTCTCACTTTTCTTTTTTGCCCCTTGTTCACATTCACACCTGGAAGCTGACTAGTACAACCACAGCCTGATCTGCTGACCACTGAGCAGTGCCACTGGAGTGGTTTGGGGTTAAGGGCCTTGCTCAAGGGCACCTCAGTGGTGGTAATGAGAGGGAGGGGCAAGCACTGCCTTTTCATTTTGCCCACCCAGATTTATCCTGCTGGTCCCGGCAGGGATTGAACCTATGACTTTGTGGTCACAAGCTCGCTTCTCTAACCTTTAACTATGGTTGAAAAAATGCAAGGAAAGCTGCGCTGTTCTACATCAAACGTTTGTGACTTATGTCAAATGTGACGATCGCGTCGCTGAACGTTCTTCATTTACGCTCTTAATTTCTCTCCTGGTGTAGATCATGAGAATAAAGTCTGCAGCCAAAGATCTAAAGGCACTATACCCCTCTGCTTTACAAAGCTTACAGGGGACGGTGAGCACGAGTTTCCCTTCGAACACACTTCAAAAGTTGAATTCAGTATTATAAAAAGATTATCATTTTTGATCAAGTGAATGCACTTTTTTTCCTTGACTCTGGCAGGTGATGCAGCCTTGTATGAGAGTTTGAAGGAGCATGTTTTGACTGAGGAAACGTTGATTGAGCGTAACTTTCCTCTTAAGCACCCAGAGAAAGCTGACAGTGCTGCTCTTTTTGCTGATAATAAGAAAGGCACCACAGACCGTAAGTGCAGTACACGATTTTCTTTTAACCATTTAAAATATCTCTAGAAAAAAAAACTATTCCTTCATTTGTTGACAAAGATGCCATGCTCGGATCATGTCACTAGAGGGCGTACTTAACCTATGCTGCACTTAGACTAATTGGGTTTCCTTGTCTGTCTGTTGGTAAAAGCCCTGAAGAGGATCTGCTGTCGATGTGGAGCGACATACTCTGTGAGCCAAATAGGCAAACACACTCGCAAGGAGGAGTGTACCTACCACTATGGGAAAGGAGTTGAGAAAAAGGGTCTGTATACTATAGTTTGATGCATTTTTAGATGTACAAAATACTCTTTTTGGGGGGTTGGCAACAGAATCGAGCACTTTTTAGAATTCCAATCTACTAAGTTCCTAGCCTGGGTAAACCCAGCCCCCACGTGACCTGCTCTGAGTTCTC
Source organism: Poromitra crassiceps (assembly GCF_964638095.1). Taxonomy (NCBI): domain Eukaryota; kingdom Metazoa; phylum Chordata; class Actinopteri; order Beryciformes; family Melamphaidae; genus Poromitra; species Poromitra crassiceps. Next base: position 31,808,729 of record NC_139631.1, read on the forward strand.
AGTCACTGGGCGCTGGGTTTACCCAGGCTACTAAGTTCCTAGTGTAAATGATGGCACCTAAGTTTAATGAATGCTCCAGTGGATGGCATTCATTAAAACCTGTAGGTGACAAGAGACTCATTCTGAAGGAGTGCAAGTCCCCCTCTCCGCCTTCTTTTCAGCTGTGGCTGACGGGACATGGTTTCGGATTTCTAAATCTGATAATTGACCAGAGGGGAGAGTTTTGCAAAGTCTGATGGTTACAATAATTTGGACGACTTAACATAACGGGTCCATTGTTGAATTATGAAGAAGGAAGTAGCTCATCAGCGGACTTTATTTCATTTCTCATTGTTAAATGACCATGAAATTGAGAAATGAGTCGTTTCACTGTACTTTTTTTTTTTTTTTAAGCATTGTGCCTGTTTTCACACTGTTGCAGTCCCAGGAGGGGTGGAAACCCGCTACAGCTGCTGCGAGCGCGTCATGGGCACACCTGGATGCCAAGTCTTCAAGGTAGAAGCAAGAACAGAGCGAGATATTCCCATCAGTAAATGTTCTCATGGGCTCGAAAATGGACTGGTTTCATGCGTTTCTCTCTTCCCCAGCTGCATGTCCATGATGCCGTCAGTCTGGACGGGTTCCTGTCCACCCTTCCCAGACCGGCTTCAGACGTGAGCTGTCCGGGGGTCTACTCTGTGGACTGTGAAATGGTGATGTCACCCTCCTCTAGGAACTGCTTTAAAATATTTCTCATGTCGAACTCCAAGCCGCAAGAAAACTGCTCCGTCTTTAGTTGATCAGTCCCTCCAGGAAATGGCGATTTTGTGATCGCAATAATTACTGCAAATTCAACCAATCTCCGCAATATTAGCAGGGGTTTGCCATTTTTCTAAATCTCAGTGATTTTGGCAAAGCAGGTTCCTCAACTTGCAACTTGCAAAGTTTTATTTGCCATGAGATCAAAAAGTTTACGAGCGAACAACACATTATGCTTCCTGCTTCTTCACGTTCGCTCTTTGCGGCGAGAATCAGTATTATGCAATAGTAGAAATAGCAATTTGGAATGGAGTGCTTCCAGTTGTTTCTACTACTTGCCAAACAGAGTTAAATTAATGCACGTAGATTTGCAACTTTTAATTGTGCAAACAGGCGAGTAAGTTTTCAACATTATTGTGTTGACTCTGATGAAGACGATAGTGTTGACACTTTAGTCACCTGTTGGCACAGTTAAAAGCTGCAAATCTTATCAGTGTGCTCCAGCCCCTCCTTGCTGTCCTTAACCTGAGAAGCACCTGATCCAGCTGCGTTTTGCTGGAAGGTGCACGGAGAACCCTTTTTTCTACCAGGGTTGAATTAATACTCGGCTCACTTATTTTTCTTTGAAGTTACAATGCATGTTCACACTTGACTGATGTCAGTAGTGATTACCGGTAATCACATGGAGCTGGAAGTTGAAATACAAGAATAGTGATTATGAACTTTCATGTTGAGTTGGTCTTGATTCTGCTAACTTGATGATGTGAAATCAATGTGTGTCCTCTGTCTCTGTAGTGCTACACCACTCATGGTTTGGAGCTGTCCAGAGTGACAGTGGTCAACTCCAGTCTGCAGGTGATCTACGACGCCTTTGTCAGACCTCGTAATGAGGTCATCGACTACAACACCAGGTAGTCTTAACTGGACGCTAGGCTCTTAAAAAAAAAATCCTTTTTATAAGTGTCATACAAGTAATTTGCATAATATAGTGCAAGTCACTCAGAATTGTCTGCAGTACTAATGTCAGAAAAATACATGAAGGGGGACTACTTAATGTATTGTCGTACACGAACGGCATTTATATTCTCGTTTTGCACTGTTCCTATTCAAGGATGGGGGGAAGGGATGTCTAAAATAGACTGAAGTGTCTGGCTTTACCTGTTTTAAGCCCGCATTGTATCATAATCTCAGCAATTATGCAGATGGACATTGTTTACCTTGTGTATAAGTTTTCTCCATCAAGAAATACACACTCGTCTGCTTGCAGAAAGTCCGCCCCTGCCAGCTGGTATGGGTAATTAAGGCTCTGATGTAATTCTCAGTGGATGTGCACATACAGAAAAAAGAAAAGATCTGTAGTTGGATCAGTCGCCCTCGAGCAGAACAGCTGTTCACTTCCGTGTCCAGAATGACACGGTTTGCGTCATTCCGGACATTCTAACATGGAGGTGCCTGGAATAAACTGCAAAGCTCTCAGCGCAGGAAAACATGAAGACAAGATAAAGGCTGTTCATCTGCATATATTACCTACATTATAATATTTACCTATCTAGGTTTTCAGGCATCGGTGAGGAGGATGTGAGGGGAACCAGCACCTCCATCAGTGAGGTCCAGCAGACCTTGCTGAGCTTCATGAGCGCTGACACAGTTCTGATCGGACACGGCCTGGAAACGAACCTCTCTGCCCTGAAGGTGACATCCAATCAAACCTCTGCCCTGAAGGTGGCATCGAATTCAAACCTCTGTGCCCTAAAGGTGACATCCAATCACTTTAGTTTTGTCCAGCTCGGGTCATGTGTTTGGTCCCCACACCATCGGTGTAACATGACATACTTGAACATCTAAGAGTTAACTATATTTACATCGACAGTGGGTGCCGGGTTAAGAGCTGAACGTTAGTAAAAAGTAGAACCCACATACACAAATATGATTTAACTCGGTCGTTCAATAGAGTTAAATCATACTTCGGGGTGCGGGTTCTACTTTTTAACTTTAGTCTTTCTCATCACTAGTTCTCAAATTTCACATTTAATCAGTCTAATGCTGTGTTCAGGTCATATTGGAAGAATGGCATGACAGTTTGTTGCTAAAACCTCATTCAAAAGCATTCACACATTTTAACATTCGTTGGGACTGCTCGCATCCAAAATAATTTTGTCTTCTTGCATTTATAATAAATCATGAGAAAACCGCAGCAGGTAGTGCTCACATTAGGCTTGATTGTTTTCATGTGAATATAACTGTGATCGGATTCCCTGGCATGGTTGCCACTTAGATTATGGCTAATCAGGCCACCAAGTGCATCCTGAAGAAAAAAAGAGAAAAAAATCCCACATATCCTACTGTAATGATCATTACCAGGTAGACTACCTATGAAAGTCTGCTCCCAGTGATCAGAGCTTCAGCGGTCTCCCTTTTTTCTTATAGTTGCTCCATGGGACGGTGGTGGACACGTCGGTGGTCTTCCCCCACCACCTGGGCCCCCCGCACAAGCTGACCCTCAACAACCTGACCGCAGACTACCTGAGGAGGATCATCCAGGAGAGTGGTGGGTCATGGATAACTACAGCTGCCACACCAGTGTTTGTTATCTGAATGTCCATGAAATTTAAACTCTTTGATTACAGGTCCATTTGAAATGAAATCTCACCAAATAAAGGAATAGATTGCAATAAGTTCATTAGGAAATTAGGAAAATGTGATTAAACTTTTATAGAATTGCAAGAGATTGGTTAGAGTGGTTACGGGCAATAACTGTAACGGGCATTATCTGTAAGGGGGGATTTAATTATCTCTTGTCCTGAGAAAAGTGATTCTTGTTACAGAAAGGGATAATTGTAGCACCTATGGTTCTAATTTTTAAACTTGAGTCATGACTTCATATTTTGTTTACACAAAAACTAGTTGCTGCTGTTTAGCCCCTTTAGGGCAGAATAGTGCTGATGATTGGTTGTCGGGTGTTGACTTAGCAGTATGCGTGTTAATATGTTACTGTCCCTCGCAGTTTGTGGCCATGACACTGCAGAAGATGCTGCTGCTTGCATGGAGCTCATGGTATGGAAGGTCAAAGAAGATGGAAAATTCAAAAAATGATCATTGAAATAAAACCTAATGTTGCTCTCTCTGTTCATACATAAAAAGACAGGTACTGTGCCTATATATGTTATATGTCATATCTTTGAAGCTGCTTCTTGCTAGCCTGGGTAAGCTTCTTGCTGCCTCTGTGGTTGAAATGGACATGGGAAGGCTGCTTTTTTGTTTTGCATTACATCACTTGATCTATTTTGACTGAATAATCTTTCCTTGAATTTTCTTTTTTATTTTTTTATTTTGCAGTCTATTCTTCCATGCCTGTGAGTATTTTTTGTTTGCACTGTGCTGGGAAAACTTGAGATGTGGGTGGGGAAATCATTTCATTTTCAAAATAAAAGCACAGGATGAAATCCTTTTGTGTGGCTTTTTATTTCAACCAGCCAATGAATGCCTTTCCTTAATGCAAATTGGTATCAGTTATGTACAATTATGCAAATTAGGAAACCGTTAAGTGTGCACCTGTTGGCAATTGCAATCATTACTGCATAAGGTGATTCAAAGCATTCCTGGAGCAAACTGGGGGGGAGGGGGACTGAATGTCAACATAGAAAAACAAATCTATGACATGAGTCTATATAGGTGCACATTAAGTCTTCACCCAGCTGAAATGCTCATAGTGCGCAGACATTTGAGTTTAGTGATATCGCACTGTAAAAAAAAATCAAAAATGGACCGAAATCAGTGTAGCTCCTCCCCCCTCAAATATGCAAACTACACTGACTGGAGTTTCTAGAGAACACACTGTAAACTATTTCTCTTAATCCTTTTCTAAACAGTTCTCCGACACAATTGGCGAGTCAATCACTCCGCCTTGTGCTTTGTCCTTCCCTTTGTGCCGCAGCACCTCCGGACGCAGAAGCTGCAGCTCTTGATGAAGAGGAGGATGAGGAGCAGAGCGACGGCGAGGAAGAAGGCGAAGACGTCCAGGCTGTGGTACTGGTACCAGGTGAGCTCGTGGGCCTGCACCCTCAGGTGCTTGGCTCCGTTGTTTCTCATGGTGTACTCGATCCAGAACACGGCTTCGTCCAGAGGGCTGATGGGCCTGTCATGGTGGATGGTGGACAGCCGCAGGGCGTTCTCCTTGTACCTGGAAACAAAGTGATGTAGTGATGGGAAATATGAATTAATATGCAAAATACTGGGGTGTAGGCCTACCATGGAAATGCAATGCTAAAAAAAATCTGTTTTGATTGTTTTCTTTTCTTTACCAACAATGGAGGGAGTTTTCAGGATCCTAATTTTTCAACTCAAATACCTCAAAAATGTCAGGAAAAATGACCTAAATTAGATTTAGCTCAACTTACGATGGCTCGTTGATGACAGCATTGCCTTAAGGCACGCGCAAACAGGTGCGCAAGCGCTATTAGGGGATAGCGCCTGTCGGGAGATAGGGCCCTAAATGACCTACATTAGATTTAGCTCAACTTACGATGGCTCGTTGATGACAGCATTGAGCGCATCTGTAAGATCCTGTGTCTGCATGAAGTTGAAGTCCATGATGAGCGCAGCACCCTTAGCCTTCATATGGACCAAGTTGTCCGGCTGGTCAGCGAACATGGGGATGCCCACCATGGGAATGCCATGGTAGATGGCTTCATAGATCCCATTTGTGCCACCATGGGTGATGAACGCTCTGGTCTTGGGGTGACCTGATGGGGCCAAAACACACGAAACATACGTTACATTCTCCCCTTCACTCAAGACAGGATGTTGTTTAATTTGTCAGCATTGTATGACAACACTCCCAACTGTATATATTGAGCATTGGCCGAGACTTGTGAGAGGAAGGTTGCCAGATCAAATCTTAGACAGGCTTGGAATAAACCAGCCAACAAGAGTCTCCACTCACTCAACAATGAATGTTTTAGATGCAAGGCACTCCTTTATTTGTCCAATTCAAGCTACTCAGTGGACCTGCCTGTTCAGTTCCCTGAATAAATAAACGTTTAAAAACAATAGTCTCTGCTGGCAAAATATCAATTCTAAGGACGAATGTTCTTTCATGTGTTTTCTCCTACTCTGTTTCTGTTTCAATAATGGACAAAATCTAATGTGGTAAAATGTCCTCCCTCCTTTTAAAAGTACCAATCAGCAGGATAACTTTTGAAGGCCTGTCCATTACAATAGTTTTGACCAAAGCCTTATGTACCCAGCAGGTCATTCTGAGGGATCCAGTCGTATATTCTGGTGTTGGCACCCAGAGTCTTTGGTTTTTCTCCTTTGTATCTCCAAAGCACCTGTTAAAAGTGAGTAAAACACATTTAGACTTTCACACTGTAGAAATCCTGCTGTATACAGCATTATTAATCTGCTGGAGACAGATTTTAAAGTTGCAATGAATTGAAAACTGACTTTTTCACCTTGGTGGCTAATTTCCCATGTCATAATATTAATATACCAAAGCCTACACCTATGCAACAATAAATACTAAACATGTACATTTCTATTTTCTTGTTTTTATATCAAAGTCCCATTACTTTTACAGGGGCATCCCAACCAATAATACCATCACATATTAATAACGACTGGCAAACACGTGCGCTCGATTCCTAGGCTCACCCGCTGCGCGTGCTCACGACTTCGCCTGCCCTACAGCTCGCTCGCTGCGCATTGCATACGCAGCTCGGCTGCGCGGCCTCGCCCGCAACTCGGCTGCTGCGTGGCCTGGCCTGCTCTATTGGCACCAGGAAGGATGGCATCACTGATGACATCACATCATTAGGTAATTAGGGCAATCACCTAATTAAAAAATCCGTCTCCATTAGGCATAGCTGGGGCCAGACAAAATTCTGCTCACTCACACACACACACTCACACTTCTCATTCCCAGTCTCTCTCTCTCTCTCTCTCTCTCTCTCTCTCTCTCTCTCTCTCTCTCTCTCTCTCTCTCTCTCTCTATATATATATATATATATATATATATATATAGCTGACTAGAATGGTCCTGACCTTTTGTGGGATCTGAGCAAGGGCCGACGCAATCATGTCCCCCTTCTCTGTGGTGATGTTAGTGATGAAGGACCCCAGAGAGAAGACCACGATGCCAGCATCTCCAGAACTCTGCACAAACTCTTCCATATCCTGGAAGAAGAACAGATTCAAACAAACGCAACCAGCAACATTTTCTTTGACTTTATGTGATAAAGTCTCGGCTTGTCCTCTTTGTCCTCTTGGTTGCGTAAGCCAAGAATACTGTGGAGATGAATAGGGTTATAAATGGTGGAGATATCCAGACCTCTGGTAAGGACTTGGCTGGTCTGCAGTGGATTCCACCAACAAACTTGAAGTTGGGGAGGAAAGGACGAGGGAAGTCAAAGTCCCAGTAGGTTCGTATCAACCAGATGTCTGCTCTGCCCATCATCTCACAGAAACTGGTGGGTTTCCCTGTCGCAAAGCAAATGGATGACAATCAAGTTTTGTGGGAAATGATGGTGAATGATGATAGATCTTTGATGTAAAGCATAGTGAAGAATCCAAAGCAATGAAACAGAACAGTTCATGGCACATTGCCCCCAAATAGCTGAGATGCTCACCTTTGAAGTCGCTGTAGTATTTATCCATATCATTCCAAAGATTATAAGATATCATGTCCTGAGAAGCATAGAACAAAAAGTTCCACAGTCTATCTGTGAAGTTCATTTTGTCTGTCAGTTTGCTCATGGCACCGGGGACATAGGAAGGTGGAGCGGGGAGCTGACCGCACAACCTCTCCCAGGTGTGGGCTATGGAGAAGCGCAGGGTGAAGACCAGGGGAACGTCCAATAGCTCTGCAACCAGCTCACTGCCGGGGAAGATGGGGTCAGCCAACATAAGGTCAAACTTGGCTTCCTTCAGCCTCGCCATGATGGTGTCTGACTTCACCAGGCCATCCAGGTACTGCAGACAGAACTGTATGTCTCTCTTCATCAAATCCACGTATCTGATGTAGAGCTGGAGATAGTTCATGTGATCCACCTCGTACATGAAGAAGTGAAAGAACTCCTCAAGGAACGCTTCCATGCCCTCCATCGTCGTGGAGACGTTGAAGGGTTCGTAGCGGAAGTGCGAAGGCTCGCTGGCGTTCATGAATATGGAGGTGCTGGGGACCAGGACCGTGACCTGGTGCCCCCTGTCGACCAGCGTCTCCAGCACCGGCTTGAGGTTGATCCAGTGGCTGCCCTCGGTGTACCACACCAAAACGTTGCCACCGTTTCCACTCCCTGCCGTACAGAGCAGCAGCAGCGTGAACACAGACAGGCTCTGACACAGCTTCATGGTGACTGTCAGGGCAAAACCTCTTGTGGCCTGAGTCTATTTCAAAGGTGCTCAACCAAATAATGATTAACTCAACAAAGCTGAACTCTGATTTGTTGCGCTTTCTGAGTACGTAACATGAGATAAAGGACCCACCCCTTAGTGTTTGGAGGTGAGAGGTAAGGTACAGTCAACAGACAGTATGAATCAATCTGAACATCTCTAACCTGCACTGGAGACACATCTCTAACCTGTACTGGAGACACACAACATCTCTAACCTGCACTGGAGACATGCAACATCTCTAACCTGCACTGGAGACACATCTCTAACCTGCATTGGAGACACACAGAAAAATCCCTCATGGTACAGTGCATTCGCTTCAAAACACAACGGGTGCTAGCAGAGATGCTCACAAGTCTTTTTTTGCAAGTCCAAGTCAAGTGTCAAGTCTTTGAGGACAAGTCTCAAGTCACTGTGTGTGTGACGCAAGTGCGACTCAAGTCCAAGTCCCCATCCCTGGGTGCTAGTGGTTGTGGGAAGATGAAGTGAAATACACAAAGGTGCTGGGATCCTGTTGTATTTTTAAGGATTATTCTCATTATTTTTACTCAAATAAAGGTGCAGCTCAGAAACCCGCATAGTCCCAGAGCAACCACATTTGGCACATGGGTTGACCTCCCAGCTCCCACTACTCAGGCAAGGCCATTCCCCCATGTCGACCAGATGGTGGCGCTATAACACGAAGTCCCACTAAAAATGCCATAACTCCCATGGCTTAGGTCCAACTGACACAAAATCGAATAGCCTACCCATATGCAGCTGAATGTGCTCTACAACTTGGACCACCCATGTCTGCCATACTGAATTGCTGCCGTTTTGTGCAAAACAGTTCTTAACCATTTGTACAATCCTCATGAAACTTTGCAGATATGTTGTGTAAGAATAGTGAACCAAGTCTGTTGTGTTCTCTGCACGCCCAACCCGTATGGACTCTGTGCTGGCAGGCTCTGCTGGCACTGGCAGGCTGGCACTAAATCACACAATGTAAAAAAACTCAAAGCAGGTGTTTGACTGTCAATAAATACCTGAATGCCATCACTGATTGGGGTGTGGTCAGACATTTCAACCCATGTCCCATGTGACTTACTATTGTTGTATTCATAAGTGGAGAGTACTACAATGTTATAAAAAGTGATTGTCAGTCTGTCCGTCATAGGTTGCAGTATCACACTACTTCGCCCTCTAGAGGGGCATAGTGGCGCAGTGGTAGCGTTCTTGCCTCACACTCTCGAGGTTCGATTCTCGCCTGGAATGCTGTTGGCACTGTCTGGGGGTATATGTCTCCCCATGGCTTCGTTTCCTAGCGCCCAGGTGGGCTATCTCGTCAAAATGGCCTTTCTGTGTGGAGTTTGCATGTTCTCCCCGTGTTCCCCTGAGGTTTCCTCCATAACATCAATATGGACCCCGCACTATGCAAGACCAGCACAACATGTGGGTTTTTGTGTCTTTCTACTTTCTATAATGTTTTGTCTATATGTCTTATCAAATTGTGCTTGGACCAGCTTGTGCCTATATATTTTTATTTGGGATTGCATAATTTTCCTTGTGTTAAATTTTGATTCAATTTTTCCATGCCTGTGGATGGGTAGAGGAAATCATCAATATTTTCAAATTAAAAGCACAGAATGAAATCATTTTGTGTGACTAACCAGGCCATCCAGGTACAGCAGAGCGAACTGCATGTCTCTCTTCATCAAATCCACGTATCTGATGTAGAGCTGGAGATAGTTCATGTGATCCATCTCGTACATGAAGAAGTGAAAGAACTCCTCAAGGATCGCTTCCATGACCTCCAACGTCATGGAGATGTTGAAGGGTTCGTAGCGGAAGCGCGAAGGCTCGCTGGCGTTCATGAACATAGAGGTGTTGGCGACCAGGACCGTGACCTGGTGCCCCCTGTCGACCAGCGTCTCCAGCACCGGCTTGAGGTTGATCCAGTGGCTGCCCTCGGTGTACCACACCAAAACGTTGCCACCATTTCCACTCCCTACCGTACAGAGCAGCAGCAGCGCAAACACAGACAGGCTCTGACATGGCTTCATGGTGACTGTCAGGGGAAAACCTATTTCAAAGGTGCTCATCCAAATAATTATTTGGCTGCTGTTTAGCCCCTTTAGGGCAGAATAGTGCTGATGATTGGTTGTCGGGTGTTGACTTAGCAGTATGCATGTTAATATGTTACTGTCCCTCGCAGTTTGTGGCCATGACACTGCAGAAGATGCTGCTGCTTGCATGGAGCTCATGGTATGGAAGGTCAAAGAAGATGGAAAATTCAAAAAATGATCATTGAAATAAAACCTAATGTTGCTCTCTCTGATACATAAAAGGACAGGTAGTGTGCCTATATATGTTATATGTCATATCTTTGAAGCTGCTTCTTGCTGCCTCTGTGGTTGAAATGGACATGGGAAGGCTGCTTTTTTGTTTTGCATTACATCACTTGTTCTATTTTGACTGAATTATTGTTTCTTGAATTTTGATTTGCAGTCTTAAACTTTTTTTTAATTTTGCAGTCATTCTTCCATGCCTGTATGAGTATTTTTTGTTTGCACTGTGCTGGGAAAACTTGAGATGTGGGTGGGGAAATCATTTCGTTTTCAAAATAAAAGCACAGGATGAAATCCTTTTGTGTGGCTTTTTATTTCAACCAGCCAATGAATGCCTTTCCTTAATGCAAATTGGTATCAGGTATGTGCAATTATGCAAATTAGGAAACTTAAGTGTGCACCTGTTGGCAATTGCAATCATTACTGCATAAGGTGATTTAAAGCATTCCTGGAGCAAACTGGGGGGGAGGGGGGCTGAATGTCAACATAGAAAAACAAATCTATGACATGAGTCTATATAGGTGCACATTAAGTCTTCACCCAGCTGAAATGCTCATAGTGCGCAGACATTTGAGTTTAGTGATATCGCACTGTAAAAGAAAATCTAAAATGGACCGAAATCGGTGTAGCTCCTCCCCCCTCAAATATGCAAACTACACTGACTGGAGTTTCTAGAGAACACACTGTAAACTATTTCTCTTAATCCTTTTCTTAACAGTTCTCCGACACAATTGAGCCAGTCAATCACTCCGCCTTGTGCTTTGTCCTTCCCTTTGTGCCGCAGCACCTCCGGACGCAGAAGCTGCAGCTCTTGATGAAGAGGAGGATGAGGAGCAGAGCGACGGTGAGGAAGAAGGCGAAGACGTCCAGGCTGTGGTACTGGTACCAGGTGAGCTCGTGGGCCTGCACCCTCAGGTGCTTGGCTCCGTTGTTTCTCATGGTGTACTCGATCCAGAACACTGCTTCGTCCAGAGGGCTGATGGGCCTGTCATGGTGGATGGTGGACAGCCGCAGGGCGTTCTCCTTGTACCTGGAAACAAAGTGATGTAGTGATGGGAAATATGAATTAATATGCAAAATACTGGGGTGTACCATGGAAATGCAATGCAAAGAAAAATCTGTTTTGATTGTTTTCTTTTCTTTACCAACAATGGAGGGAGTTTTCAGGATCCTAATTTTTCAACTCAAATACCTAAAAAATGTCAGAAAAAATGACCTAAATTAGATTTAGCTCAACTTACGATGGCTCATTGATGACAGCATTGACCGCATCTGTAAGATCCTGTGTCTGCATGAAGTTGAAGTCCATGATGAGTGCAGCACCCTTAGCCTTCATATGGACCAAGTTGTCTGGCTGGTCAACGAACATGGGGATGCCCACCATGGGAACGCCGTGGTAGATGGCTTCATAGATCCCATTTGTGCCGCCATGGGTGATGAACGCTCTGGTCTTGGGGTGACCTGATGGGGCCAAAACACATGAAACATACGTTACATTCTCCCCTTCACTCAAGACAAGAATGTTGTTTAATTTGTCAGCATTGTATGACAACACTCCAAACTGTATATATTGAGCATTGGCCGAGACTTGTGAGAGGAAGGTTGCCAGATCAAATCTTAGACAGGCTTGGAATAAACAAGCCAACAAGAGTCTCCACTCACTCAACAATGAATGTTTTAGATGCCCTTTAGCAAGGCACTCCATCATTTGTCCAATTCAAGCTACTCAGTGGACCTATGAGTCCATTGTAAGATGGCGCTCCTCTTGAGGCGAGAGGAGGGTTTCTGCATGAGCTAGGATAGAGAATCCCCCCTGTGGGGGATTCTTCAGGAGTCAAGACTCGTTGGTGGTAGACTGGGGAGGCGGGTGGGGTGAAACAACAGCTTTTGAGTATGGTCTGGGGGGAACGGGCAGCCGTGATGCCAACTGCTGCTATGATCCGCCAGAGGTGTGGGGGTGACGTAGGACCCTTGCTATATGTACTAGGATGGACTGACGTGACGACTGACGTCAGAACTGACGTCATACTGGACAGGATCAACTGACGTCATCATGACTGACGTCACGCTTGGGCTTGACTGACGTCACGGGCTGATCAGGTAATGTGAATATGGCGTCCTTCCTGATTGAAATTTGGTTGAAACCTCACTTCAATCATGAGAGACCGGTCGGTAGGTTTAACAAGATACTTTATTTAGCAAATGGCATGCATGGCAAGTACTTTGGCGTATGACTCCATTGTAAGATGGCGCTCCTCTTGAGGCGAAAGGATGGCTTCTGTATGAGCTAGGATAGAGAATCCCCCCACCTGCCTGTTCAGTTCCCTGAATAAATAAACGTATAAAAACAATGTAGTAGTAGTAGTACTTTATTGGCATATCGAATCTCAAATCGAATGTGGTAAAATGTCCTCCCTCCTTTTAAAAGTACCAATCAGCAGGATAACTTTTGAAGGCCTGTCCATTACAATAGTTTGAGCAAAGCCTTATGTACCCAGCAGGTCATTCTGAGGGATCCAGTCATATATTCTGGTGTTGGCACCCAGAGTCTTTGGTTGTTCTCCTTTGTATCTCCAAAGCACCTGTTAAAAGTGAGTAAAACACATTTAGACTTTCACACACTGTAGAAATCCTGCTCTATACGGCATTATTAATCTGATGGAGACAGGATTTAAAGTTACAATGAAATGAAAACTGACTTTTTCACCTTGTTGGCTAATTTCCCATGTCATAATATTAATATACCAGTAAGCCTACACCTATACAACAATAAATACTAAACATGTACATTTCTATTTTCTTGTTTTTATATCAAAGTCCCATTACTTTTACAGAGGCATCCCAACCAATCATACCATCAGATATTAATAACAACTAGCAATCACTCGCGCTTGATTCCTAGGCTCACCCGCTGTGACTAGAATGGACTTGAGTGATTATCTAAAATAATTATATTAATACTAATAATTATTATTATATAAACAATAATAATATATATATATATATATATATATATATATATATATATATATATATATATATATATATATATATATATAAATTATTAGTTTAGATCATCATTCAAGTCCATTCTACTCGGCTGTTGAAGGCTGACCTCTGACCTTTTGTGGGATCTGAGCAAGGGCCGACGCAATCATGTCCCCCTTCTCTGCGGTGATGTTAGTGATGAAGGACCCCAGAGAGAAGACCACGATGCCAGCATCTCCAGAACTCTGCACAAACTCTTCCATATCCTGGAAGAAGAACAGATTCAAACAAACGCAAACCAGCAACATTTTCTTTGACTTTATGTGATAAAGTATCGGCTTGTCCTCTTTGTCCTCTTGGTTGCGTAAGCCAAGAATACTGTGGAGATGAATAGGGTTATAAATGGTGGAGATATCCAGACCTCTGGTAAGGACTTGGCTGGTCTGCAGTGGATTCCACCAACAAACTTGAAGTTGGGGAGGAAAGGACGAGGGAAGTCAAAGTCCCAGTAGGTTCGCATCAACCAGATGTCTGCTCTGCCCATCATCTCACAGAAACTGATGGGTTTCCCTGTCGCAAAGCAAATGGATGACAATCAAGTTTGGTGGGAAATGTTGGTGAATGATGATATGATAGATCTTTGATGTAAGGCATAGTGAAGAATCCAAAGCAATGAAACAAACACAGAAACACATGGGCCCCAAATACAGATGCTCACCTTTGAGGTCACTGTAGTATTTATCTACATCATTCCAAAGATAATAAGCTATCATGTCCTGAGAAGCGTAGAAGAAGAAGTTCCACAGTCTATCTGTGAAGTTCATTTCGTCCGTCAGTTTGCTCATGACACCAGGGACATAGGAAGGCGGAGCGGGGAGCTGACCGCACAGCCTCTCCCAAGTGTGGGCAAGGGAGGGACGTGTTGTGAAGACCAGGGGAACATCCAGTATCTCTGCCAGTAGTTCGCTGCCGACGAAGACGGGGTCAGCCAACAGAAGGTCAAACTTGGCTTCCTTCAGCCTCGCCATGACGGTGTCTGACTTCACCAGGCCATCCAGGTACTGCAGACAGAACTGCACGTCTCTCTTCATCAAATCCACGTATCTGATGTAGAGCTGGAGATAGTTCATGTGATCCATCTCGTACATGAAGAAGTGAAAGAACTCCTCAAAGAACGCTTCCATGACCTCCATCGTGATGGAGACGTTGAAGGGTTCGTAGCGGAAGCGCGAAGGCTCGCTGGCGTTCATGAACATGGAGGTGCTGGGGACCAGGACCGTGACCTGGTGCCCCCTGTCGACCAGCGTCTCCAGCACCGGCTTGAGGTTGATCCAGTGGCTGCCGTCGGTGTACCACACCAAAACGTTCCCACCGTTTCCACTCCCTGCCATACAGAGCAGCAGCAGCGTGAACACAGACAGGCTCTGACACAGCTTCATGGTGACTGTCAGGGGAAAACCTGTTGTGGCCTGAGTCTATTTCAAAGGTGCTCAACCAAATAATGATTAACTCAACAAAGCTGAACTCTGATTTGTTGCGCTTTCTGGGTATATAACCTGAGATAAAGGACCCACCCCTTAGTGTTTGGAGGTGAGAGGTAAGGTACAGTCAACAGACAGTATGAATCAATCTGCAACTCTAACCTGCACTGGAGACACACAGAACAATCCCTCATGTTACAGATCTGTTGTGTAAGGATAGTGAACCATGTCTGTCTCGTTCTCTGCATGCCCAACCCGTATGGACTCTGTGCTGGCAAGCTGGCCAGCGGGGACAGACATATCGTGCCTTGTTTGTTCCCCAGACCCATCGTAAAATTAGTCAAAAATAGTTCCCCAACATATATAAAACATGCACATATATGTGTTTGATGTAGCCTACATACAAATAACTGCCACGATCAGTCCATAAATGTGGGCATTCTTAGATACTGTATACTGTGCTTGCATGCCTTGCCAACTGCTAGCATACACCATGCCAGCATGTATACTGTCTGGGGGTATACAGTATGTCTCCCCATGTCTTCGTTTCCTAGCGGCCAGGTGGGCTATGTCGCGAAACGGGCCTTTCTTTCCCCCCCCCAACAGGATATTGCATGTTTTGGTGAGGGGTTCCTATATGAAGGAAACCCCCAGGGGGCATGGGGAGAACATGCAAACTCCACACAGAAAGGCCCTTTTTGACGACCCCACCCGAGCAGTGGGCACTCGAGGACATGCGGACGGGCACGTACTCCTCCATAACATCAATATGGACCCCGCAGTATGCAAGGGCGATGCACGATCGTCGTCTGACCAACACAACATGTCAGTTTTTGTGTCTTTCTACTTTCTATAATGTTTTGTCTATATGTCTTATCAAATTGTGCTTGGACCAGCTTGTGCCTATATATTTTTATTTTGGATTGCATCACTTGATCAAATTATATTGACTGAATAATTCTCCTTATGTTACATTTTGATTCAATTTTTTCATGTCTGTGGATGGGTAGAAGAAATCATCAATATTTTCAAATTAAAAGCACAGAATGAAATCCTTTTGTGTGACTTCTTATTTTATTTCAACCAGCCAATCACTGCCTTAATGCCAACTGAATTGGCATCAGGTATGTGCAATTATGCAAATTAGGAAACCATTACGTGTGCACCTTTTGGCAATTGTTATATCAGGTGATATAAAGCATTACTGGAACAAACAAGCAAAACAAAAAAATACTGAACGTCAACAACATCGAAAAACAAATATATGGCATGTGTCTAATACAGGCACACATTAAATCTTCATCCAGCTGAATATGGTCATATTGCTTAGACTAGAGTGTATAGTGTATCAGAGTGCTTAGAGTTTATAGTGATATCACACACTAGTCACTATAAAGAACTTTAAAAGTGGACAGAAATCCGTGTAGCTCCTCCCCCCTCAAATATGCAAACTACACTGACTGGAGTTTCTAGAGAACACACTGTAAACTATTTCTCTTAATCCTTTTCTTAACAGTTCTCCGACACAATTGAGCCAGTCAATCACTCCGCCTTGCGCTTTGCCCTTCCCTTTGTGCCGCAGCACCTCCGGACGCAGAAGCTGCAGCTCTTGATGAAGAGGAGGATGAGGAGCAGAGCGACGGTGAGGAAGAAGGCGAAGACATCCAGGCTGTGGTACTGGTACCAGGTGAGCTCGTGGGCCTGCACCCTCAGGTGCTTGGCTCCGTTGTTTCTCATGGTGTACTCGATCCAGAACACGGCTTCGTCCAGAGGGCTGATGGGCCTGTCATGGTGGATGGTGGACAGCCGCAGGGCGTTCTCCTTGTACCTGGAAACAAAGCGATGTAGTGACGGGAAATATGAATTAATATGCAAAATACTGGGGTGTACCATGGAAATGCAATGCTAAAAAAAAGATCAGTTTTGATTGTTTTCTTTTCTTTACCAACAATGGAGGGAGTTTTCAGGATCCCACACATGCCAGAATTTTTCATCTCAAATACCTCAAACGCCAGGAACGCCATATTCTATTCTAATGAGGAAAAATGTCAGAAAAAATGACCTAAATTAGATTTAGCTCAACTTACGATGGCTCGTTGATGACAGCATTGACCGCATCTGTAAGATCCTGTGTCTGCATGAAGTTGAAGTCCATGATGAGCGCAGCACCCTTAGCCTTCATATGGACCATGTTGTCTGGCTGGTCAAGGAACATGGGGATGCCCACCATGGGAACGCCGTGGTAGATGGCTTCATAGATCCCATTTGTGCCGCCATGGGTGATGAACGCTCTGGTCTTGGGGTGACCTGATGGGGCCAAAACACATGAAACATACGTTACATTCTCCCCTCCACTCAAGACAGGATGTTGTTTAATTTGTCACCATTGTATGACAACACTCCCAACTGTATATATTGAGCATTGGCTGAGACTTGAGAGGAAGGTTGCCAGATCAAATCTTAGACAGGCTTGGAATAAAACCGGCCAGCAAGAGTCTCCACTCACTCAACAATGAATGTTTTAGATGCCCTTTAGCAAGGCACTCCATCATTTGTCCAATTCAAGCTACTCAGTGGACCTATGACTCCATTGTAAGATGGCGCTCCTCTTGAGGCGAGAGGAGGGCTTCTGCATGAGCTAGGATAGAGAATCTTCGGTAACACACTTTACAATTATGGTGCACACATGTGCATGAATTGATGCTAGCTTAACTCATAATGAATTAACGCATTCATTGATGCTTACCACATCATCAACTACGGTAATGAAAGGTATGTTTGATGAACAGACTGAGTCATATATGAATTACTATTAATTAAGTAGGCTATGGCTATATCATCATGGATTAATTCATCATCAGCACCTAGTAAGGGTGTCACGATATTTTGTCGCACGATATATCGCGATATCGAAACGTCACGATATGCGTATCGTCAGAAAAAAATTATATCGTTATTTTTTTTATTTTTTTTTGCTCCTGAATAATAATAGAACAAATTTAGCAGAATCAACACGCATGAGTGAGGGGGTAGACTACTACTGGCATGGCAAAACAGCTCAAGGGGTACATAAGATTACATAAGTTTAGGGACTATTGAGCATGAGTTATTTAAGAAATAGATTGTATACTTTATTTTTCTTTCACCATGCAACAAATATTTAGTTTGTGACAGTGTGACACATTCTATTGCAAGAGAAGCATTATCTTCCATGTTGTTTTATAGTTATTATAATAACAATTTCCAAAAACAGCATTTGTTTTGTATTTTGTGTATTTCAAATGAAAGACTATTTTTCCAGTATTTTCCCAGGGCTCCCTTGAAAAGAGGTTTCGATTTCAACGGGACTCACATGGTTAAATAAATGATTAATAAATACATAAAAATTATTTACTTTTGTTAAAAAGAATATTGTTAAAATATCGTATCGTATCTTTATCGTGAACCCAATATCATGTATCGTATCGTGAAATTAGTGTATCGTGACACCCCTAGCACCTAGTATTAATTAATACCGTAATTAATGTGTTAATTACCACTATTAACTTCCAGTCGCCTGCAACCCGGAAATCGAGTGAGTTTCCCCTGTTGCATAACGAAGACGGGATCCGCTACCCAGGAGAACGGGGAAAACATACTCTACTTCGGGGAAAGAGAGCTCTCTTTTGACCGGTGCCTAGCTGGCTGTAAAGAGAGGCGTTCGGGGTGCAGCGGAGTCGCATCTGCTGTTTACGGTAGTTTGTCAGTGGTGGTGGCCTGGCGGGGACACTGGTGCTATGTATGACTGGGAAGCGTGTGTGTATGGGCACCTCGCTAACTGGGTTGTGGGGGTATGCGCACCCCGGCCGGCTACGGCTATTTCAGCAGCTGTGCTGTAGTCTATCAGTATCATTCTGATGACTTGTTACTAGTGTAGTGTACGCTATTTTATGGAGGTTCCTCTCGTGGTTCAGGCTGATCGAGTGATTGATGCTTGGTGCGCACCAGGTAAACTCAAACTGACAGTAGCCTAAAAGAGGCTTGCCCATGGGCTTGGCCAGTCTGGCATCCGCTGCATGTATCTTTGGGACTTTGTGCCCCTGGTAATCTGAAATAGACCAGAGAGGCTAAAAGCGCACTGAGCGTGTACGCTATTAGCCTCTCTGGTCTATTTTGGATTACCAGAGGCCTGGGCCACTGTCAAGGTAGCCACGAGAAAACATATGGTTTCCGGCCAAGACTTTCAGAATAAAAGTCAAAATTCATGTTGTAACCAGCTACGCAGTACTGAGCTCTGCGTGCTTTTATTTTTGATGGCAGGCAACGGAAGTAATTGTTTGTGTGCCATGTCTTTCTTGACACTTATTCTCGTGGTCTAGCAGCCCCAACATCAAAGGCAGCCTCCGTGTTTTTATTCTACGAAGAGTGCAAACTGCAAAGCCTAAAGAGTCGGTCACAGTGGTGGCAGTGTTGGATGGATACCAATCGCAAGAGGAACGAGCGGGTTTGTTAGAGTTTCAGGTAGCTAGCGGTAGCAATTTAGCATTAGCAACTTAGCTAGCTTGGGTTGATCCGTGGCGTTTGTTGTGTGTGCGTGGAGACGTGTCGCTACAGTCACGTTGGTTCGGGAACTGAAGAGCAACACAAGTGAAAAAGAAGGACCAGAGCTGGAAGTTGGAGGAGGACCCGCTGGAGAGAGCAACGTGGGCGATGCAGAG
Source organism: Poromitra crassiceps (assembly GCF_964638095.1). NCBI lineage: Eukaryota > Metazoa > Chordata > Actinopteri > Beryciformes > Melamphaidae > Poromitra > Poromitra crassiceps. The sequence continues at coordinate 31,828,349 of NC_139631.1, forward strand.
GAGAGGGGATAGGCCCTCACACTTCACCCGTTAGAGGAGACTCACAAAACTCAGGAGCACCGGAAAGCGAGTCCTTGCTCCAGGAAAGAGTTTGGGGACATGTTCACAAACTTGATAAATAAACATGCTTTTATAACTCCAATGATGGTCTTCACTGATAAATATATATTTTAAATTGGTTCTCAAGTGACTGGAATGCATGCATTTTTGTTGCTATACTATCTAAAAGTGATTTCATGATCAGCATCTGCATTAGCTAATGATTTGTGAGGATATCATTGTCGTGACTTTACTTTCTGTGGCACACAACTATTAATTAATACATAAGTATGTCGTGACTTTACTATCTGTGGCACACAACTATTAATTAATACATACGTATGTCGTGACTTTACTATCTGTGGCACATAACTATGAATTAATACATAAGTATAATAGTCACTTTGTGAGGCACAACACTTAACTCATACATATGTGGTTCTTGGCATATAGAGCCTACAAGCCATACATCCAGTGTTTGAGGTCTGTTGGAGAGATGCACAGTGAACGTCAGAGAATGGGTTTGAGTTGGTCTGGTTCGGGGCTAGTAGGAGCTACCAAGTTGGGCTACTACACGCATAGCCTATATCAGAGCAGCAACATCAGAATGATAGCTACAGCTGCTGAAATAGCCGTACCCGGCTAAGAGGTTCTGGAGGGGGTCTCGGCCGGAGGTGTGGGACCCAGGCAAGGTGAGGGGCAGGGCGGGTGGGGGTTGGGTGGTGGTAGGGGGGCTGCCCTGGGTGTCGGGCCGGGAGAGAGGCACCTGGGCTGGGTAGTGGTTGCGTGGTAGAGGGGGGCTGTCCTGGGTGTCTGGTGGCCGGGAGAGAGGCTCTTAGCCTGGGTGGTGGATGGGTGGTGGTAGGGGGTAGCTGGCCTGGGTCGTGCATTTAGACACCCGGTAAGATAGGCACAAAACACCGGTCACATGGTCCATTAGTGCTAATTTTAATTTATTTATCCTGGTTGCTACTCCACCCTCTGCCGATCTGGGGAGAGCCGAAACTGGCTCCATGCTTCCTCCGAGACATGGGCAGTTAGCCAGCCGCTTCTTTTCACCTGACAGGGGAAGCTTCACCGGTAGGACATAGCACGTGGGAGGTTCACGTTATTCCAACCAGTTCCCCTCCCTCCGAACAGGCACCCTTAACGACCAGAGGAGGAACCACATTAGCAACCAGGATATTGCATGTTTTGGTGAAGGGGGTTCCTATATGAGGGAAACCCCCGGGAGGCACGGGGAGAACATGCAAACTCCACACGGGCGGTGGGCACTCAAGGACATGCGGACGGGTACGCATTCCTTCAGCGTTCACAGCATCCCAGGTGGGAATCGAACCCAGGACCTTCGAGCTGTGAGGCGACAGCGCTTACCACTGCACCACCGTACCCCCCAATTAATACTAGGTGTTGATGAGGAATTAATCCATGATGATATAGGCATAGCCTACTTAATTCATAGTAATTCATATACGACTCAGTGTGTTCATCAAACATACCTTTCATTAGTTTATGATGCGGTAAGCATCAATTAATGGCTTAATTCATCATGAGTTAACCATCAATTCATGCACATGTGTGCACCAGTATTGTAAAGTGTTACTGAATCTTCCCCCGTGGGGGATTCTTCAGGAGTCAAGACTCGTTGGTCGTAGACTGGGGAGGTGGGTGGGGTGAAACAACAGCTTTTGAGTAGGGGTGGGGGAAAAAATCGATTAACTTAAGTATCGCGATTTTTAATGTCACGATTTTTTTAATCGATCTTTTATTCCAGAATCGATAATCGCAAAAAAAGAAAAAATCAGGCCACTCACTGAACAGCAGGCCAGGCGCCGCCTATTGGTTTACTAGTGGTTTTATTACTTTATTAGTTAGTCCGAAGTAATAATTACACTTCAGGGTTAAAGTGGGTGCATCTCATTGTAAAATTGGACTTGGCCCAAATTGGGCTTCAAACGGACAAATTTCACGCGCGTCGGCCCATATCGGCCTGGCCTGCTTGGTATCTAATGCCCGGCCTGAGTTATGATCCCAGTCCGCCCCTGTTTTTAACTATATCGCCCAGCCCTACTCATGATATAATATACAGTCTCTAGTGTATGATTCAACTTTTCCCATGTTCTAATCTAGTGTAAAAAGCAAACAAACTGAAAAAAGAAAAGAAACAAAAATCGTAATATCGAATCGCAATAATCGTAGAATCGCAATACTTAAGAATCGCAATATATATCGAATCGGCACCCAAGTATCGTGATAGTATCGAATCGGGAGATAAGTGAATCGCCACAGCCCTACTTTTGAGTATGGTCTGGGGGGAACGGGCAGCCGTGATGCCAACTGCTGCTATGATCCGCCAGAGGTGGGGGGGTGACGTAGTAGGACCCTTGCTATATGTACTAGGATGGACTGACGTGACGACTGACGTCACAACTGACGTCATACTGGACGGGATCAACTGACGTCATGACTGACGTCACGCTTGGGCTTGACTGACGTCACGGGCTGATCAGGTAATGTGAATATGGCGGCCTTCCTGATTGAAATTTGGTTGAAACCTCACTTCAATCATGAGAGACCGGTCAGTAGGTTTAACAAGATACTTTATTTAGCAAATGGCATGCATGGCAAGTACTTTGGCGTATGACTCCATTGTAAGACGGCGCTCCTCTTGAGGCGAGAGGAGGGCTTCTGTATGAGCTAGGATAGAGAATCCCCCCACCTGCCTGTTCAGTTCCCTGAATAAATAAACGTTTAAAAACAATAGTCTCTGCTGGCAAAAGACCAATTCTGAGGACCAATGTTGTTTCATCTGTTTTCTCCTACTCTGTTTCTGTTTCAATAATGGACAAAATCTAATGTGGTAAAATATCCTCCCTCATTTTAAAAGTACCAATCAGCAGGATAACTTTTGAAGGCCTGTCCATTACAATAGTTTTGACCAAAGCTTTATGTACCCAGCAGGTCATTCTGAGGGATCCAGTCGTATATTCTGGTGTTGGCACCCAGAGTCTTTGGTTTTTCTCCTTTGTATCTCCAAAGCACCTGTTAAAAGTGAGTAAAACACATTTAGACTTTCACATAGTGTGTAGATCTACACACTGTAGAAATCCTGCTCTATACGGCATTATTAATCTGATGGAGACAGGATTTAAAGTTACCGGTACAATGAAATGAAAACTGACTTTGTCACCTTGTTGGCTAATTTCCCATATCATAATATTAATATACCAGTAAGCCTACACCTATGCAACAATAAATACTAAACATGTACATTTCTATTTTCTTGTTTTTATATCAAAGTCCCATTACTTTTACAGAGGCATCCCAACCTATATATATATATATATATATTAAGGGTGGGGGGAAAAATCGATTCACTTAAGTATCGCAATTTTTAATGTCACGATTTTTTGAATCGATCTTTTATTCCAGAATCGATAATCGCAATTTTTTTTTTTTTTTTTTTTTTTTTTTTTTGGGTGCCCGCAGTCAGGCCACTCACTGAACAGCAGGCCAGGTGCCGCCTACTGGTTTACTAGTGGTTTTATTACTTTATTAGTTAGTCCGAAGTAATAATTACACTTCAGGGTTAAAGTGGGTGCATCTCATTGTAAAATTGGACTTGGCCCAAATTGGGCTTCAAACGGACAAATTTCACGCGCGTCGGCCCATATCGGCCTGACCTGCTTGGTATCTAATGCCCGGCCTGAATTATGATCCCAGTCCGCCCTTGTTTTTAACTATATCGCCCAGCCCTACTCATGATATAATATACAGTCTCTAGTGTATGATTCAACTTTTCCCATGTTCTAATCTAGTGTAAAAAGCAAACAAACTGAAAAAAGAAAAGAAAAAAAGAAACAAAAATCGCAATAAATCGTAATATCGAATCGCAATAATCGTAGAATCGCAATACTTAAGAATCGCAATATATATCGAATCGGCACCCAAGTATCGTGATAGTATCGAATCGGGAGCTAAGTGAATCGCCACAGCCCTAATATATATATATATATATATATATATACCGTATATATATATATATATACCGTATATATATATATATATATATATATATATATATATATATATATATATATATATATATATATATATATAATATAGCCGACTAGAATGGACTTCAGTGATTATCTAAAATAATTTTACTAATAATTATTATTATATAAATAATAATAATAATATATATTATTATTATTATTATTTTAGATCATCATTCAAGTCCATTCTACTCAACTGTTGAAGGCTGACCTCACCTTTTGTGGGATCTGAGCAAGGGCCGACGCAATCATGTCCCCCTTCTCTGTGGTGATGTTAGTGATGAAGGACCCCAGAGTGAAGACCACGATGCCAGCATCTCCAGAACTCTGCACAAACTCTTCCATATCCTGGAAGAAGAACAGATTCAAACAAACGCAAACCAGCAACATTTTCTTTGACTTTATGTGATAAAGTCTCGGCTTGTCCTCTTTGTCCTCTTGGTTGCGTAAGCCAAGAATACTGTGGAGATGAATAGGGTTATAAATGGTGGAGATATCCAGACCTCTGGTAAGGACTTGGCTGGTCTGCAGTGGATTCCACCAACAAACTTGAAGTTGGGGAGGAAAGGACGAGGGAAGTCAAAGTCCCAGTAGGTTCGTATCAACCAGATGTCTGCTCTGCCCATCATCTCACAGACACTGGTGGGTTTCCCTGTCACAAAGCAAATGGATGACAATAGGTTTTGTGGGAAATGATGGTGAATGATGATAGATATTTGATGTAAAGCATAGTGAAGAATCCAAAGCAATGAAACAGAACAGGACATGGCACATTGCCCACAAATAGCTGAGATGCTCACCTTTGAAGTCGCTGTAGTATTTATCCATATCATTCCAAAGATTATAAGATATCATGTCCTGAGAAGCATAGAACAAAAAGTTCCACAGTCTATCTGTGAAGTTCATTTTGTCTGTCAGTTTGCTCATGGCACCGGGGACATAGGAAGGCGGAGCGGGGAGCTGACCGCACAGCCTCTCCCAGGTGTGGGCTATGGAGAAGCGCAGGGTGAAGACCAGGGGAACGTCCAATAGCTCTGCCACCAGCTCACTGCCGACGAAGATGGGGTCAGCCAACATAAGGTCAAACTTGGCTTCCTTCAGCCTCGCCATGACAGTGTCTGACTTCAACAGGCCATCCAGGTACTGCAGAGCGAACTGCAAGTCTCTCTTCATCAAATCCATGTATCTGATGTAGAGCTGGAGATAGTTCATGTGATCCATCTCGTACATGAAGAAGTGAAAGAAATCCTCAAGGAACGCTTCCATGACCTCCATCGTGATGGAGACGTTGAAGGGTTCGTAGCGGAAGCGCGAAGGCTCGCTGGCGTTCATGAACATGGAGGTGCTGGGGACCAGGACCGTGACCTGGTGCCCCCTGTCGACCAGCGTCTCCAGCACCGGCTTGAGGTTGATCCAGTGGCTGCCCTCGGTGTACCACACCAAAACGTTCCCACCGTTTCCACTCCCTGCCGTACAGAGCAGCAGCAGTGTGCACACAGACAGGCTCTGACACAGCTTCATGGTGACTGTCAGGGGAAAACCTGTTGTGGCCTGAGTCTTTTTCAAAGGTGCTCATCCAAATAATGATTAACAAAGTTGAACTCTGACTTTTTGCGCTTTCTGAGTATATAACACGAGATAAAGGACCCACCCCTTAGTGTTTGGAGGTGAGAGGTAAGTGTAACCCTTGTTGTTAACCCTTTCTGACCAGGTCACAATTCGATAATGCATGTTATTATGTGTCAATGAGCAGCCTAATTGTACAACTTCATGAATTTATTTATATATCTATTTATTTAATAACATGTCTATAGCCAGTTTCTTTCAATAGTAAAAGGGAGCTGTAGCCTAATTAAATAACCATATTAAAAGGGATTTGTAGCCTAATTAAATAACCTTATGACCTGGGTTACATAAGGTACAGTCAACAGACAGTATGAATCAATCTGAAACTCTAACCTGCACTGGAGACACACAGAACAATCCCTCATGTTACAGATCTGTTGTGTAAGGATAGTGAACCATGTCTGTTGCGTTCTCTGCATGACCAACCTGTATGGACTCTGTGCTGGCAGGCTGGCCAGCGGGGACAGACATATAGACATAGACAAAAATAGTTCCCCAACAGATGTAAAAACATGCATAATGTGTTTGATGTAGATACAAATAATTGCCACGATCAGTCCATAAATGTGGGCATTCTTAGATACTGTATACTGTGCTTGCATGCCTTGCCAACTGCTAGCATACACCATGCCAGCATGTATACTGTCTGGGGGTATATGTCTCCCCATGTCTTCGTTTCCTAGCGCCCAGGTGGGCTATGTCGTGAAAAGGGCCTTTCTTTCCCCCCCAATTTTTTATCCAATTTTTATCCCCTATTAGTGCTAATTTTAATTTATTTATCCTGGGTGCTGCTCCACCCTGGCTCCATGCTTCCTCCGAGACATGGGCAGTAGCCAGCTGCTTCTTTTCACCTGACAGGGGAAGCGTCACCGGTAGGACATAGCATGTGGGAGGATCACGCTATTCCAACGAGTTCTCCTCCCTCCGAACAGGCGCCCCGAACCACCAGGATATTGCATGTTTTGGTAACCCCCAGGGGGCATGGGGAGAACATGCAAACTCCACACAGAAAGGAACTTTTTGACGACCCCACCCGAGCAGTGGGCACTCGAGGACATGCGGACGGGCACGTACTCCTTCATCGCTCACAGTGTCCCCGGTGGGAATCGAACCCAGGACCTTCTAGCTGTGAGGCGACAGTGCTACCACTGTTCCACCGTGCCCCCGAAAAGGGCCTTTCTGTGTGGAGTTTGCATGTTCTCCCCGTGCTCCCCTGAGGTTTCCTCCATAACATCAATATGGACCCCGCAGTATGCAAGGGCGATGCACGATCGTCGTCTGACCAACACAACATGTCAGTTTTTGTGTCTTTCTACTTTCTATAATATTTTATCTATATTTCTTATCAAATTGTGCTTGGACCAGCTTGTGCCTATATATTTTTAGTGTGGATTGCATCACTTGATCGAATTATATTGACTGAATAATTTTGATTCCATTTTTCCATGCCTGTGGATGGGTAGAGGAAATCATTCATATTTTCAAATTAAAAGCACAGAATGAAATCCTTTTGTGTGACTTCTTATTTCATTTCAACCAGCCAATCACTGCCTTAATGCCAACTGAATTGGCATCAGGTATGTGCAATTATGCAAATTAGGAAACCATTAAGTGTGCACCTTTTGGCAATTGTAATCATATCATATCAGTGATATAAAGCATTACTGGAATAAACAAGCAAAACAAAAAATAGTGAACGTCAACAACATAGAAAAACAAATATATGGCATGTGTCTAATACAGCCACACATTAAATCTTCATCCAGCTGAATATGGTCATATTGCTTAGACTAGAGTGTATAGTGTATCAGAGTGCTTAGAGTTTATAGTGATATCACACACTAGTCAATATAAAGAACTTTAAAAGTGGACAGAAATCCGTGTAGCTCCTCCCCCCTCAAATATGCAAACTACACTGACTGGAGTTTCTAGAGAACACACTGTAAACTATTTCTCTTAATCCTTTTCTTAACAGTTCTCCGACACAATTGAGCCAGTCAATCACTCTGCCTTGTCCTTTGCCCTTCCCTTTGTGCCGCAGCACCTCCGGACGCAGAAGCTGCAGCTCTTGATGAAGAGGAGGATGAGGAGCAGAGCGACGGTGAGGAAGAAGGCGAAGACGTCCAGGCTGTGGTACTGGTACCAGGTGAGCTCGTGGGCCTGCACCCTCAGGTGCTTGGCTCAGTTGTTTCTCATGGTGTACTCGATCCAGAACACGGCTTCGTCCAGAGGGCTGATGGGCCTGTCATGGTGGATGGTGGACAGCCGCAGGGCGTTCTCCTTGTACCTGGAAACAAAGTGATGTAGTGACGGGAAATGGACTGGAACCTTTGTCTCACATGTCATGTCCCCCCTCTCTCTCCCCACATGTCCTGTCTCTCCTGACTAATGTGTAATAATGAGCGCTAACCTTTAACCCCACAGCTTATTGGTGCATTCAGCTTTATGGCACTACCCACATCCCCCTAGTCACTGCCCCTACCCCACCCATCAAACCCCGACTTCCTATCCCTATAGCTACGGCCCCTATTCCCTAAACTCACTAAACGTCCGTGAGTGACTTTCCCATCTTCTGTCCCCGGCGGGGCCAATGGCCCAACGCCATGGGAAAAAAAGACAAAAATCCCTCCCCCACCCCTTGAATCCCGACTCTACCACCTTCCTATCCCTAGCTGCGGTCCCTTTTCCCTAGCCCCCCCACTTCCTCCACCCCCACCACCCATATCCCCCTAGTCCCCCCTACCAACCCCTCGAATCCCGACTCGCTACCACCTTCATATCCTATAGCTACAGCCCCTATTGACCTTGTCTAAAAGGCAGGGTAACCATAGTCTCTGCCAGACCCCTGAGAGTTCTTCCGCTGATACACTACTGCATGCTGCAGATCTCTCTGTGGGTCTTGGTCAGTAACGACTTTGCGATCAGGGAGCAGACAAAAATCCCCCCCCCCCCCCCCCACACACACACAGACACACACAAGATAAAGAAAGCAAGATACAATTACAGTTTTGATTGTTGTTTTCTTTTCTCTACCGACAATGGAGAGAGTTTTTAGGATTCCACGCTTGGCCAGAATTTTCAACTCAAATATCTCAAACAGGAATGCCATATTCTAATGAGGAATAATGATATCCAGGATTTTTATCTCCCTGCTGGCTCAGATGTAAACCATGTGACATGTGGCATCCTGGGTTTGAATTTGGCCTGGGAGCTTTGTTGCATGTTACCCCCCCTTCTCTATCCTCCCGTCTTTCTTGTCTAGTTTTACTGTGAACTCTAATCAAATCAAAATGCCACGGGGGAAAAAAAAGTCTAAATGACCTAAATTAGATTTAGCTCAACTTACGATGGCTCGTTGATGACAGCATTGAGCGCATCTGTAAGATCCTGTGTCTGCATGAAGTTGAAGTCCATGATGAGCGCAGCACCCTTAGCCTTCATATGGACCAAGTTGTCCGGCTGGTCAGCGAACATGGGGATGCCCACCATGGGAACGCCATGGTAGATGGCTTCATAGATCCCATTTGTGCCACCATGGGTGATGAACGCTCTGGTCTTGGGGTGACCTGATGGGGCCAAAACACATCAAACATACGTTACATTCTCCCCTTCACTCAAGACAGGATGTTGTTTAATAGTTGACCCAATAATCACAATTCTGTCAATATATACAGTTGGTGCTCATACAATGCTGACAAATTGCACACTCCTAAAGGAACAGTTCACCCAAAACTCAAAATTATTTCATCATCTATTCTACTCCCTCCCCCCTTGCCAGTTGAAACACAGGTGAAGTTTGTCCACAACAGAGTTGCCAGCACAACTCCATAGCAGCCTTCTCCAAACCAGCTGAAGTCAATGGGGACCTAGTTCTTTAGAGTTCCAAAACCAAAACATCTACACAATCACACTGTGAATAGAAAGACATATACATCATTATTTGTTGCAAAATCAAACAGCTGTATGATTTGCACTAAATGATGGTGTGAATAGAGGTCTTTGGGAACTGGTGTAATGGTTTACACTGGTCCCCACTGACTTCAGTTGAACTGGTGTAATGGTTTACACTGGTCCCCACTGACTTCAGTGAACTGGTGTAATGGTTTACACTGGTCCAGTGAACTGGTGTAATGGTTTACACTGGTCCCCACTGACTTCAGTGAACTGATGTAATGGTTTACACTGGTCCAGTGAACTGGTGTAATGGTTTACACTGGTCCCCACTGACTTCAGTTGTTTTGGAGAACGCTGCTATGGAGTTGTGCTGGCAACCTCCCTGTGTGTTACAGTATATGGACAAACGTCACCTGTGTTTCAACTGGCATCAGGGGGAGGAGATGATGAAATAATTTTCAGTTTTGGGTGAACTGTTCCTTTAAGAGTATGCAATTTGTCAGCATTGTATGACAACACTCCAATCTGTATTTGAGCATTGGCTGAGGTTTGTGAGTGGAACGTTGCCAGAACAAATACTAGACAGGCCCGGGCTAAACTGGGCAGCAACAGTCTCCACTCGCTCAACAATGAGACTTCATCATCATTTGTCCTATTCAAGCAGTGCCTGTTCAGTCAACTTTCTCTGAATATACAAACATTTAAAAAATAATGTGTTTTCTCAGAATTTCTGTTTCTCAGACTTTCCTACAGTCTGTTTTAACAATAAAAAAAATCATCTACCGTAATTTTGAAAGTAACAATCAGCAGGATAACTTTTGAAGGCCTGTCCATTACAATAGTTTTGACCAAAGCCTTATGTACCCAGCAGGTCATTCTGAGGGATCCAGTCGTATATTCTGGTGTTGGCACCCAGAGTCTTTGGTTTTTCTCCTTTGTATCTCCAAAGCACCTGTTAAAAGTGAGTAAAACACATTTAGACTTTCACATAGTGTGTAGATCTACACACTGTAGAAATCCTGCTCTATAAGGCATTATTAATCTGCTGGAGACAGGATTTAAAGTTACACCTATGCAACAATAAATACTAAACATGTACATTACTACGTTCTTGTTTTTATGTCAAACTCCCATTAGAGGCAGACATAAATATTCCAAATGCCATCTGATAACAATTCCGCCCCATCCACCATTCCCATCAAATAAAACTAAATAAAACTGCCTTTCTTCTCCCTAACTGATATCCAATTTTGAATGATCCTTCACCGCATTAAATGCTCTAAAAATGCCTCTTCATTGTGACTTTAACCGAAGTTCAGAACCAGCAGATGAGCCTTAAAAAACAAGGTTGACCTCTGACCTTTTGTGGGATCTGAGCAAGGGCCGAGGCAATCATGTCCCCCTTCTCTGTGGTGATGTTAGTGATGAGAGACCCCAGAGAGAAGACCACGATGCCAGCATCTCCAGAACTTTGCACAAACTCTTCCATATCCTGGAAGAAGAACAGATTCAAACAAACGCAAACCAGCAACATTTTCTTTGACTTTATGTGATAAAGTCTCTGCTTGTCCTCTTTGTCCTCTTGGTTGCATAAGCCAAGAATACTGTGGAGATGAATAGGGTTATAAATGGTGGAGATATCCAGACCTCTGGTAAGGACCTGGCTGGTCTGCAGTGGATTCCACCAACAAACTTGAAGTTGGGGAGGAAAGGACGAGGGAAGTCAAAGTCCCAGTAGGTTCGCATCAACCAGATGTCTGCTCTGCCCATCATCTCACAGAAACTGATGGGTTTCCCTGTCCCAAAGCAAATGGATGACAATCAAGTTTTGTGTGAGATGATGGTGAACGATGATATGATAGATCTTTGATAGAATGGCATAGTGAAGAATCCAAAGCAATGAAACAAACACAGAAACACATGGGCCCCAAATACAGATGCTCACCTTTGAAGTCACTGTAGTATTTATCTACATCATTCCAAAGATAATAAGCTGTCATGTCCTGAGAAGCGTAGAAGAAGAAGTTCCACAGTCTATCTGTGAAGTTCATTTCGTCCGTCAGTTTGCTCATGACACCAGGGACGTAGGAAGGCGGAGCGGGGAGCTGACCGCACAGCCTCTCCCAAGTGTGGGCAAGGGAGGGACGTGTTGTGAAGACCAGGGGAACATCCAGTATCTCTGCCAGTAGGTCGCTGCCGACGAAGACGGGGTCAGCCAACACAAGGTCAAACTTGGCTTCCTTCAGCTTAATCATGACGGTGTCCGACGTCACCAGGCCGTCCAGGAGCTGCAGCTGGACCTCCAAGTTTCTCTTCATCAAATCCAGGAATCTGAAGGACATCTGCAGGTAGTTCATGTGATCCATCTCGTACATGAAGACGTGAATGAACTCCTCAAAGAACGCTTCCATGGCCTCCCTCGTGATGGAGACATCGAAGGGTTCGTAGCGGAAGCGCGAAGGCTCGCTGGCCTTCATAAAGACGGAGGTGCTCGGGACCAGGACCGTGACCTGGTGCCCCCTGTCGACCAGCGTCTCCAGCACCGGCTTGAGGTTGATCCAGTGGCTGCCCTCGGTGTACCACACCAAAACGTTGCCACCGTTTCCACTCCCTGCCGTACAGAGCAGCAGCAGCGCGAACACAGACAGGCTCTGACACGGCTTCATGGTGACTGTCAGGGGAAAACCTGTTGTGGCCTGAGTTTTTCAAAGCTGCTCATCCAAATAATGATTAACTCAACAAAGTATGTATGTAACACGAGATAAAGGACCCACGCTTAGTGTTTGGAGGTGAAAGGCAAGGTCAAATCAACAGACATTATGCATAAAACAGAATATATCTAACCTGCACTGGACATCCACAAACAGAAAATCCCTCGATGGTACAAACATTGCCCTCAAAACGCACATAGCAGTGGGCATTGACTGCTAGTAGGAAATACACAGAAGCACAAAAGAGGTAGTGCTGAATACCTCTGGGCACACTTCCGCATGCCTTCGCGAGACGTGTTTTTGTAAGAGACAGACCCATATTTGGTGTGTGGAGGCGTGTTTTTGTGAGAGACAGAGCCATATTTGGTGTGTGGAGGCGTGTTTGTGAGAGACAGAGCCATATTTGGTGTGTGGAGGCGTGTTTTGTGAGAGACAGACCCATATTTGGTGTGTGTGGAGGCGTGTTTTGTGAGAGACAGACCCATATTTGGTGTGTGGAGGCGTGTTTTGTGAGAGACAGACCCATATTTGGTGTGTGTGGAGGCGTGTTTTGTGAGAGACAGACCCATATCTGGTGTGTGGAGGCGTGTTTTGTGAGAGACAGACCCATATTTGGTGTGTGTGTGTGTGTGTGTGTGTGTGTGTTGGTGGGGGGGGCGGTCGAGAGAGGTACACAGCAAGGCTGCAACTTTCTACTTGGTGCACGTGTGGTCATGTTTAGCATCACTCTGAATGCATGTGTGTTCAAGAGCAAATAGTTTGGGATACGCTTTTTAATGCATATCTCAAAAGTCCCAGTATTCTGCTAAACTTCCCCATTCCACCGGTAGACACTTCCTCTCCATTGTGCTGTTGAGAGAAGTGTGTACCGGTGGAATGAGGCAGCTGATTTCAGCGCGGGTTCGGGGGGCCACAGGGGTCAGCGCTGTGTGAATACGTGGGGGTCTGCCCAGCTTCTTTTTAGGAACCAGCAGCATTGTGGCTGTGTTGCTCCTGGGAAACGTCACCTCTAAATCTTACTTTTGGCACTTTGCCCCCCCCCCTCATTAACATTGTAGATTCCTTTTGCCATGGGACTCAGGAGCGTCTGGAAAAACAATAAGCATTTGAATGTTGAGTTCAATGTCCCGTTGAGGGAGGCAGCGGCCATTCACGCTGTGTTAAGCGTGCGCTGTGTCCGCAGACCTCCCCGAGCGACAGAGGAAATGTGTCGATGTAAACAAACTTGGGCCCGCTGAGAATTGATAGGTAAATGAGGTGTGTGTGTGCTGCATACAGAAATGCAGGGTGACTGCGTATAACTTGTTGCCAGTGGGTGGTGGACTGTTTTCTCTCTCCATGGGTATAGTTTATACACAGTGGTTCTCAAATGGGGGTCCGGGGACCCCCAGGGGTCCTTGAGGGGGTTCCAGGGGGTCCCCCAGCAAAAAAAGGGGGTCATTTATTTTCACTATAATTCCATTCGTAAGTAACACAATGTCTATTTTGGTCATGGGTTTTATACACTTTCTGTAATAAAACATCTAGCGTCAATCTTATTATCATATGGGGGACCGTGGGACAAAATCCTATCAAATGGGAGTCCGTGGTCTAATCTTTGTCAGTTTAGGGGTCCCTCATGTGGAAAAAATTGGAGAACCACTGGTTTATAGAGCTCTCTATCCCCGGTGCTCATCTTCCTTGTCGGTGCCTCCTCTCCCTCTTCCTCTCTCTCTCTTTCTCTCTCTCTCACCCTCCATTCCTGTATCAATCTTCCTCATTGGTGCTTCCTCTCCTCCCTCCCTCCCTTCCTGCCTTCTCTCTCTCCATCCCTGGTGCCAATCTTCCTGGTCAATGCTTCCTCTCTCTCTCTCTCTCTCTCTCTCTCTCTACCACAGGCTAAGGGTTACAGCGTGTTGCTTTTTGAAGTAGATATTTGCATAATCAGATTAGAATACGGGAGTGTCAGTGGGCTCCCCCCCCATCAGAGAGTGCTCCAGAGGAGAGAGGGTGCTGTCCAGCCCAAACAATGGAGGACTCCCCTCCTCTCCCACAGCCTCCAACCAGCCCTGCACCTGCATCCCACCACCCACCACCACCCAGGCTGCAGGTCGGCTCCGCACAGAGAGGGGCGACTGCAGCGATGGAAGAGAGGAGAGGGAGGAGAGAGAGAAGACGAAGGAGGGGGGGGGGGGGGGGGGGGGGGCTTGGAGTGCAGGATGGGAGTGGGAGGGCAGGGGTTGAGCTGAAATATTTAAACATGCAGAGTGTGAATTGGCTTTAAGGGGATAAAGAGCTCAGGGCCTATCGGTTGGCACCCAGCTCCAGAAATTCTTTTTCATGGGCGCCTCAGCCGGGAGAGCGAGGGGCTGCCTGCACTGATCTGGCCCATTGTGATAAGAGATTCAGACAGTGTGCTAGACGCTGATAAGGAAATGTGCTCTCAATAGACGATTACTCCACATACTTGGGAGAGAATAGTCAATCAGGCAAAATATACTTGGCCGAGGAGATGAGAGGCACGCACAGATTCGGTTATTATTTTGGAATACAGAGTTTCATAATAATCCTGCTGGAAGTTGAGGTCAGAGTTTAATGCTCCTACCGAGATTGGATGTTTGCTGTAAATAAGGTGTGATCAGCAAAATGACAAACATTTCACAGTTCGACACGGTGCCAAAGCTGTCACATGATGCCGCACTACTAGCCAATTCCCAAATCACAATTTGTTGACAAAAGCAAGCCAGAAATGACACCACCACGTTCACCCAAAAACACCAAAAGCAAGCCAGAAATTACACCACCACATTCACCCAAAAACACCATCTATTTTATATTCTTCTCATGATACCAGAATATTAAGTCTAGGAGGACGTTGAGCTTTTTTTTTTTTTTTTTGCATTATTGCAATTCACCATGAAATTGCACAAGGGCTAAATTAAATACCCCCTATAAATAGAGATTGTAGGAGAAGCAGTGGGTTGTAACGTACAGTCGTATCATTCTCCCAGTACAATATGACTCATTTTGTATTGCTGCAGGATTACAAGGAGTCGTCTGTCCGTTTCCCACAGTGAGTGTGTCCAGCTGCCCTCTGCTCCGTTTACACACCATTAGCCGATTTAACTGCCGGGGTGAAAGCACCCCGAAACCCTAAACCAACGCACTGTTTACTCTTCAGCTCAGTTAGCTGCTGCAGCCCATTGGCAGAAAACGGCACACATTTCCACAGCCACAATAGGCGATCAGGCACGTAAATACATGACCTCGGCGTAAACGGCTCTTTGCTGATGACATCACAGCAAACGGTGAGACGGATACAAACAAAACACGTTGGCAACAGGGCTGATTTTACAGCTGTTTTTGTTGTTGTTCTTGGTTAGGGTGATTCGATGGTATTTCCCACTGAATTTATTTGATTGCAAAGGTTTTGTACATCCATAAATCAGATTTCACGGTTTATGGCTGATGAGAATCTAGTAAGAATGAATTGGTCAAAGCTGTTTTAGCTGTATTTTCTGGCAATATTTAAAAGCATTTCCTTAGATGAAACTGATGGACGCACTATTGGATGCATTGATTCTGTATCTGTGTGCGCTAACAAAGTGACACTTTGAGCCGTCGATGGGGGGGGGGATCTCTTGCTCCATCTAGATTTTTCTCAGTGGTCAGTGTTTGACTCCAGAGTGACCTTTGACCCTGGGGTTCACAAGTTAAGCTGCTCCTTTCTCCTCACCTCGCTCTGGCCTCTGGTCAGTGGACAGAGAGCAGAGGGCAGTCTTGTGTCCACACCGTTATCACAGGACTTGGAGTGGACGAATGTCGCTTGACCAATTGAGCAGAAAGAAAGAGTTTGTCCACACAGGCAGGCACAGCAGCTGTAGCCTACTCTTCACCTCAGCTCAGTTGTTTCTTATACAGAGTGAAATATTAATATTGTCATTACTGAGTGTGCAACAAGACAGAATATCCGCTAGCTCTAAATGTTTTGTAACACTAAGGCTACTATAGGTAGAGTGACCTCTTTTTCATAATACGAAAAATGATTCAGACAGTGGTTTATTAAGAAATCATTTATTAAATAAATAGTTCAAATAAATAACGTACTGTATATTCACAAGCAAACAAAAATAACTTACAAAAGAGGTATCGGACGGTAATTAGAACAATATTCTTGACAGTAGACAATTCATGATCTTTGGCTATATGACATGCTTATTGTACAAAAAGAGCAAAATTAATATAGATTCAAATTAGGAGACTGTTGTTTCTAGGAAGCACACAATTATTTAAAGAGGATTGTCAGTTTTGCCGAAATTCCTCAGACCAATAACTATCGCAAATGGATAATCAATAAATTACTGAACATTGTTATATTAAAGGGGTGGGAAACAATGTGTTAGGCTTTAAAGAATGCTTTCTCAGAAGAGATTTCTCTAAAGAACATAAATGATAAATAGAGATAAATGAAAAATCAATGTCAGTAGTCTCCTCAGAAAAACAGCATGTCGATAAAAAAAAGTGCCCCAGGCTATTTCCAAACGATGACAGTCTGTAGTGAATTGGGTGATCTGTTATCTATTCATAATGCCTTGGTGAAACTATTGCTTGAAATGAGAAAATTCCTTAATCCCCCTCCATTTTTCCTCGGCAAACCGCCCTCTTATTGCAAAGCTAAATGAGTTCCAGCCGGGCCAGCAACCAGGAATATTAACACCAAGACATGAAGGGAATACTGTACATCCAAGATTTACACACCCATGCGGAATACAAATTCATTTTCGCCTGCAAATAATATTTCAACACTGATCAGCGCCGGGCGGAGCTGCATCCACATTTTCAGCTGAGAGTGAACCATCGGAATCCACAAACATCACACAACATCGTATCCTCTGCACCGACACGGGTCAGAACCAAGTGCCTCGGTGGTAAGCGCAGAGACAAAATGGAGTCTTGGGAAAGGGGCGAGATAGGTTTTCACCCCAGGGCAGATTAAGGGTTTAAAGGAACAGTTCGCCCCAAAAATGAAAATGCAGTCGTCATCTACTCACCCTCATACCGATGGAAGGGTGGGTGACATTTGTGGAGTTTCACAGCAACACACTGTTGCAGAATTCTCCTAAACAATTGAAGTGATGGGGTCCAACTTTCAAACGTAAAAAAAAAAGGAAGATACCTCCATACTGCTTGCCTGGTGTAATACAAGTCTCCAGAAGCCCTGAGATGCCAATTTCACTTGAAAATATGTTATTTACACCCTGTTTTTAGCTGAAATCTTCACTGTGAAAGTGAAAACGCGACTTTCAGCTCAAGAATGAATATGTCAGCATCTCTGGGCTTCTGGAGACATGGCTCATGCCAGATGGGGGAGTATGGAGCCATTATGTGTGTTTTTTCTTTCTTTCATCCTGTTGTTGTTGTTATTGTGGTGGTGGTGGTGGTGGTGCTGCGTTTTTTTTATGTTTGAAAGTCCATTCGCTTCAATTGTTTTTAGGAGAATGCTGCAACTGTGTTTTAATGTGAAACCCAGGACTGTTTTGTGGACTACAAAAATTTCACCATCCTTCCATTGGCATGGAGGTGAGTAGATAATGACTGAATTCTCATCTTTGGGTGAACTTATCCTCGAAGAGAGTCCATCCCTGGAAGTAGGTTTTGCGGCCGGGAGCCTACCAGGCCTCGGAGCTGTCACAGCTGGATCCAGGGGAAGGAGCCTCGGTGTCGCTGGTCAGGGCCCAGGCGTGCGGGGAGGAGTGCAGGCGCTCCACGTTGCCCCTGAGGAAGGTGAGCAGAGCGGTGGGCGAGTGGCTGGCCGGCTGGCCGCCCTGGCTCTCCAGCAGCTGCACCAGGAAGTTGATGTAGCGCATGGCCAGGCGCAGGATCTCGTTCTTGCTCAGCTTCTTCTCGGGAGGATGGGTGGGGATCAGCTTGCGGAGCTCGGCGAAGGCGGTGTTGACGTTGTGCTGGCGCCAGCGCTCCCTGGTGTTGGTGAACACCTTCCTGGTCATGATGCTGAGGCGGGTGGCTGGAGAGAGAAGGCAGAGTGTGAATGCCTGTGATAGGGAGGGAACTGTGGCGTCAATGTGGGTGTGCACATCAAAATCGATCATACTGTTAAGAAATGAGTGACAAAATCCTACAAGTATTGTCCTTTTTTTCTGTTGCCTTCTGCAAACTACTATCCTTATCTTGTCTCCCTGTTATGTATTATTACTACTCTTAATCTATTATTTTATTTTCTCCTTTACCCCTAATTCTCCATCAAGAGGTATTTTGGCTCTTGCCAGGCTGTCACTGTAAATACGAATTTATTCATAAGTGATTTGCCCGGTTAAATAATGGTTCTAGTACATGATTATTATTATTAAAATGTTGATATTCCCTTATTACAAAGCCAGTAATGTATATATTCTCATCAACATTTATTATCACTATGCATCACACAACTCCAAGTAAAGAGTAGGCTACACAATATCTCCACATGATGACATTTTGCCTTGTGTTACATATCGTTGGTTATTTTCAAAGCAAAACACATGGCCTGAAAGTAAAAAAATAAAATCAGTATATAGTACAAAATCCTCACCTGTGTGTGTGGGCTAACCAATGTGCAGAGATTTCAGTTGCAGCCTCTGTCCTCCTCAGGTCATCAGTGTCCACTGCTGCTGCAGTAGTCCAGTGTGTGAATGTCCACTCAGCCTCGTCTTCTCATGCTCGCTCGGAGATCTTGTGTGCGAGAGAGCAAGAGAGGGAGAGGGAGAGAGAGAGAGGGATGGGGGAGAGACGGGGGAAGACTGGCGCATGGTCGCATCTCACATTTTATAGCAGGGTTGAAGCCCTATTGTGTGACGTGTGCTGCTGTGGTTGAGCCCCTCCGCTCGCTGGCATTGTGCGGGGCTGGTGTTAACTCGAGAGTGATTGTTAACACCAGGCTGAGGTGCCCCCCCCCCCCCCCTCCCATCCATAGGGTGTATTTTATCCTCTAAACAAAGAAACAACCTAGGCAGGCTCCAGGGAGTGTGATGATTATATATGGTGCATACATTCTCAGTTGAAATGATTTTCAGAGGTAATTCGATGTGAATTTGGAAGGTATTCGGGATACTTCAATCAGCAGCTTTTTAAGCGACTATTTGTGCCGCTTTTATGATTCATTGCTCGTTTAATCCTTGAAGGTTAGCGCTAAAGGTGACAGATACATTCCCATTGAGGTGAAACTGAGACGTTTACCTCTCTGATCCTGCCCTTACTGCTGTGGACACGTTCCTTTCTATGCCTCTGACATTAGCCATGGATAACCCCCCCCCCCCCCCCCCCCCAATGGTAAAGACCTTGATATCGCTGGGCTGCAATACTATTGAATTCAGCCTGATTGGACCACAAAAGGTAAAAATACCATATCCAGATTGACAGTCGAACAATATGGGTTTTGTTATGACTATGGTAATCTTGTTGAGCCATTCCAAGGGCCACACATAAATTACAGACAAAAACGGGGAGAGCCCAGGGTCCCGAGTCACAAGCCACCTCTCTCCTACCTCTCCTCGCTACTCCCTCCTTCCCTCCCTCCCTCTCTCTGCCTCCCACTTTCAACCTCCGTTCAGATCAAAAACACCCAACGTCTAGTTTAACCAATTGTCACTGTTCTTTTTACACCCTTCAAGTGTTGTTTCAAAGACGCAGCCTTCCATAAAAGTCTCTCTGTGTGGAGTAGGAATTTGCATAATCCGATTAGGGGCTGGGATTAGCCCTGGGCCTGGAGAACAGGCCCGATATGGGGGCTGTTTCTGAATCGGCCATTCATGGGCCTTGCTGCACGTCCAAGAGGCTGCACCTGCAGGCCGGGCGCCACGGCTCTCTGGCTCCATCCAGCCTCCACTGCAGACTTCAGGTCTGCAGACGTGCTCTCTGCAGAGCTCCATCCAGCCTCCACTGCAGGCTTCAGGTCTGCAGACACTCTCTCTGCAGGGCTCCATCCAGCCTCCACTGCAGGCTTCAGGTCTGCAGACGTGCTCTCTGCAGGGCTCCATCCAGCCTCCACTGCAGGCTTCAGGTCTGCAGACGCGCTCTCTGCAGGGCTCCATCCAGTCTCCACTGCAGGCTTCAGGTCTGCATGCAGACACGCTCTCTCTGCAGGGCTCCATCCAGCCTCCACTGCAGGCTTCAGGTCTGCAGACACTCTCTCTGCAGGGCTCCATCCAGCCTCCACTGCAGGCTTCAGGTCTGCAGACATGCTCTCTGCAGGGCTCCATCCAGCCTCCACTGCAGGCTTCAGGTCTGCAGACGTGCTCTCTGCAGGGCTCCATCCAGCCTCCACTGCAGGCTTCAGGTCTGCAGACACTCTCTCTGCAGGGCTCCATCCAGCCTCCACTGCAGGCTTCAGGTCTGCAGACATGCTCTCTGCAGGGCTCCATCCAGCCTCCACTGGCAAACTTCAGGTCTGCAGACATGCTCTCTGCAGGGCTCCATCCAGTCTCCACTGCAGGCTTCAGGTCTGCATGCAGACGCGCTCTCTGCAGGGCTCCATCCAGCCTCCACTGCAGGCTTCAGGTCTGCATGCAGACGCGCTCTCTGCAGGGCTCCATCCAGTCTCCACTGCAGGCTTCAGGTCTGCATGCAGACGCGCTCTCTGCAGGGTGTTTACTCTCAGGGCACCAACAAGCCCAGGTGTAGATGACAGCTAGTCTGCTTTCACTTGTCTGTCATGATAGTAGGGGCTAAAAAACAAACCTGACAAGTTAATCAAAACTACACGTTATAGAAATATTTGCAAATATGGAATTAAGCATAGCATTTGATGTGTAAGCAAATTATGATAGGTAGCAGCTGTCAAAAAGAATCAGCAAAATGACGACTCGCGTCTCTTTAAGTCTTGAGAATCAAAGTCTAGCAGTTATATACGGTATACAGACTTATGCAATATCTTTTTTACATGATTTTTACTACTCGGGACATACTGCCGACCTTTAATTATTGCTTATTGGGCAAAATGTTGAATGGTGATTGGGGTGTGTGTGTGTGTGTGTGTGTTGGGGGGGTATGAGTCCTGGTTGCTGCACAAGTGCCTCCTCTGGTCAGTCGGGGCGGGCGCCTGTTCGGGAGGGAGGGGAACTGGGGGGAATAGCGTGATCCTCCCATGCGCTACGTCCTGCCAGTGAAACTCCTCGCTGTCAGGTGAAAAGCGGCTGGCGAGTGCACATGTATCAGAGTGAAGCATGTGATGGTCTAACAGCTCTCCCCAGATTGGCAGAGGGGGGTGGAGCAACGACCAGGACAGCAGGGGGAATTGGCCAAGTACAATTGGGGAGGAAATGGGAGAAAATACGGGGGGAAGAGACAAGAAAAAGTCAGCTGATTGTACAGAGCATCTTATTTCTTCATGACTTTTTCTCATAGCATTTTGTTATGAAGTTCATTCAGGTTTGTTGCTGCTGTGACAATAGACCCTTTTCACGGGTGCCATTTTGTGTCGAAAAGGCAGAATAAACATAGGTGCAAGCAAAACACTAATGAGGGTTTCCAAATTCCAATCACGGAAGTTGGGAACCCTCATTAGTGTTTTGCTTCCACCTGTGTTTACCCTGCCTTTTTGACACAAAATGGCCCCCGTGAGAAGGGTCTATTCGTCCATCACTCCGGTCTAAAAACAGTTTTGACCAAAAAATTCTATCAGGGGTAATAATAGACCTGCATTGGGTCTTATTTATAGAGAGGAGAGGAAACACACAGGTGACAAACGGGTTAACTGCTGCCTGCGATGAGAGATAACAGCAGTCTGACCTTTAGAGCAGCAGCCAGAGTCAGATCTCGCTCCTAAAGGATGGCTTCGGTTTAAACAGCCTGTTAATTCCCACAATATGTCTCCTGTCCTATTCAGTCCAGCGGCAGGGCATGGTCGGGGCTAATTACCACACCATCACCCCACTGTTTACCTAGCTTCCATGCGGGGACTCTCCTCTCACCATCCTGCAGACAGCTTTTGTTCCTGTGCCATTTTAAGGACAAACGGTTTGGGCCGTCTTTTTGTTTGGCCTGTGCTTGTTAGGAGGCAGTACGGCCAGAGAGAGTGAGAGAGAGGAGATGCGCTGTAAAAAAAGACTAGGGGGCTATTGATGGTGGCGAGCCAGCATGGGATAGGGATGGCCAGAGGAGGGGAGGGAGGGGAGTCGATGTCCCCGGGGCCGTCTTTTGTCTGGGGATCATTCCTGAGGGAGCTGGCTTCACTCTGCTGGCTCGTGAAGATAAGCACTCTCTCCACATGCTGAGAGACGGCGATAAGGGGATTTCTTCACTAAACGAAGAAGGGGGGGGGGGGGGGGGGGGGGGGAAACACGCTACCATTTGAGCTGCTAAAATAAGAGAGACTTTATCAGTTTAGCTGGGAAAGACCCCCCCCCCCCCCACACACACACACACACACACACACACACACACACACAAAATGCACACACAATAGTAAGCTATCTCAATGTTTAATCTAACCTTGTTTGGAAAACATCTAATTTGGTTATAATTTATGTTAATACTAAATTATAATAGGATTTCAAATATAATAAGCATAATGCGTGTAATAGTACATATAACAAAGAATTTGGAGAAAAAGACTGGACAAAAGCTCTGCTGACCGTTACAACTAGATTTAATTTGTCTAAAATGTTGTCAGTTCATTCAAAGCATTCATGGACATAAATAGCGAAATTTAATTTGTGTCAATACACCTTTTGGAGTTCATTTACAGTTTCAGTTAAATTTCAAACCAGGCTCACACTTGTGTTCAAGGTAAGTAAAAGAAAAACATGGCTCAACTTTATCGCAGGGAAAAACCTGGATTTAAAATGTAATGGAACGAATGAATTATTTCATTTGATAATTCAAATTCAACTCATTTAAGGCAACAGGAACATAGGCAGTCCTGCCTAGAAAAACCGAAGCCTCGTCTGTCCATCGCTTCTGCCAGGCACCCTCTCATAGCTCAGCTTCCCCTTCTTCGACGGTGTCAGCACTGCAAAGAGAACATGAGCAAATATATATGTATATACTGTATGTGTGTGTGTGTGTGTGTGTGTGTGTGTGTTTGTGCATATGTATGTATGTATATATGTATATATATATATCCATATATAAGGACCTAGCCTTACTCTGGGCATATACAGTATATATATATATATATATATATATATATATATATATATATATATATATATCATATATATACTGTGATCATATATATATATATATATATATATATATATATATATCCTTCCAATTAATCAGCCAAAAATACATCTTCTTCAGAGCAAAAACAGACACTTTAACCCAGCTCTTACCTGTGCCAACCAAGCCTGCAGCCTGGCTGCTCCTCTTCCTCTCCTGTCCCATACAGCTTTTGGAGCCGTAGTTGGGGGAGATTCCTGTCGACCCTGTGCTACTGGAGGGACTGTCACTGCTGCTGTGACCTCCGACCCACGGCGCGGCTCCAGTAGGGGCGCTCAGGCCGTGGGCAGTGTAGCAGCTATCCGGAAGCTGGAGGTCATTGTAGGCTGCAGTGTAGGAGAACATCTGCCCTTCGTCGGAGTAGGCCGGCTGCTGCAGGCTGCCACTGAAACGGAATGCGGATTCTGTTTCGAAAGGATTGTCGGCGGCCGCGTGTGGGCGCTCGGCGTGGGCGTCGCGGTTTGTCGGAGCCCTCCGCAGCCACTGGTCGCTCCCTCGTTCTGTATGTCTTCCCGCTGCCCTCCCTCTTCTGCTCCAGCTGGCGGACTTCAACTCCTCCTCGTCTTTCCATGGATCGCCGTTGGTCCAGCTCTTCTGGTGATCGGTGTCAAACGAGCAACTCAGGTCAACTTGGAAATCGGCACTGCCATCCTGCGTGGCCGTGCCCGGGACTTGCTGACAGAAGCTGCCTGCTACACTCTCAGCGCCGGCCAGGAGGTCGGCGCTGTGGTCGCTACCGAATGGTTCTGCTTGGAGGGCAGAGGGTGTGTGCTGGAGCTCCCTACTGCTGGTCCAGAGACTGTCTGGTGGATGGTGGTCTGTCCCGGGGACTGCTGCGTCTGGCTCAGGCTCAGGCTCAGGCTGGCTGTGGTCAGTTTGTCCAGGGGTCAGTCTGTACAGGGCGGTGGTGTCACTGAAGAGCTGAAAGCCGGAAAGGAGAACGAGGCCGTTAAATGCTGCGCTGCCCATGGAAAGATCTACACATTGGGGATACAAAGTCATCAAGACATTTGGCGTTTGCGATTCAAGGTCAAGTTTCACATCGAATATAATATAAATTGTGACACACTTGTAGGATCATTTTTGGGAACTGTGACAGAGTTAGGTAATTATTTTTCAAATCACCCAAAATCAACTAGAAAAGTGCCCTCAGTAGAGTGCAGATCCCCGCCAGGCACCGCTCCGCCTAACCGTGGCCAAACCAAAGCCCAACTGTGAAGGGAACCGCTTGCTTATGGCAACATTAAAACACTACATTTCTTTAATTGAGTTTGACGTAAGGCAAAGATGGACGCCACGTATCGTGCATGACAGAGCACGATGGAAATAAAGATAATTATTCATGTATTCATTAAGCCCATAAATGGCTGTGTTCGTGTGTGGTGTACTCTATACAGTATAGTCTCTCAAGCCAGTCTATCTCTTCCACAATCTTCAAATGCTCCAGAAACAGTCTGTACTTAAGACCATTAAAATTTGGCCAGAGGAAGTTGTCATTTTCCAAAGAAGTTCAACGGTATACAACCAACCAATGTAATGTAAACATGTAAACAAATCTGATGCCAATGATTGGAGAAATTAGCGGATTATGACCAAGTATCTCTATGAAGTACAGACGGGTAGAATTACGGGAGCCAACATGTCTGTTTTAAGAGACTATGGTGTATATGGAAAATGCTGCGCTTTCACTGACATACACTGAAATAGCTATATGAGATGAGAGTGTGTTTGGGTATGTATCCCGGGTCACCTTGAGGACTTTCTGTGGCACCTCAGGTAGCAGCTCCTTCAGCTGGGAGAATGAGGCCCTCAGGAGCCACTGGATGGATGGGGCCCTGCTCAGCATCAGCTGACTGACCAGGGGGTTCATGCATGGGAACTGTAACAGACATTTTTCTTCCTAGTAGGGAGGGAAATATATATATATATATATATATATATATATATACACACACATATACATATACATACACACAGCAGCACACAAACATGTATATTCATAGGACATGGGGGGAGGGGGAATCACATGCATCAGTCTTGGGGAAAATTGTGTTATGTTGTTTTATTGAATTAAAAGATAAAGTGACAGCCATTGCAGATGTTTGTTTATTTGAGCACCCAGGATGCAGTTATTTCATATTTTAGCTTCAACATCTTATTATAATCTTCAGAGGATTTTGAGACCTGGTACGCTGCTTCAAGAGCATTTTCAATCTCCAATAGTCGCCTCTCTCTTTCCTTCTTGCAGATGCATTTTTGATGCATTAACAGTACAGTACCCTGCATCTATACTGCAGGCAGTTCCTTCTGGAGTGTTAGACAATAAAGCCAAAGAAAAACTTGAATGGCTCTCAACCGACTAATTACTAGACAAATCCTTGAAACTTCCAATGGCTAAAAAAAAGAGATATCCCCCCCAAAACAACAACAACAACAACATTTGATCACGCATCCATGCAGTAAAATGTGGGTCTTTTCTCCAATGGCTCCCCTCTGTGAATGTCTGTTTTAGTGATGTGGTGTTCACCTCTGAAGGCATCACAGCCAGCCAGTCTCTGTCCAGGAAGCGGAGAGGGTCCGTGTCACTGGCCACCAGACTGTGGAAGCAGATCTGGCTGATCCACTTTGCTATCTCCAGCACCTCCGACACGATCAGCACCTGACAGACAGGGCAGGAAACTCAACAATCATATACATCACATTGTAACTGTTGGCCATGGTGTATCAAAATGTGCATAATACAACACATCTGAGGGGAAACTAATGTTATTGAATCAGCCACAGTGGTTGAACGGTCTCCTAGTAGTTAGAGTGCAACTGGAAAGGTCACAGGTTTGATCCTCCTAACAGCCAATGCCCCTAATGACAGCCATGTGTCCAGTGGCGAGGTGTCCTTGAGCAAGGCATTGCACCCCCTACCTACCCACTGATCCCTCTGGAAGAGTATCAGCCTTAAATGTGGCTGGTGGTTCATCCAAATAGCAACGAGTCTCTTCAACTATTTTCCAGCAACTACATTTTTAGAATTCAATCCAAATTATATGATAGCAGGTTGTTTAGGAATAGACACATTTACGAGTCATAGCTGAGATTTACCAGCATATGGCTGGCGATAATTTCCCACCCTGTTGAGATCATGTATGACAGGACACACAGGGGAAACTGGCAACAGTTCAGACTATTTAATGTGTTGTACCTTGACGTCTAGATCCTCTGACTTCATGCCGAACAGCACCAGAGACGAGTATACCAACACCAGGTTGCTGAAGGCTTCGCTGGAAAAGCTGCCATTGCACAGACACAAGCAGTGATGGTGAGCATTTGTGTGTGTTCTACCTTTTTTTTTACATCAAAAGTCCCACTAGTGCACATTTTTTAACCCATCTATGCAGCATGGGATAGCAGCAGCAGCAGCATTGCCTTTTAAACTTTTAGATCGCACTCTTCTCAGACAGCTGCCAGCCAACAAAATAGAAATTTCTGGTTAAAACTTTCCAAATAATGTCATTTAAACAAAGTAAATATCCTTACTGATGCATGTTGGAGGAGAAAAGGGTGTTTTAACAAAGCAGCAAACCTTGTATCAAAATACTGATGATGTAAAGATTACATTAGGTTATTCAAGCTATAATTTTGTCGTATCTTGATTATTGTCCAGTGGTGTGGTCTAGTGCTGCAATGAACAAGCTAAGGAGACTGCAGATGGTACAAAATAAAGCAGCTAGGATTGCACTTCATTGTGATAATAAAACAAATGTGTCAGCCATGCACAGCTCCTTGGCTTGGTCATTTGTAAAAAATAGACTACTCACTTCTTATGTTTATGTGGAATATTCTTGACACTAAAGACCCCTTATCTCTGTATGGAAATGTATCTCTAAGTCATAACAGGCACACATACTCAACTAGACATGCTACTGAGGTTTTACACTTCCAGTAGTTAGAACAAATGCGATGAAAAGAACTGTCATGTTTAGAGGTATGCAGGAATGGAACACCCTTCCCACATATATTACACAAAAGAAAAGCAAAAAGCATTTTAAATTCTTGGTAAAACAGCACTTACTACTGTGATAATGCTATGTATGTGTGTATGTATGTGTATGTATATATATATGTGTATGTGTGTATGTACTGTATGTGTATACATACTGTATGTATATAGAGCATATTGAAGCATGTACATAGCTAATATATATGGTGATGGTAATAGTTATATGTATAATTATATACAGTATATAAGATATGGTAATGGTATATATATAGGTATACATAATATGTGATGTAGTTGTATGTATATTCTACACATCTGTAATGGTATGTAGGTAATTCTGACTATGCAATATCCTAAAAGGTACAGTATGTATGTATGTATGTATGCATGTATGTATGTATGTATGTATGTATGTATGTATGTATGTAATATCTGAAGTTGTACCGTTTGTACAGAATGTATTTTTATACAGAATGTAATGTGATATCTTAAAACTATGCAAGTTGTTTGACCCCAGGAAGAATAGCTGCAGCTGTGCTGTAGCTAATGGGGATCTTAAACAAAGACAAAGACATAATGAAGTGAAACCGTGGCTGGAAAGCATTACTCAAAATTAAAATGAATATTAACATTACAAGAAGGGTTTTATTTTGAAAGAGCTAAAGCGGATCAATGACCTACTTACATTGTGGCTGACTTGATGCAGTCTATGCATCTGGCGCTGAATGAGTGACTCGTGCCAGAAACCGTCAGGAAATACATTAAATCCAGAGTATAGAAGAAGAACACAGGGCAGAAAATAACACGTTGGACCACCGCCAAGATGTATATCAGCAGCCGAGCAGAGGCGTCGCGTGACTAACCCGCCTCACTTGCAGGGTCGCTCTATCAGCTAAACGGGACGGCTTGGCAACTTTTAGACTGAAGAAAATGCCAGTAGTTTGTGGATATTAGTGGGATATTTGGCCAATCTAAAAGAGGCTTTAGAGTGAAAGAGTGTGAGTGCGTGCAGAGATCTAGAAATGTAAGCCTATTGTTACTTCAATTTTAACTCGGCTCTGGATAAGTGTCAGCTTAAATGCCTACAATTTGTGTGTGTCACTGTCTGTCTGTCTGTGTGTGTGTCTGTGTGTGTGAGTGAGAGAGTGACTGTGTGCGTGCGTCACTGTGTGTGTGTGTGTGTGTGTGTGTGTGTGTGTGTGCGTGCGTGCACACCGACCCCCCTCCCTTGATGTCTGGGCAGTGCAGGATGAGCCAGCAGCAGCTGTACTGCAGAGACAGCGCAGACAGCCTCATCGCCACTCTCTCACAGGCCCGCTCCCATGACAGCTCCTCCTGCTCCTACATACACACACACACACACACACACACACACACACACACACACACACACACACACACACACACACACACACACACACACACACACACACACACACATGAAACACATCAAGAACACTCTGTTGCCTGTCATGATTGTTCTTCAGAATTTCAGTGCAATACCAAAGAAGCTCAGTAGAGGGAGACAGAGAATGAGGGAATGTGTGTGTGTGTGTGCAGCAAGATTCAAATAATCAAATATTACAATCTACTCTTAGAGTGGCCTGCAACTTTTTTCCCTTAACATTTATTTATCCATGGAAAACCGGTGTCTTTCAGCACACACCTGCAAGCTGCTCAGTACAACCACAGTCAGCAGCAGCACTGGGGATAAAGTGCTGTGCTCAAAGGCACTTCAGCAGTAGTACACGTACAGTAGTTATTTTGGGAGCTTAGATCATTTGCCATTCATTTCCCCCATTTGGATTCCAACTGCAAGCTGCTTTTCTAACCTTCTCGGCTGCAGCGTCTCCACCACAGTACCTGAATGATGATGGCGGTGCTCTCGTCCACTGTGATCACAGCGTAGTGATGGGTCCCACCCAGCATCTGCAAGGATGGACAGTGACTCCTCTCCAACATGGTAATATTAAACCTACAGCACAACACACACACAAACACACACACACCACTAGATGGCATCTAACGCACAGCTTATCATCACTGGTAAATATGGTCAAATCAAATCAAACCCTTTCTGTAACATGTGTTTTGTGAAGGGAGAACATTGCAATCTATGATGTGCTGCCTTCACCCCAAAATCTCAACCAGTGGCTAAATGAAGAGCCCACATGTCCTCTTGTGTTCAGAGACAGCAACGCTTAAGGCGTCCCGATGGCCCACCTGGCAACACGCGTACCACAAGGCTCAAGTCCTTTGCGTGCCCGAGCCGGGTTCGAATCCGACCCGTGGTCCTTTGCCGCATGCCATCCCCTCTCTCTCCCCACCTTTCCTGTCTGCCCACTGTCCTGTCTAATAAAGGCAACCCCCCCCACCCCCCAAGAAAAAACAGCAACACTTAAACCCTACCTACAGTATGTAGCCTCTATAACCTTTACTTTATTTTTTACTTTATTGTCATTTAGCAGACGCTTTTATCCAAAGCGACGTACAACAGATTAAAATACATCACACAATTAAACATAGCAGAATAATGGAAATAGATTAAAACAGACAATATGTGATCATGATAAAAAATATGCATAGATAAAAATGATCAAGAGTGCAGATTATTACAGTGTATGAACAGCAGAGGGAGAGATAGGAAAATGGACGGTGAATAGATGAGTTTTTAGTTTTCTTTTAAATATGGGCAAAGGTGTGGCCATTCTAGCTGCAGGGGGGAGCTCATTCCACCATGTCGGGGCGAGAACTGAAAAAGTCTTGTTCGAGCGCCCCCTGTAGGGTCGCGCAGGGAGGGAGGGGCGAGACGTCCTGCACTAGTGGAGGGGCGGAGGGAGCGGTAGGAGGTTTGGAAACTGACCAGTGGCTGTAAATATGGAGGGGCTGTTTGATAGACTGCTTTGTAGGCTAAAACCAGGGTCTTGAATTTAATGCGAGCCAGGATGGGAAGCCAATGTAGATCGCGGAGGAGGGGGGTGACATGGGAAAATTTGTTTTGATTGAAAATCAGACGGGCTGCAGCATTTTGAATGAGTTGAAGTGGTTGGATAGTGGAGGCAGGATAACCATTTAGACATCTTTGCTCAGTGGGATTAGATTTGAGTGAATGAATGGGAAGGCTTACATTGACTCCAGTATCTGTAGCAGCAAGTCACAGTTGAGAAGCCCCTCAGTCACAATCAACACATAGGGCACGTTGTCCTCTAGGCACCAAGAGGCTGTATCACTCTCTTTTGGAGGAACACAAAATACAAAACGTCACTTTATCGATCAATCAATTTTATTTTTATATAGCGTCAAATCACAAGAAGAGTTATTATCTCTTCCCGACAAACTTGCAATAGTAGTGTAAAACAGGTATATCCTCCGATAACTGACCAGCGTTGGGGAGGACGGTGTGGAAGGTGAGGTGACCGATGCTCCTCTCCCTGCAGACCGCGGCCCACGGAGAGTGGCCTGATTGGTCGTACTCCACCAGCAGAGAGAAACAGTGCCAGGGGAAGTCGGCGCCTATATGCTGGCCACTCACCACCGCACACACACTGTCACACACGCTGGGCAAAGAGAGAGATGCATGGCTTTCTCAAAGTGACTACAGAACTTTCTTCAATACGGTATCGTGGATTATTTAGCATTTTCATACCACCATGTAGTTTGGTGGCCACAGCGTGGCCGAAACATGTTGGAGTTGGGAGTTGCTGTTTTCTTTTAAACTAGCTATGAAATAATTTTATTTTTATTTTTTTTGGCTTGAGGAATGCTTTGGAATTCCTCCCTTTTTCACTAAGCAACAACTCAAACCAAAGAGTTATTTGAACTATGAGTGTAAATGAGTGCTGCTTACAGTTCAATCTGTAACGACACTACAAACCCACCTGTTCACCACTCTGGCACCAAACAATTTGGATTCTTCGGGACACACCGCTGTTACAGCTGCACCTGAGATGACAAACAAAACTTCAAGATACTTCACTGCTTTGGCTCGTGACGGGTTATTGTGATGGCTGGGATGGGAGAACACAATTTGTTGTATCCCAAAGTCAGAAGTGATCATGCAAGCTGTGCAATTCTACTGGATCTAGAAACTGCACTAGGCAAGATTTGTATGGAAAATACACACGTTTATTTGTTTATTTAAATGGATCCCCATTAGCTGACGCCAAGGCGCCAGCTAGTCTTCCTGGGGTCCAGGCAGCTATATACATCACATAACAGACAATCAATAGAATATAATACACAAATAGAATATACAAATAGCATCAACTAAAATATGTATATCATTAAAAACATGCCTCACATAAAAAAAGACAAAAGAAAACAATGGGTAAAAGCTCATTTAGAAACAGATAAAACAATCTGGCAAGGTATGCAAGACAGTAAATATATACAAAAATATATCTTCAGAGGAAGACCCTCAAGGGTGTCCCAGAGACCACAGTCAGGCTACGGACTAAAGTTGTGTGTGTGTGTGTGTGTGTGTGTGTGTGTGTGTGTGTGTGTGTGTGTGTGTGTGTGTGTGTGTGTGTGTGTGTGTGTGTGAAGTCTAGTATTCCTTTTGAAGCGAGCCTTTGCTTTGATGTAGCAAACATCACCAGGAAGGCTGTTCCACGATACGATTAGACTTAGGTCAGGGTCAAGTTATCAGACCACCACTTGCTCCTCTTGTGGAGTGTGTATGAGTTTCTCCTATTTGCCCAGGACTCGCCAACGTCACATGTTTTTCCTCACTTGTGCTTTGGTATAAAAACGATCACAGACTGTCGGGGTTTTTAAACACGAGTGTGCTGTGTGCAGTTTACCGGGTTTAAACTGGTGTTGATAAGAAGTTGGTTGAAAGACATGAAGACTTCCTTACCAGTCACTTGGCTCAGGCCTTCGGTGAGCGTGGTTCTGGCATCGTCAGAGTCCACTGTTATGACTAGAACCTGTAACAAAACACATCAACCAGGATCACAGTGGGTTTAAAAGAAAATCATATCATGGATACAGGTAGAACTGCATGACTATGGCTAAAATGCTAATTGTGATCATTTTGCTAAATGTTTTCAACATGATTATCAGTCATGATTAGTCTTTTGTTTATCTTAAATTATTTTTACTGCACCATCTTACAGTAGATTGCAACAGCATCCGTGCCTACTTTCAACTGCAGCAGGCATTTTAAATGAAGTGAAACAAAATAGGATGTGTCAAAATCACCAAATCATATCGACTAAATTTGTGGTGTATATGATCACACGTTATTAATTTGTTCAGCCGAAGACCTGGGCATAGTTTTGCTCTTGAGGTGAACACTGACTCTGTCCATGTTGTTGTGTCCCTTGGTGCTGTGCAGCCATGCAGCCAGCTGGTCCTGCATCTCCAGCAGTTTGTTGTTGGCCTCCTGGTTCCTGTGACTGATGAAGAGGAGGATCTGCAGCCTCCTCACCAGCTGCTCCAGACTTTGACCCGCACACGCCTCTGCTGCCTTGGCCAGGTATTCTTGTTGTAAGGCCAGACGTAAACAGAAGAAAAAAGGCTGTTAAATATCACAACGTTAAATGAAAAACATCCTCAGAACTGGAGTCAATGTTTTGACCTGTCAGCAATGGTCGCACGTTGTTACTGACCCACAGCGGTGCGGAGGTCGCACTTCAAGAGCAGATCCCTGACTGTCACCAGCACATGGATCACGGCGACCTGGTTGAAAAGTTGTTCCTGTTCTGCAATGCAACAACAGGAAGGGATTTTATTTTACACCCTATGCATGTGGATTTAGCGGATTAATAGCTGCATACTAAACATTTCCTTGCTGTAAATAAAACCTCTGACTAGCTCCTCGCCGTGTCCCTGTGTCCTGCACAGCTGCTTCTCCTGCTGCTTGAGGAGGAAGTGGCTTTGGTCTGGGGCCAGGCTGCTGAAGTCTCCCCAGGCCGGAGAGCTGAGGCCCAGCTCCTTGGCTCTGCAGAGACGGGGCTCAGCGAAGGACAGCAGCTCACAGTAGGCGTGCCACTGGCTCTCTGCAGGGCAGCGGGAGAACATGAGGCTTACAAACACAAACTTCCAACAGCATCTGAAGTTCAGCCAGAGACACTTATGTAAGAAGTTAAGGAGTTTGAGCCATTTATTTCAACAAATGGTTATAAGTGTGTATTTCTGCATGGTGTGCAATAAACCCCCAATGGCAGAGTAGATATGAAGTATATCGTTCAATATGATATGACAGCTATAACATGCAACCATGCATAATTCAAAGATAGCTTGCACAAACATCCTGTGTACGGATTAACAACAGGAAGAGGCTGGGTGAGGGGGAGTTTTGCAGAAAGCGGCAGTGGCATGAATGAACACTAGAGGGAGATTGTGAGCTGTCCGATTATAGAGTGCTGGGTTCGGCATGGGACCTAAGGGATTTCATTCCCCATTAATTCTCCCATAGACGTTTTGAAAAATCCCTAAAAAAATAGTTTTAGTTGGTCAAACTGTTGCCTCGCAGCAAGAAGGTCCCGGGTTCGAACCCCGGTCTGTCCCGGGTCCTTTCTGTGTGGAGTTTGCATGTTCTCCCCGTGTTCCTGTGGGTTTCCTCCCACCAACAAACATACATGTATGTTAGGGGTTAATACTCCTGTCAGTGCCCCTGACCAAGGTACTGGCAAAAGAACTGGAGTTGGTCCGCGGGCGCTGCACTGCGGCTGCCCACTGCAGACCAAAACTAAATGGGGGTGAATCGCCTTTTTTTCTTCTTTTTTTCTCCTGATTCTGAATATCTACTGAATCGCATGGTTTGACCAAGTACAACTCTTTTTATAAGGATTTTTCAAAATGTCTGGAAGAATGAAAGGCAATGAAATCTCCCATGCCAAACCCAAACGAGGGCGTGACTTAGGCACTCTATAAAGACTGCCTCATTGATTTCTTTGAGTGTGATTGGTTATTGAGAGTCAGCTGGTACTGATCAGGTGATGTGTTGCTTGGATGGCATAGCTGGCGTGCACGACTTCAGTGTTCTGCCTGAACTAATGTATTTACTGCTTTTGCCGAGAAAGATCGTGTATGATACTCTAATTTGGATACTCGCAGTTGTAGGTGACGCGATCGTGCTGGGAATGTCTCGTACCTGTAGCCTGGACCTGAACAACTTTGCTGCCCGGCCTGTCCTGAGGCACAGGTTGACCACTGCCTGGTTTGTGCTCTCTGGTAGCATTTCCTACGACAGCACCACTCGTATACATAGGCGCCCTATCTGGTCCCTCCTCTTGCTCTGGAGTGGGCTGCTGATCAGGCTGTGGCGTTTGTTGCTTCACCTTTGGTACTAATAAACACAGGGGAAGGTGAGGTTACGGTACAGACATGTAACACAGGGGAAGGTGAGGTTACGGTACAGACATGTAACACAGGGGAAGGTGAGGTTACAGTACAGACATGTAACACAGGGTAAGGTGAGGTTACAGTACAGACATGTAACAGTACAAGACCTCTTTTGACCTTTAAACCAGTGTAATCTAAGTGAAGTCACTTAAACATAAAACATGATAAATTAAACATTAAACCAAGTCATGATTGATCAGAAGAATGTTGCATTAGTTTGTGTTTATATCGTTTGATATTGTGTATTATCTTAACCTTGTGATTGAGTGTGCTGAGACCCTTGTTGGTGATGATGCACTTTAAATAAATAAATAAATGGATAATAATTTGAATAAGTAAAAATAATTTGATGGACCCAACTACAGGCTCCCGACGCACATACTGAAAATGTGTTGCGGCAGGAGAAATCTACAGCCGAGCAGAATGGCTGCAAGAACACAAGAGGGCGCTATGAGAATTGGCTTTGGGCTGCGCTTCACAGCCACATGGCGACAGCATAGTCTACCTGGAGTGCTGGCACAGCTCTGAGGTGATCCAGCGACAGAGGCTGTCAGCTCGGTTCTCAGACTCATGAAGGTGGACAGTAACAGAGGGTTCGGGTCCTTCTGTGGTGGACGTCTGGCTGCTGGAGACTGGAGACTCCCGGGACTGTTTCTCCCACAGAGTCTGGGAAGGACGGCGTGTTTGGGAAGCGAGGGAATCTGATCGGGTCGGCTCTCACCTTCAGCTCTGATGTCCTCCTTAAGAGTGGAGGAGATTGTTGCACATACTGGAAATATCTTTCCAGTACTGTCTTCTAGAGTGTTGGTGTTTCCACTGCTTTCTTTCTCATTATTTGGGGTGATGGCGTGCACCGAGTAGGCGTTCCCAGAAGTTTTGTATTTTTTGTGAGGGGAAGCACTTGTAGCAGTTTCAGCAGGAGAAACGGCATTTGCAGATTTCTCCAGGTGAGATGATGCAGTTGGGTGTAAGGGGTTCTTCAGGATGGACCTGGGTCCGACCCCGCTGACTGGGAGTAGGCCTGGAGGCGATGGGGACAAAGGCATGGAAGTGTACAGTAACAGTATGTAAGACATTTGCTGCAATGATACCAAATTCAACTTAAAACACAAGATTTTTTTATGGTCCCAGACGGGAAGTCTGGTGAGTCATTAAACAACATAAAAAATAAGCAATACACGTTCAATAATAAAATATGCTTTTATGAAAATTACATTCAGATCATAGAGAAAATGTACAGCCATACTCGTCATATACTCTAAGACATCAGGGACGCCTGAACTGACACAAATTAGACCATCGGCCCCCATTTGATAAGACTTTGTCCCAGGGTCTCTCATCTGATAAGACTTTTGCTTTTAGATGGTTTATTACAGAAAGTGTATGAAACCCATGAGCAAAATACATACATACAAATACATTCTGTCACTGTCATCCCCAGACCTCACTTTGAGAACCTCTGCTCTAAGAACCCTGACGAGAAAGATACTGAAGCTCAACTCACCATCGATGTAGTGGGGGGTCAGTGTTGTGAAGTTTTCCACCTTATCCACCGTGGCGGCACGAAAGGTTGAGCTCATGCTCTCTGTGAACTCACGGGAGCGGGACAGGTACACCTCTGGCACCCCTGTCCCCGTCTGGGACAGCAGTTTGTCACCGACACTGACAAAAGCCTCTTTATCCATCTGAAGTAATTTCAGGGCTTCAGACAGAGGCTGGAACTTGACAGCTGCTTCACATACTTGAGGCTCTGATGGAAAATAGAGCAGTTTGGATTCTTAATGTTCTGTGGTGTAATAGAGAGGCAAAGTGAACGTCACTTCCTGCTTCAGCACTGTACCAGAGATTTTATTCCGCAATTTATTTTCCCCATAGACATTTCATATAAATGCTTATAAAAAGAGGTTTACTTGGTCAAACCAAACGGTTCAGCTATATTTAGAATCGGGAGAGACCATAGAACATTTCACTTCGACCAAAACTTGAAAAACATATTTTCATTAAAACCCGTTACGTTTTGGTCCGAGTTAAATGTTATGCGATCTCTCCTGTTTCTAAATATATCTGAACCGTTTGGTGTGAACAAGTAAAACTCTTTTTATAAGCATTTTACGAAATGTCTATGGGAAAATAAATGGCGGATGAAAATCTCTGGTACAGTGCTGAAGCAGGAAGTGACGTTCCACTTTGGCTCTCTATGTACAGAGGTTCAGTACAGTACGTTTGGTTTGGTGGTCCTGTGTAGCTCAATGGTTAGACCATGACACCAAAACTGCCATGGTTCATGTCCCACTGACTGAACCACCCAGGCTAAAAAAATTCAAGATTTGCAATCAATTGTTCAACAAAAACGGTTTGCTGATAAACAAACAACCCATTAGAAATTGTGCATTCATATGAACATTCTACACCAAAATTTTGCAATTACCTGCCAACCTAAAGCGCATCACAGAGGTTGGGTGCTTCTCTGCATTCCAAAGTGCCAGCTCCATCAGCTTCTGATCTCTCTCTGACACCAGCTCCATCAGCTTCTGATCTCTCTCTGACACCAGCTCCATCAGCGTCTGATCTCTCTCTGACACCAGCTCCATCATCAGCTTCTGATCTCTCTCTGACACCAGCTCCATCAGCTTCTGATCTCTCTCTGACACCAAATATCTACAGAACAATTATTAGTATCACAAGAACTTGATTTCCTTCCTGGTAGCAGCCTGTAATTGAGATCATTTGCACAGTGATACATATAGCAAGGATAATCGCTACTATAATCTCACTTCCCCTATGACTGTCTTTTTCTATCAGAGCTATTTAAATGTATTTTATTTCCCTTGCCATTTTATACATTTTGAGATTCTGCCATTTTCCACCTTGTTTTCATATCAGTTCTGCGTTCCGATTCAGTTGTGTTTGCTTTTATTTGATTTGAGGTGAGATTTATTTTTAAATAAGCCCCTTGTTTTGTTTTCTCTTGTCTCCAGGACAAATCTGACTATGATATCTAGTAATAATAATAATTGGATTTATATAGCGCCTTTCCAAGTGCTTCACAGAATCATTATTCGTTCACACCATTCGTACTGGTGGTTCGAAAGCGTGGCAGTTACACATCGGCGCTCAACGGCCCCTCCGACCACCATCATTCATGTCTACATTCATGCCAATCATACGAGGCAAGGAGGGTTAAGTGTCTTGCCCAAGGACACAACGACAGCAGCTGGGAGGGAGCGGGGATCGAACTGCCAACCCTTGCGTCATTGGACGACCCGCTCTACCTCCTGAGCTAAAGCTGCCCCCAGCAGTCTATCAGCAGTTTGACCACAGTGACCTGTTATCACTCACCGTGTGCAGAGTGGAGACAGCTGTTCCTCTTGGAGCTCAGAAATGGACAGACAGTGAAGGGCTAGACTGGCCGTGGAAGTAGGGGACAGAGTGACGTCCTGCTCCAGTTCAGTAGGAAGCACCATGCGTCCTTAGAGAGGAATTGAAAGCATACAGTAGCTGAGACCATGGGTAGGAAACTAGTATTACCAGCCACCAGCCAGATCCTTGTCAATCTGATTAGCAGCCACTCTGGAAGAAAACCATGCATCATTTAGAGCAGGGGTTCCCAACCTTTTTTGTGCCACGGATCGGTAGATAGATGGGTGGAAAAAGTTGCGGACCGGTTGTCAATTTTAATTCAAATAAAATAAAATAATAATAATAATAATAATATAAAAACATTCCCAGAAGCCTAATAATATAATAATAATAATAATAATAATAATAATAATAATAATAATAATAATAATAATAATAATAATAATAATAATAATAAACATAGGCTATAATATTATAGGCTGTGTGGTAGTTGAAACATAGTTTCAAGTTGACGTTTATTTATGTTTGTAAAAAAAAGTTTGTAAAAAAATATATAATTTTTGGACCGGGCTCGGCGGCCCGGTGGTTGGGGACCACTGATTTAGAGGCACTATTTTATTTAAAAATTCTAGTTGGCTGATAAAATAGTGGAAGTGACTGACTTGGTCGTAGCATCAACCATATATTCACTGACTAACACACACGAGGAATGACATTAAGTGCATGTTGACTGACTTATACCTGCAGACTCAGTGTCTATGAGGCATCCATTCATCTTGCAGTCAGCGATGGGCTCCTGTGCTACGTCAAACTGGGAAATATC
Source organism: Poromitra crassiceps (assembly GCF_964638095.1). Taxonomy (NCBI): domain Eukaryota; kingdom Metazoa; phylum Chordata; class Actinopteri; order Beryciformes; family Melamphaidae; genus Poromitra; species Poromitra crassiceps. The sequence goes on from NC_139631.1 coordinate 31,867,397, forward strand.
CGCTGCGAATAATGCAGCTGAAGGGGAAGCTGAAACAAGAGCAGGAGTCAGTTTGCTTTGCGATGCAGTGTAGCTGTTTCCCATTTGCCATTTGCTCTGAGAAACGGTTCCATCCCTCTCACCTTTACGAAGCACATCCAAGATTGGAAGTTGTTCCTCCATCACTTCAGGAGCAACATTCACAACTCCCCAAATGTTTGGAAAGAGGGGGCAGACTTCTCGTTTCGGTGCGAAAGTGTCCAGTTCAACCGGTAACATGAGAGACTACAGAGGAAAAGGATCAGCGGTAAGAGAAAGTCATTTCATCCATAACCAAATCATTTGGTCTCTTATCTATCTGTCTAGATTACCTCAGCGTTGATCCGCGTCTCTTTGCCAAACTCCTCGTAAATATATGAACAGGTCTGGATGTCACTGGTCTGTACGTCAGGAGGTGGCTCATAAGACGCATAGTGCCTGAAAGATCTGTTAGGTTGGGACATTATGATTAACCTAAACTAGGAGATGAATGGGGCGATCAGGGCAGGTGAATACTAAAATGCAGCAGCCAACTTGACTATCTCATCAGAAAACTATGATTAAAACTATATATATATTATATATATTCTGCCTTTAGGACAGTGGGCAGACAGGAAAGTGAGGGGATGACATGGGGCACAGGACCAGGGGTCGGATTCGAACCCGGGTCGGCCGCGCTAAGGACTAAGCCTTTGTGGTACGCGCTCTACCAGGTGAGCCACCGGGACGCTCCGAGCAAATGATGATTTTAAGAATAGAAAAGGAAAGTGGACGATGAGACAAACGTGTCCTTACCGTGTTGCACCAAAATATTCCTAATACCAACCACACTGAAGAAAGTACTGCAGCTTCTGCATCTCTCTCTTTCTATTTTAACAAGCCAACTACGATGGGAGGAATGGGACTTGTGAGCGATGGCTGGCTACCTGCCAATGTGGCTGAGAGAGTCAAACTTAGCAGCCAGTCAGGGTTGACCTGCGTTTCACTGCTGTGGCTGCTGTTCACTTTGCCCCGCGGGCACCAATATTGCCGCCAGTAAATCCTGAACTGCTTATCTGACCAGTAGCAAGCCAGCAAGAATTAAGATTAGACTTTTGGTCAACGTTTTTCCACAGTAAAATGCTATCTAAAAAATGTCACCTGAATATGGTGTCTTCAGACAGAGTGTCTCCTGTGGAGCTGAGCAGAGGGTCGGCCACGGGCAGGTTCCTCAGCCTGGACTTCATTGTCGTCAATGTGGGCAAATGTCTCTTAAATTGTGGCAGGCGATCAAGAAGCATAACCTCTTCTGGCAGCTGGAGATCTTTGAACGAGTTAGTCAATTCCCAACATGTTTCCAATAAAGCACTGCCAAAGTATGGTCATTTTGATGTATTCTAAACAATCATGCGACCAATATAGGGAATGGTGAAATTAAAATAACTAAAATAAGGAAATTCTATAAAAACGGAAGCATACACTATTACTTCTAATAACTTACCCATGTCCTTATTCGTGGAGTACATCTGGTCAGTTGAGCACTTGCAAAAGGATTCCAGACAAGGATCCTCGATCTTTGACTCGCTTAAGAGGGACAAGGCCTCATGCAGGTCTAGATCCTCCGGAGAGTTGGGATATGAACTGGGTATCACCTCTACGAGATTCTCCTTCACCTGACTCACAGTGACACCCAACCTGGAACATACAAACACTTTGAATCAAAACGACTGGGCTTGAACTCGTAAGCAAGTCACTGAATGATGACTTGCTGGTGTCTATTGGAAGGAAAGGGGTGCACAGTAACATCCAATGTACACCAGATGCGTTACGGATGCGGTAAAAACTGCCGGATCAGACTCTCGCCTAGCCTGGGTAAACCCAGCCCCCAGTGACCTGCTCTCAGACAGACCCTGCTCACTAGTCACAACTGGTAGTGACTGAGAGCAGGTCCGAGAGCAGGTCACGTGGCGGCTGGGTTTACCCAGGCTAACTCTCGCCCATGTTAATAGATGGACAATACATGTGGTATGGAAACAATATGCACCTGTTCCATTTTTGTCAGATCCCGCATGTGTCTGACAGATTACATGAGAGTGGGTCTGTTCATAGCCGTACCGCATCTGTTCCGGAGCTGGTGGACATGAGCCTTAAGGCAATTTCTAACTTCTGTTTGAAAGTGCCAGTACCTTTCTAGGAAATGAATTGGTTGTCCCTTCTCTGCTAGGTCGTCCAGCACAGATCTACCCACAAAGAGGTCGCCGGTGGAGATCCCCTTTCCTGTCGAGTGCATCAAGTATACCATTACAGTGGTTTCATGTATTCATAGAAATCCTTCAGTCAGGAATCAGTCATATCATGTGAGTTACATGCAGCTATACAGTCAGGCTTGTCAGTGAGCTTTTGTGAGAAGTGGAAGCAAAATTGTCGTTGGGGGTTGGCAACATTAGCAAGGAAGCAGCAACTAATACACACACACACACACACACACACATATATATATATATATATATATATATATATATATATATATATATGGAGGCATTGTGACAAGACTGATCAGTGATAGGGGAGCACACACACACACACACACACAGGGAGGCATTGTGACATCACTGATGCAATAACATTTAGTGAGCGTGCCAATAGGGCAGGTGAGGCCGAGCTACGGCCGAGCCTACGTATCGAGTATGCAAGATGCCTATATAATACATAAATGGCCTCATATAGACTGCCATGTGTACAGTGCAATGTTATTGAAGCAAAATTACATAACTTGCTTCACCCTTGTATTCTGCCCTTCAAAGCCACAGAGCAGTCGCTGTCTTTGTTGTAAAATTGAGGGGGGGGGGGGAATGAATTAAAAGTTTATCTCCTTCCCTGAAAAGTAGTATTGTTAGCACAAAATGGATATCATATATAATTTAATATTGTAACGTGCTCGCTTTATCCACCCAGACGCAGGATCGCTAGACTATGATGTGGGTACTGTATAGTTTTTGTTGAATGTGTAGACACTTTGTAAGTCGCAATGTACCTCTGGTCCACGGTGTCCTGTAGGTGACCTCAGGCAGGTTACCGGTGTGGGGGTAAAGGTCACCGTTACTGGGGTCGTAAGGCATTGGCAGTGCCAAGCAGCTCATTGTTACCTTTAGACTTGTAGAGGTCTGAAACAAGGACAGTATGAAAGAGTTGTCAATAGAACAGAGTAATGAACAGAAAAAATCTGTAATAAATTATAATCTACACTCACCTCACAGACATAGTCGAGATGTTTATATTTGATTGCAGGGAAGATTTCACTAAATTCACTTGACACAGAGCTGCCATTTTCAGACCTGAGAGCAAAGCAGGTGACATGGGAAAGTGCCAGGGATGTAGTGGTAAATAGAGGTAGCCTATATTTTCAGAAAAGCATTGATTTGTGCCGTTTTTCGTCATAGTTAGGTGGTGTATCCTCCACTCACTAGAGTTAACGTTATCCCTAACTAGTTCCTGACTAGTTCATCATACTGTAAACTTGAATATAATCATCACAGTACAAGACCAGGCTATTATGGGTCTTCTAGCGTGGCTAGGCTCAGTAGCCAAACTTAGTTACAGAAGGCTAGCTAGCTAGGTTAACAACTTCCAATTTAGCGACCCCCCCTACCCAAACATTTCCACCATTGACATATGATTTCCACCAACACAATATAACGTTAGAACTTCAGCAGCACAAATACAACATAACTTGAACAGATTTAACAATATGGAACTTACATATTGGCATAGCGTTACCACGTTTCACTTGTGTTGAGCTGTTTGACTTTGTCACAGTTTGTCTCCTGCGCGCGAAACTGACAAGCGAGAATAATCAAAGATCGTCTATGAATTGGAAGATGAAAGATGACTCACTCAGAGAGAGAGGGAGATACTTTGACTTTTGATGTTCCTTTAATTGTCTGGACGTTTTGCCTACATATGCCAGTCCACATGGACTGTATTAAATATATCACATGGGTGGACGCACAAGTGATCACACTGTTCATTTTGAACCGTTTCCCTGTGTGCGGGTGACTGAAAGAAGTCATTTTGGAGGACTCAGCACAGCGACCACAACGATCATTTCCATTTGAAAGTGAGCTTAACAAGGTCTGACTCTGTGCTGCAGTGCTCTGGGCCTGGAAGTCAGCATGATCACAATTCTCCCCCCGTCTAAAAGGAAAATAGGCTTGGTGGTATGTGAATTGGGTGAGTATGTGGTGACACGTTACTGAAAATGTTTGATCTTTTCTGACACTCTTTTTCAGTAACTCTGAGCGGGGCTTGTTTAAAGCTAGGGTGACAGCATTCTCAACCCAATCGGATGAGTAGGCCTCTTTGTAAAAACTTGGACTTCGTAATCAATGGACTTTTTAATCAAATCATCAGTAGAGGAACAAACTCTCCTCAATCTATAAAATTGACTTATATGTAGATATCTTTAAGAGGAGTGGGATGAAGGCTGGTGGCCAGTAAAAGTGTGTTTCTGTGTGTATATTTTTGGTATAGTGTAGTGTAGTAGATCATTATTCTTCATTACCCACATGTCCAGAAAATGTACTTTATCATATAGACTCCAAAGAAAATATTTCAGTCAAAACCATTCAATAAGGTCACAAACTAATTTAATTCATCACAGCTGCCTTTATATAAACAAAAAATGTCATCTATATAGCGAACCCACTTGAGAATCTTAAAATGATGATTCAGAGTAGGATTAAATACATACTTATTTTCAAAATAGCCCATAAACAAATTTGCATAGTTTGGTGCAAAAATGGAGCCCATACTTGTACCAGAGACCTGTAGGTAAAAATCTTTTTCAAAACTGAAATAATGATATTTCAGAACATATGATGCCATGTCAATTATAAATTAATTAGGTGGCATGGCAGCATTATCCCGGCTCTCCAGGTAGAAGCGGAGGGCTTCAAGGCCGCCCCCATGAGGTGTAAAGACTTGTGGCGTCCAAAGTTAGCAACATCACATCAACAGGGAGGTCAGATATATTGGACATTTTCTCTATAAAATCTGTAGAATCACGGATATAGGAGGTACCTCACCCAGCTTCAAACCATTCAGAACAGTAAAAACATGTACCAAATGGCGGCATCCATGAAAAACATGTACAACAGTTTCATTGGCATCACAGAACGGACATTCGCTGCTGACCCCTGGAGTAACCCGGGCTAGAAACCTATTGGTCGCCATGAAGCACCCTCCACTGTAAGTCACCAGACCTTTTTGGGAGAGGAAGCTTGTAGAGCACTCTCCACCTAAACTTTACGGGGCTCTGGTCCTCTATCACATCCTCCCACTGATGCTCCCTGACATCCTGTAAGGCCCCCGGGTTCTTCACCTTAACAGGCTGCATACAGAGCCTTGCTGCCTGCCTGTCTGAACCTCCCCAGGCTCGGAGTGGATACAGCAGCCTCCCTGCAGCATCCTGCCAACCCCCATCCTCAGCAGATACCTCCAGTTCTGGAAACGCTGGAGTCCCGTCCACCTGTGGCACATTAAAGCAGTCCCGCACATTGTCCGGCAAGTTCCTCAGGACCTCCCTCAAGAACCCTCCACCAGTCTCAGGGAGGTCACCCCTGCCCGCTGTGCCAGCTCATGGGGGGATTTCCACCCCCCTCCCCCACGGAGACCACAGGTGGCCCAGCTTGGTGATTCCCCCAGCCGTGAAGCGGTGTCTCAGCGTGGCAGAACATGTAGATCCCAGTGGCAGCAAAGGGTTGTGGAAGATGGGCTCCTCCCACAGCCATGGCCCCGGCCCTACACCTCCCCCTCGTGTAGGCCTCAGCAGTCTCCAGGCTCTCAGAACAGAAGTGTAGAATCCTGAGAGCCCCGCTGTGTTCAGACCGTCATGCTCCATCAGGAATAACTGGCGGTCCAGCCTTCCACAGCAGCCCACACGCCGGTTCCCCCCAACAGACACCAGCATGGTACAGCAGTCTCTGTGCCGCCTGGAGCCGAAAAGCTGCCACTCTGCTCTCCAGATGTATCAGCCCTTGTCCCCCCTCCTGGACAGGCAGGTAGAGAACATCGGGCCAGTGATGGCCCGACCAGAAAAAATTCACAAGCTTCCTCTGGATTTCGGCCAGTAGGCCTCCAGGGTGATTGAGCACAGCCAGCTTATGCCACAGGGAGGACGCTACCAAGTTGTTAATGACCAGCACCCTCCCCCTATAGGACATAAAAGGCAGTAACCACTTCCACTTAGAAAGTATGGCATCGATAGGCTGTAGCCTCCCCTCCCAGTTCTGTGCTACATACCCCTCCCAGCCCAGGTACACCCCAACAGTTTCACACCTGTGTGACCCCACTGTAGGCCCCCAGTTAGTGGTGGAGGCGTCCCCAGAGCCTCACTTTTACCCCAGTTAACCCTGGCAGAAGAAGCCCTCTGATAAGTACGGAGGCAGTCCTCCACTGCGCTAGTGTCCTGCCCATCCCTGACCAGCACGGTCAGGTCGTCAGCATAGGGAGAGAGAGAGAGAGAAGAGAGAGAAAGAGAGAGAGGTAAAATCGGTAGAATCCAACCTGAATCAACCAGCTTAATGATGATTGTGTTGTATTGTATGTTGTTGTAGTATGTAGTATGAAGCAAGACAGGCTAGACAGCACAATAATCCACTTTGTAAGTTTTAGAAATACAAATGTCCTGTTTTTCAATGGGTTTCTCCTGCAGATGCTTGTTGATTTTTTTTGGATTTTATTGATTTTGCACTGTAAAGACAATACATGCCAAGTGTATTTCACCTGGAGGGGAAATTAATAAAATACAATACATATCAGTGCTTGGAGAGGTAAGAAACCCTGGAAGGGCTTATCGAGAACCTCACCATGTAGAAAATATATATATATATATATATATTTCTAAAAAATATATATATTATAACCAAGGAGATAGTACAAGTAATAATACATAGATAGTACAAAATAAAAAATAAAATAAAACAAAATAAACAAGCTTATTTGAGCAATACATCAAAAGAAATAAAAATTACAATGGCAACAGAAAAGAAATTAGCACAATTCCATTGAGGACAGATGTTCTTTTAGTTTTCTTTTATAGACTGGTAGGGAGGGTGAGCTGTCCATCAGGTGGATGTATTTGTTCCATAAGATAACACCTTTGTATTTGATGGATAACTGCCCTCTGGTGGTACGACAAAGTGGAAGATGCAGGAACTTAGATTGTCTAGTAGATCTGGGGTGAATGTTTGAATTTTTAAGAAAATAATGTTGAAAATGATATGGAAGTGTGTGACTCTGATACTGAACCTTGAAAAGAAAAGTACATGTTTCCACAATGTTTATGTTATAAACAGTCAATATTTTTAATTTAGAAAATAACCACAAGGGGGCACTACTCTATCAAAATGCAAAATACAGAGTCAACAAAGGTTGACTAGTGAATCTGTACAGGTCATTTAAAGGTCATTCTGTTTCTGTCCAGGTCTTTAATATCAGATTCTAATTTCTAAACATGTAATATGAGGAAACAAGACCGCAGTGTCCGGAGTTTTAATAAGATATCTTTAACTTCCTTTAATACAGGAAGAAATTCTATATCAGAGTAGACAGAAACTTGGATAAAAATGGGCTTATATTGTATTTCAAAGACGGATGTTAAGTGAAAAAACAAAGTGACTTTGTTGTTCTCTTTCTGAAAGTTGGGCGGGGTCAATGTTGTGTCTAGACAGTTCTTTTTAGATATCCGAGTTTCTAAAAATACCACTGTTTATGTGCTTTTAAAGTGTGTGAGGCACATTGTTTATGCTATTAGACTCAAAAAAAGAAAAAAAGTGTTCAGCTGAAAATGCCTCAGGTTGGTGTCTTTTTTATAACGCCATTTAAAGAGGTTTCGACGTCATCAGTGATATCTGAGTCTGGGAATTTCTATTTACTGGATGACAGTAAATCTTCTCACACTGGAGTGAGGACCCATAGCATGAATTCACAGTGACCTGACACTGCACCTAACTAACTCTGATGAAAGCAGCATTCTCTCTCTGTCTCTCTCTCTCTGTGTCTCTCTCTGTCATTTCACTCAAGTACTGTAGGCCTACTTAAGGTATTTTGAGGTAACTGTCACTCGTACTTTTACTCCAATACATTTCAGAGGGAAATATTAAGAGGACGTGGTTTACAGCGATTTTACAACAGCGAAGGGGTGTTCTAAGGCAGTGGTTTTCAAAGTGGGGTCCAGAGACCCCCAGGTTGCAGGGGTCACCAGCAAAAAGGGGAATCATTTATTTTCAATATAATAAGTAACACAATGACAGACTGTATGACTATTTTGGTCATGGGTTTCATGCACCTTTGTAATAAAACATCTAATAGCTAAAATATTATTAGATGCGGGGGGGGGGGGCCTGAGACAAAATCTGATCAAATGTGGGTCTGTGGTCTAATTTGTCAGGTTAGGGGTCCTTAAGTTTGAAAACCAGTGTTCTCAGGGATGCCGCTTAGCTGCTGTAAAATCACTGTTAATCACAGCCTCACAGGGTTTATTGTACATTCTACTCCACTACATGTATCTGACTGCTGTAGTTACTAGTTACTTTGCAGAATAAGGTTTTACATGAAAAACATGTAATAAACTCATAAAATCTGTTGAATTGTTAAGAGGTTAAACTCCCCAACAGTATATGTGAGCACTGAGCAGTTAGCCCTATAACAGAAAATACGTATTACAGGTTAATGCATCAAAAAAATGTAACCCTCTGAAAGGGACTGTCAAAATGAGTACTTTTATATTTAGGTACATTTTACTGCTAATACTTCACTATTTCTTTATTTCACTAAAGTCAACTTTTGAGTGCAGGACTTTTACTATTAATTAAGTATTTTTCCATTAAGCTATTGCTAGTTTTTCTTAAGTAAAGTATTTGAGACCATTTCTCTCCACTGCCACATGCCCACACCCCTCTGTGAAACGTATCACACTGGCAAACGCTTCAGTGATCCGGTATGAAACTCAAAAGTAGCTGAAAATCCCCAAATGACACAAGAGTGCTCGGCATAAATGGAGCACCTTCTCACTGCACCCTCTCAAGTGGCTCTCGAGTTACCGACAGGGGGATTGCTGCAAAAAAAATGGTAGAGCTGCACAATGAAAATCAACACAATCTTCTAAAGTTGACGCCTAGAAATGTTTTTGCAAATGTCTCAGCTAGGGAACTCAAACCCTGGACACAAATTTCAATTTCAACCCTAACCCAACCCTCTTTTCTGCGGGCTTATTGTGTTCGTATTGGCATGATGTGCGACTTGCCCTTGTATCACAGTAACCTAGAATGACAGGACAATAGCTTTTCATCGCATCAGTATTTTGTTCACTTCCTATAGGCTATTGAGGTCTTAACATCCTCCCCGTTTGCTACCACACATCGTCGCTGTTTGAAATGTGTTTCTACAAGAATAGAGATACTTACATTTGTTATATGGTGTACATACAGTACACAGAAAGAGCACACACACACACACACACACACTCACACACACACACACACACACACACACACAGCCCTGTCATCTGAGACCACTGTAGGCTATTTGGGTCAGTCCAGGTTTTCTGCCCTCTTGGTGCAGTTGAGAATCATATAGTTTCGCAGCTTCTCCCTCCCTGCTATTATGTTCCCTGCTTTCGGTCCAAGTTTCTTTTACATTGTGTTTCACTGTAGAGCAGAGTTGGCTTTCTTTCTAATAATGATTCATACTGAAACCACCATCTAACCCATTTGCTGTATTACTGCAACATCCAGCAGATTTTTGAGACAGTATTTCGATTTTTATTCCAGTTCAAGATAATGCAAATACAACAAGATCTCATGTCAGTGTTTCACTATTGATTCACAACTGAGGTTCTCATTCATTTCATAACAGCCTTACACATTTCATCAAGAGCCACATATATTTATGTTGGTCATTTATTTTCAAAACAGCCCATCAGATCATTTCAGAGAACGATTACATTATCCATGAGTGTTTACATCTGCTCAGAAGCTTGCACAGTTGCACTACAGTTGCACATTTATTTGACCTGTTGCAGTACTTTGTTTCTTAAGACGTTAAAATAAGAGTAGGGAAGAAGCAGGAGAGCTAGTCATGGTACGATTTGATCCACATGTGATTTTAGAGGCTTGGGTGGAGTCGCCTCACTTCTTGCGCTCCTCGATCTGCTCCACCTCACTGGACTCATCCACCACCTTGCCGTTGATCATCGTCTGAGTGACGACCTTTACGATCTTCCTGGTCCTGATTTCAGGCTCTTCTGGAACACAGTAAAACCAGGATTATTCCCTTTAAAAAAAAACACACACTATAAGATTGACCTTTGCCTGTGTGATGTGGCAAACCGTGCATGGTTAATGGCGTGCTCTGGCAAGTAAAAGTATGGGTAGTGGTGGTAGGATAGAGAAGCGAGCTTGTGACCGGAAGGTCATCGGTTCAATCCCCGGGACCGGCAGGATAAATCTGGGTGGGGTCAAGTAAAAAGCAGTGCTTGCCCCTCCCTCATTACCACCACTGAGGTGCCCTTCAGTAAGGCCCTTAACCACAAATGCTCCAGTGGAGCTGGTCAGCAGATCAGAGTGCGGCAATTTGGATTTTTGGTAATTTCGTCCTTCTGATTATTATTTTTTCCCGCCTGTTGACTGACCGCTACGCTGCGTACTTACACTAAATCAAATTCCTCGTATGTAATCTGATGACCTACTATATCGCAAATCAAAGTGATTCTGGCTGGTCTGTGATTCATCACACCAAAGGGACAAGAGAAGCAAACGATCTGACAGTGGTCAGTGCAGCTTCCTCAGGATGGAGCACTCGCTCAAAAAAGTTTTCACTTGTCATTTCCTGTGGGTGGAGAAGCATCACGATACCCGATACCAGAATTTTATTTGGGGAGATTCGGCCAAACATAAAGGATCTTGATAAGCGGGGATGGATTGCTTTTCCACTACTGCAGCACTGCTTAGTGCTTTGTGATTCATGCTGATAATTCAATAGAACGCTGTTATAGCATGCCAACAATGACAATAGATGAAGAAGAAACCGGCCATGCCCAAAAAATATGAAACTGTTAGAGCGACCGCAGGGAAACTATCCATTCAACAACAACGGCTCATATTCCCATCAGAATGAGCCAATGTTGGCCGACTAACAAGAGGTGTTCTACCACAGTGGTATCCTGTGAGAGCTGCCATCTTTGCCATGTGGAGTAACTCTATAACAGTATCTTGTAGCACGTTGATCAATTCAGGAGGTAAAACAAGCTGTGCTTACTTTTTGGAGGCGGAGGTGTTTCCTTCACCCTGTGAGACAGAAGCACACATCAGGCATCAAAAAGCTTTAAAAGGCTACATCCTTGCAATGACAATGTAGGTTCTTCTTCTTCTAGTTTATGATTTTGACTAACTATTCGATCATGATTCCTTCAAGACAAATGTACCAATGTTTTTAAATAGAAAATCAATTGGTCTACATTGCGTACTGAAATGTGCTCAACAAAAAGTATAATGTTTTAGAACTGTATGTATTAGTAACTTATACTGGCAGCAGTGTCCAAAACCTTCGCAGCCCTAACCGAGTCGTGCATCTTATGAGCAAGCGCGATATCTCAGGAACGCCTTGGCGGAATTTCATCACATTTGGCTCAAACGTCCACTTGGAATCAAGGATGAACTGATTAGATTTTGGTGGTCAAAGGTCAAGGTTACTGTGACGGTGACCTCACAAACGCCATTTTCCAAACTCGTTAACGCGATATCTCAGTAAAGCCTTGATGGAATTTCTTCACATTTGGCTCAAACATCAAAGTCTGGACAGACACGGATGTCGACTGCTCACTTGCTGGCGGAGGCATATATCTGCGGTGCGCTCGTTCTAGTTGAATTCGGTAAATAGGACAGACTAAATTGGCAAAAATGGCTAATTAGTGTCCAAAATGAGTGAACACAGTCTCAGCACCATGGAGCGCGCCATTCGTTAGCTACTGATGGAGCACACCTGAGCGGGCCCGACTAAATGGCCAGCGGTTGTGTGCTCCAACGGGTATCAGAACTAGTACAAGGGGTGATGAGGGAACCACTCACACTTCCTCTCCCTCCAGCAGCCTCCTGTAGGTGGCGATCTCCATCTCCAGGTTCTGCTTGATGCGCAGCAGCTGCTCGTAGTCGGTCTTGTTGCGCTGCATGTCCAGACGCAGCTGAGACAGCTCCTCCTCCAGCTGGGTCAGAGAGGCCTGGAGACGTTCCATCTCCATGGAGTACTTATGCCCAGTCTCCCCCAGGTTGCCCTCCAGCACGCCCACCTGCCAGCAGCACATAGAGTAGGTCGAGGGCAATAAGAAATAACAATAACTTATAGAATAACATACAATACACGTGCCGTGTACAGCAACACAAACACACACAAACGTGTCCACATCATTTTAAGCTGCTACGTGTGATAGAGGCCACCAATGGACCCTTCTCACGGGGGCCATTTTGTGTCAAAAAGGCAGGGGAAACACAGGTGCAAGCAAAACACTAATGAGGGTTTCCAACTTCCATGATTGGAATTTGGAAACCCTCATTAGTGTTTTGCTTGCACCTGTGTTTATCCTGCCTTTTTGGCACAAAATGGCCCCCGTGAAATGGGTCTATTGTCCTGACCACGATCCCAATAGTTTACTGTATGGATTAGGAGGTGTGACAATTAATTTGACCAAAAATATGCATAGCTATTTACAATGGTGGCACAGTCCACATCAACCCTAATGGCAGCCATTTTAACAACACCATGGTAAATCACTGATGTGGTCGAAAGATGAAAGCCCTATATCCAAAGTATTCCCATGATGCCACATGCATTTCCTACCAATATGGCGTTTTACAATACACACAGCTCATTGGCTGGGTGTGTCATTTGATTGTAACCACCTGTTAATTGCTTACAATCACCTGTTATTCTCCTACCAAGATGGCCGTGTGGTGTGACTGGTGATGTAATAGAATACTACCAATAGTCTTAGCTCGATATTGTTTAGACAGAGCATACATATCAATCTGGAGAGCATGTAGACTTTGAAGGTCCACAAAGGAGTTCTCACTGTTCAAACAAACGTCAGACTTGCCCAACATAATTCCCAGTTCTTCACAGAGCCAATGTTGCCCTGAATGTTTCCCTGTGGAGCTGCAGCATCATCCATTTACGACCCTCAATACCTCATAGGGTGACCATACGTCCTCTTTTGCCCGGACATGTCCTCTTTTCACGTCCTGTCCGGGGTGTCCGGGGGGGGTTTATTAATTATTGAAAATGTCCGGGTTTTCACAGGACCATTAGGCATAACGGTGCCTGGCGCTTTAAATAGTACTCTGTTGCGTGTGACGTAATCCCTGAGAGGCTGCCTCCCTTGTGGGCGGCTCTTGTGTCACTCACAAACACAGAGAGCTGACATCGGAGCAGCACTGGCTCCGAGCCTCCTACTACAAAATTCCCCACTTACCATCCTGGTCGGGACAAATGGGAGGCGGAGTGCACTGTGTGCAAAGCTAGTGTCCCTTTCAAATAAAGGTGCGGGGGATCTGAAAGCTCACATGGACACAGACAAACATAAGAAAGCTGTGCGGGGGGAGAGTTCGTCTACAAAATTAACGGACCGGGAAAACGGACGATTTGCATTTCATACTGTGAAACACCACAACAGCTACAGGTCCATGGATTGCACTAATAGTGCCTTGAAGTAATATTGATAGTATTATATTAATATTGAAGTAGCCTAATTTTTGGTTTGTTACGGTTTTATTATTTACATTATTACATTGACAATATTGTAAGAGATATTTTGTTAAAATATTTTCTAATACAGAGGTATTATTTATAACATTATTTCATATTTTTGTATTTATTTTTCCAGCAAGACTTGAAAAGAGTATTTTTTTGTATTATAGGCTATAATAAAGTATCTCGAGGCGGAGCCGAGTGTCCTCTTTTTGGAAATCAAAATATGGTCACCCTAATACCTCACCACTTGACCAGGACCGGTATAAGGACTGTCAGCGCCACAATATCTCTCTATTCAATACTGTGGGCGAACGATCAGGTTGAGCAAACACACCATTTAGGTATTTCTGTCTCCAGTGAAGACCTGAAGCTGCTCTACGCTCTGTTTTCACATGTAGCGGTGACACAGACAAAACATGTGCTTGTTTGACTCCGGGATCTGTCGCAGTGATTGATTATAGGAGCAGAGTGAAATCAGCGTGTACATTGTATCGCTATTAGCTCTTTGTTGACAAAGAGAAAACAGCTGTTACCTATAGACAGGCCTGGTGGGTGTGTGTGTGTGTATGTGTGTGTGTGTGTGTGTGCAGGAGGGACCAGGTGAGGAAGAGGTGAGTTATTGGGTTTCAAAGTAGCGGTGAAATGGTACAGTAGTTAATGTGAGACTTTATAGAGAGGCAAAGTGGAACGTCACTTCCTGCTTCAGCACTGTACCAGAGATTTTCATCTGCCATTTATTTCCCCATAGACATTTCGTAAAATGCGTATAGAAATAGTTTTACCTGTTCAGACCAAACGGTTCAGATATATTTAGAAACAGGAGAGACCACATAACATTTCACTCGGACCAAAACGTTTAAAGAATTTGCGGATTTAAAGAAAATCTTTTTTCAGTGTACCGGTAGTTGTTTTTAGTTTTGGTCCGAGTGAAATGTTCTATGGTCTCTCCCGATTCTCAATATAGCTGAACCGTTTGGTTTGACGAATAAAAACTATTTTTATAAGCATTTTACGAAATGTTTATGGAAAATAAAATGGCGGATAAAAATCTCTGGTACAGTGCTGAAGCAGGAAGTAGGCAGTCACTTTGCCTCTCTACTAATCCCTACAGGGAATTTCTCTTTTTGCTTGTCTTTTTTGTGGTTGCTCAAGGACATCTTTGTGAATGCTTGCTGACTCACCACGCCTACATATCAAGTTTTTGCATTTTTCTTCTCCCCAATTGTACTTTACTTGCCAAACTCCCCCTGCTGCCCCAGACGGTTGTTGCGCCACCCCCTCTGCCGATCTGGAGAGAGAGCCGTAGACTAGCACGTGCTATCTCCGATACATGTGCAGTCGCCTTCTTTTCCTCTGACAGCACAGAGTTTCACTGGCAGGACGTACTGTAGCGTGTGGTGGGGGGGATCACGCTATTCCCACCCAGTTCCTCAACCCCCCTGAACAGGTCGCGTCCCGACCGACCAGAGGATGGCACTAGTGCAGCGACCGGACACATACCCCACTCTACCCAGATGCACCCCTACATTGAGGACGAAGGTATTACTGTGTCCCCCACCATCACAATCTCGGTGTACCCAGTCCCACCATGCAGGAAAGTAATCTATATGATTTAGTTGAGGTTGATATGCCCAGAGAATGAGATGTTTGCTGCTTCACAGTGTTTAGGTGTGTGTATTTGCTGCTGTACCTGCTTGCGCAGATTGTCGAGCTCGACCTCCAGCGCCTGCAGGAAGCGTCTCCTCTCGTGAAGCTCGCTTTGGGCACAGCGCAACGCCTCGTTGCTCTCCTTCACCTCTGACTGCACTGCGTCCAGCTGTGCAGCACAAATACATAGTAGACATACACACACACCAAAAGGCTATCTCATGTCTGGAGTCTGGAGTCTAATAATGCACTGTTCAAAAATGCAGAAACTCATACAGATGTTACTCATTTAGTTCCACAGTACTGCTGCAGCGGTAAAGGTGCGGGGCTTTTGCAAAACTAAATGAGTAACATCTGTAGAGAAGCGGAACATAACTTTAAATACCTGAGAGAGAGATTGGAGGAGGGAGTTGGGACTGACCTTCTTGAGGTACCAGGTCTCGGCTTCCTCCTTGTTTTTGCGGGTGATGCCCTCATACTGGACCCTGAGCTCGGCCATGATGCAGCCCAGGTCGGGGCCCTGCGCCGCGTCCACCTCCACGTTCACCTGCTCGTTGGCCAGACGCGACTTCAGGGAGATCTTCTCCTGCACGGTACAAAGAGCGAGGCCAGGACTGTGGGTCAAGCGCTGCTGCACAATTTTATAGTCTGATGAGTTTGATGAGTTTAGCGACTCATCGAAAGCCTGAATAGCTGATTGTTTCTAAATGACTCATTGCACTCTATCTCTCGACATGGTTGAACTATTCTAGTTTTACTTGGGAACTTCTCTTTTTTGTCATTGATCATTTTGATCAGACTTTGTGTTCAGCGTTGCTATATGAATCATACTAACCAGTTGGATAGCACTGTTTTGTAACCACATTGTTGTCTAAACATCGCCTCTCTCCCTCCTCACCGATGCACCTTTTGTCCTGTTCATTTGGTTAATGTCCTTTATGTTGTCTAGTTATTTTCCCATAGTATTAGCTAATAAATTATTGTTTAACACCTTAAGTGCCATAGCCGAAATAATTCGTCTTACATAATCCAACGCTTAAGTGCCAGAGCCGAGTTTACTCGTCTTACATAAACATTTTTTTTTTTTTGACGGTGGTACATCAATCAACAACTTTTACATCTTCGAGATCACTATTGGAGCAAGATAATGTGTATAATCTATTTTACCGACCCACTAAGTGTTGACAGTGCTCCCCCAGACGACCGAAATCAAAGAAAAAACTGCCGCGGGACCAAGCCGTTCAAGGAAATGCCGTGGCGATTTTACAGTAACAGACTTGTCTTGCCTGAGAGCGGCCGCGCACCGGCAGCAGCACACAGAGAGCGGAGAGCGATTTGCAAAATAGATCATAGGTGAAACACACTTTGAAACACCTCAGAAAGGCCAGAATCAACATCTGCCCATCGCCCACGCATTCCCCGGCCCATCTTGACTCGCACAAGGAGCGTCTGCACGCAGGCAAGCAGGCAGGCCAGTGTTGCCAGATGGCAAATGTTGAATTATCGTACCAGAGGGTCAAAATTATCGTTTTTGGAGTGAAATTATCGTACGCCCCCTCCCCAGCGCGGCGCGCCTTCGGCGCGCCAAAGTCGGGGGGACCTGGGCTGATCACAGGCTACTTTTTGGACTTGGCATGATCTTTCAACACTGTGATCTCAGCCTGCGTTGCAACAACAACAAAACACCCTGCACGTATTGGCTGCAAATATGTTGTTTGAAGAGATGATTGTATAAACAGATAGAGTGATAGACGTAGGATTCGTCTAAGTGTCACAAAATGATGAAATTATCGTACATTTGGGGGATTTTGGGATTATTGATCGTACATCGTACAGAGGTCGAAATTATCGTACAAATACGATAATTATCGTACGTCTGGCAACGCTGAGGCAGGCAGGCACACAGGCAGGCAGCAGCAAAAGCGCTTCTGACACGCCCGCTGTACAGCCAGGAGGAAGGAGAAGACACACGGAGGGAGGAGTTTAAATGAGAGGGGTGAATGAGAGGGGTGTTTCCTGTTGTTATGGAGGAAATTACTGTTCAAAACTATTGTTTAGAATGTCTGACGGTCTTACTGATGCCAAAAATGAATGGTTAAAGTGACTGTTTCACAAAAAGCCATTTATCTCTGAATAAATTTCCAGACGCTGAAACCATGCTGTACTCAACGGCTAATATCTACATAACTACTAACTCTGCAAACTAACTCTTTTAGACAGAGAAAGCACACATTCTATTAGTTATTTTTAGATGATTGGTGTTCATGAATTCTTAACAGAAAAGAATCCTCGGCTGTCTCTAAAATGAGCCAGAATCGTCAAAAACACCCCTGGCACAACTTACCTACAGGAATGAAAACATGGCTGGCATTCAATGTGTTAACTTTTACTTTGGTGTATGACTCCCCTTCCCCTGAAGGTCTTCTGTGCACTGGGCCCAGGTGCACCCAATCAGCCTAACGACCCCAACACCACAGCTCCTGCAGACAGTAGTTTCTCCCCAGACTCAAATATTACGTTGAATCAAGCTGCGCTCCGCATACTACAGATGAATCTGTGCCCCTTCACAGCCACAGCTGGTTTGAGATTGAATGAATGACAGAGACCAATGAGAGAGTGGTTCGAAATGCTCGATGTTGACACATGGGAGCCAGTTAGTTGGGCGGTCTCAGGGTGGGTGGGCCTCCCTGATCGCAAAGTCGTTACTGATTGGTGAAGGGTGAATCCACCACTCACCAATCGCTGGCCAAGATTCTGTTCCCGGTTTGGTGAGAGGGGTGTCCCAGAGTGTCCTAGTGTAAGAACTCTCATGGGTCTGCAAGACTAGCAAGACAGGGCCAAGAGAGTGGGAGGGTCGGCACAAAAGCTGAAGATATGATCAGATGGAGGATCCTGGTACAAAATCTTATCAAAGTGTGTCAGTTTAGGGGTCCTTGACATGAAAACGTTTGAGAACCACTGGTTTACACTACAAAGCCTCTATGATCTGCAATGATACTCGGTTTTATTTAAACTGTTTGTGGCTCATTCATTCATTTGTTTTTCAAATTGCCTCAGCTGATACAGGATCACATTTTCAGATAAACCTCTAACTTGGTACTCAGTCAAGACTAGTGAGAGCAGAGCAGCGTGTGAGTGAATGTCAGACAGCCAGGTAGGTTACCGTAACAGGCCACATCCTGGATACCACACCTACCTGACTGTCTAAACACACACACTCCCTAAGCTGGATGAGCTCAAATGATCTGGTCTGTGTGTGTGTGTGTGTGTGTGTGTGTGTGTGTGTGTGTGTGTGTGTGTGTGTGTGTGTGTGCGTGCGTGCGTGCGTGTGTTATCATGGTAGCCTATCTAGAAGCACTGACTACAAAAGGTAGGGTGTGGCCAAACATAATCATGTTTCGTTTCAGATACTGAATACTGCTAACCCTTCTGGCATAACTGGGAGAGCAAACACACACTGACACACACACACACACACACACACACTCTGCTGGCTTCTGGCAACCTATTGTTTCAGCTTGAAAATACAATGCATTAGAAAATGCATTAACAGCCTTGTGGTTTTTGGAATGATCTCAGTCACGCACTGGCCCTCACGCACCTCAAAGTTGAGTTGACTTGAGTTATACTTTATAGAGAGGCAAATGAACGTCACTTCCTGCTTCAGCACTGTACCAGAGATTTTCTTCCGCAATTTATTTTCCCATAGACATTTTGTAAAATGCTTATAAAAATAGTTTTACTTGCTCAAACCAAACGGTTCAGCTATATTGAGAATCGGAGAGAGGCCATAGAACATTTCACTCAGACCAAAACTTAAAAAAACAACATTGAAAAAAAATAATCTTTAAACCCGCATTTTTGGGGGTTTTGGTCCAAGTGAAATGTTACACGGTTTCTCCTGTTTCTAAATATATCTGTACCATTTGGTTTGAACAAGTAAAACTATTTTTATAAGCATTTTACAAAATGTCTATGGGAAAATAAATGGCAGATGAAAATCTCTGGTACAGTGATGAAGCAGGAAGTGACGTTCCACTTTGCCTCTCTATTGTCCCCGTGGGGAAATTCATCTTCTGCATTTGACCCATCCTCTAGTAGGAACTGTTATGGAATGGAATTCACCACTCCTCATCCGCTATATGATCATTATAACAGCTTACAACAGTAACCTTCCTAGATCTAGGAGCAGTGGGCAGCAGCAGTGCAGCGCCCAGGGACCAACTCCAGTTCTCTTGCCAGTGCCTTGGTCAGGGGCACTGACAGGAGTATTAACCCTAACATACATGTCTTGATGGTGGGAGGAAACCGGGGCACGGCCGGAGGAAACCCACACGAACACGGGGAGAACATGCAAACTCCCCAGGGACCAGGGGATGCACCGGGGTTAGAACCCCGGGGGCCTTCTTGCTGTGAGGTAACAGTGCTAACCACTGAGCCACCGTGCCACACCTCTAAGAGCCGTCTATTCAGTTCCTTCTGCAGGAAGGTTCTACTTGACAACTTGCTAGGTGATTAGGCTGACGAGTGAACACTCATTGATCATATTTTGACGTGACCTTCCCCTCGGAAGGGATCTCACCTCGTCGTGATTCTTCTTGAGGAAGTAGAGCTCCTCCTTCAGGCTGTCCAGGTCTCCACGGAGGGTGGCGATGATCTGGTCATGGTCCGACTTGGCTCTCCTCAGAGCCTGGCAGTCCCTCTCTACGGACTGGCACAAGGTGGCCTCCGCCTCCCATCTGCGTGCGTGTACAGTATGAACGTAGTGGGGAAATAGAACAGGGAAAGGAGGGGAAATTATGACTTTTAATATCTCATTACAAAGAGCATATCATTTGGATGGAGAGCTTGTGAAATTGTGATGGGCAAACCATCTCATTTTGTGATTATTACAGCAGAATAAAATGCAGCTATCGTGATTCATTTTTTCTGCCCTATGACTCTCATTTTTCATATCGCGATATATTGAATTTTGATATATTGTCCGATCTCTAACATGCACAAACATGATGTTACTGTCCGGTGAAAACCTTGTATCTCCAAAATGTCAACTGTTCAGGAACTATAAAATCAGCCTTATTTTTTTTAGCTCGAACACTATGCACTTTTTTAGTTGATCCATTGGGGGTTTGAAAGGGTTGTATTCACCTTATGCAGCCCCGCCCACTTGACCCATTGTATCACGACTCCCTGTTCAAAACGCCGGGTGTTTCACCTGCTCAAACTAGTCTGACTCACCTGCTCAAACTAGTCTGACTCACCTGCTCAAACCTAGTTTGACTCGCATTATGAGTCAGAATAGGTTTATGAGGCGCAGGAAGTGTAAATACAATCGAGAACTTCCGATTGCATTTACACTTCCTGTTAGTTTCTCAAGCCAGACGGGTCTCTTCTGCATAAGGTGAATAAGGCCGCGTGTGTGGGTGTGATTTTTCCTCAACCCATGAGAATGTAATGAGCATGTGACTTCTTGAAGGATGTCACATGACAACAGCTACAGCATGTGGCTACACATAAACTTAGCTGCTAACAGAGCGCTAACAGTAGGCCCTACAAATCATTACCAATTGATATATGGCTCGCCAGGAAGCATACCATCAACACATTGTGAAGAAGAAAAAACACACACTCTAGCATCTTTTCCTTGACAACTGTGGATACTTCAGGAATGGATGATGTCTCCCTGACCCGCACCATCATCTATCACGGTCACGCTGCTGACCGATGGCGGCGCAGCGCTGAGTGTCCTGCGGGCGTGCTAGCGAGCAGCGTGGGAATGGGGGCTCTTACTTGGCAGCTGGACAGAAAGGTCATTTATTCACATGGCTCTGCAGTCTTGGCGCCCCCGTGTGAACGCTCACATACAGGCCAGTCAAAAGAAGAGAAGAAGAAGCTCTCTGTGTGACACTCACTTGACCCTGAAGTCGTCGGCTGCCAGCTTGGCGTTATCAATCTCCAGCATGATGCGCGCGTTCTCCAGCGTCTTCTTCCTCACCTGAGCGGGGGAACCGCCACATGTTGGAAAATGTAGGAAATCATGATGGTGGCAATGGAAGATGAGAGATATTATGGACTTTTTTCTAACGCTAAACCATCCTGTTTTCATGTCACTTGCAGACAGAACAAGACACACAATGCACTCACTGAACCGCCACTCAATGAAAGTGTAAAGCTCACTTTGAGGGGAGCTTTGTGCCTTCTTCTGCCATCCATCCATCCATCCATCCATCTATCTATCTACCGTACATGTATCTATCTATCTATCTATCTATCTACCGTATCTATCTATCTATCTATCTATCTATCTATCTACCGTATCTATCTACCTATCTATCTATCTATCTACCGTATCTATCTACCGTATCTATCTATCTATCTACCGTATCTATCTACCGTATCTATCTATCTATCGTATCTATCTACCTATCTATCTATATCTATCTACCGTATCTATCTATCTATCTACCGTATCTATCTATCTACCATATCTATCTACCTATCTATCTATCTATCTATCTATCTACCGTATCCATCTACCTATCTATCTATCTACCGTATCTATCTATCGTATCTATCTATCTACCGTATCTATCTACTGTATCTATCTACCTATCTATCTATCTACCGTATCTATCTACCGTATCTATCTAGCTATCTATCTACGGTATCTATCTACCGTATCTATCTATCCATCTACCGTATCTATCTACGGTATCTATCTATCTATCTATCTATCTACCGTATCTATCTATCTATCTAACGTATCTATCTACGGTATCTATCTATCTATCTATCTATCTATCTATCTATCTATCTATCTATCTACCGTATCTATCTATCTATCTACCGTATCTATCTATGGTATCTATCTATCTACCGTATCTATCTATCTATCTAAAATGAGGAGGGTGATAATGACATCTGTATTTTTCTCACACAGTCCTTGAGATCATCTGTCTTCTTTCATGGGGCTATAATAGTTTGCATTTGAACACGAATAACCACCGGCTCATTTTGAACACTGACCTCCTGCCCGATGACGTGGGCCTGGTTCATCAGGCCCTCGATGTCGTGGCCCTTGGGCGCCCGCTCCAGCATCAGCTGCTTGATCTTCACCTCCAGCTCGGCGTTGGACCTCTCCAGCGAGCGCACCTTGTCCAGGTAGTTGGCCAGTCGGTCGTTGAGGCCCTGCATGGTCTCCTTGTCGCTGGCGCCCACGCCCAGGCCGTTGAAGGAGAGGCCGGAGCTCAGCACGTTGAGGCCGTTGCCCACCGACAGCGAGCGGGACAGGGACAGCGTGGTGGCGGAGGACAGCGAGGACACGGGCGCCTTGGAGCGGATGCTGCGTCCGCTGTCGTGCCTCAGAGACATGCTGGAGAAGGAGGGCTGGCGCACCGAGAAGCTGCGCACGGAGAGGGTGGAGGCCATGGTGTCGCACTGCTGCTGCAACAGGTTTATTCAGGGCACAGTGTTCTCATCACGCTATACCTGGGATACAGTTTGCATTGTGGTCTCGCTATGTCATTAAGGTGTAGCCTACTGTATGTAGCACACAGACAGTGACTGGAGATATAACTTCACTGTCAATAAAAGAACAAGCCAAGTCCAAAGACGAAGGATAGCGGTTAAAATACAAGTGCTGTAGAACCTAAACATTATGTTTCTCGTCTTGTCTCGTATTTTTTAAATCATGAAAAAGAAGACGGAGGATTTATTTTAGACTTGAAGGCATCTCCTCCATCTGTGGCAAAATGATATCTGTGTCAGAAGACTGTAGTGAGCCAAAATGATATCTGTGTCAGAAGACTATACTGTAGCAGTGAGTTTCAAATCTGCTTTCCTCCTGCGTGCAAAATCAAAAATACATCATATAATCAATGAGTGACAAGACAATCATGTCAATAGAACAATAAAAGAACAATAAAGAAAAGAGACGCCACTTACGCAGAGCTTTGTTCTTCAGCAGGTTTTCAGTGGAGACGTCTCGGTGAGGTTTTGACCCTGATGGTTGAAGTGACTGCTGCTGCTGCTGGACCAGATTTCACAGGTTTTGACCCTGATGGTGGAGCTGCTGCTGCTGGACCAGATTTCACAGGTTTTGACCCTGATGGTGGAGCTGCTGCTGCTGGACCAGATTTCACAGGTGAGCCGGGCTGCGGCCGCTTGACTCTATTTGTGGGGTGGAGCGACCGCCAGTGCGTCCAATCACAACTGCACAAACAGGAGATTGCAATGTGACACCATACACTGAAGAGAATAGCTGTGGTGCACAATAACTAAACAGAACCAGTCGGGCTAAATGTGTGTGTGTGTGTGTGTGTGTGTGTGTGTGTGGGAGGGGGGGGGGTCAGTGAAGCCAAATCTAAATCTACTCTCTTCCAAATCCGCAATCTATGCTGCTTTGCTTACATCTAGCCTAAAAAAGCATTAGTGCATAAATCTGTTCGATGTTGTCGTTTTCAGTGAATTTATTCTAGTTTTCCCACTGAATTTGAACATGGTTTGTTGCGACTCCTGTTTTAAGACATGTAGCAGCCCGTGTGTTACAGTCAATACGGGTAGTGGTGAAAATGATGATAACATTAATCAAATTAATGGTAACTACAAAAGGAATAATAGTGCTGATAACGTGATTCAAAATGCTCACAGAGAAATTAATAATTAAGTGGAAATACTTAGTGGCTTTGTCTGACTCACCACTTCCTCTATTATGGTGTTAACCTATTTTTATACAGTCTATGGTGTTAACCAACATACAACATCCCACTCCTACACAGTACACGCACGCACGCACACACACACAAACTGAACTGTGGTTTGGCCTCATATGGCCAGAAGTTGGAGTGGATTTTTCTGGATATTTAAGACTAAGAATAAGAATAAGAATCGTATTTCTATGTCCTGGAAGAGAAGGCAAGCTCAGCTCTTTAAGTAGAATAGCTATCAAGATGTGTGGGAGTTTATACAGGCCTAACTATGAGGGCTGTTGTGTCTCATGTTTTATTATAATTTATAATTGCCCTGTATGTATTTTTGGCTGTTTCTGTTGGTTTTTATGTTTATGAAGAATTCACAGGAAAGGTGTCATGTAAGCCCATATGGGCTGGGCTTCACTGGAAGAATGACACTTAAATAAAGAGAAATCAAATCATCATGCATATCTCCACACGGTGACATCAGCCTCCTCCAGTCTTCCTGGCTCTGAGCTGATTGGCTGTAGCTGGGGGTTGGCCGCACTGCAGTGAAGAACCTGTGCCGGGCTCCACAGTGATCCTATTGAGCGTGGACACAATGCGAGCGGAGCAACGTGAGAAGCTGCCTTCACCTGAGCACGGCCCGGCGGGATGGGGAGAAGCATGGAGGAAGCAGGAACAATGCCGAGCGAGAAGAATGACAAGAAAGGAAAGACCCCTGAGAAATGCAGGGCGTAGGTTTGGCTGGGCTGGAGGCCCGGCTTACATTCACACACGCCTACATACCTGTCGAGTTAAGTCTGCCCTGTCCTCCTTTGCTCCCATAAGCCTCTGGTTCTGGACGCACGAGACAAAAGAGCAGCGTGCAACTTTTCAATACAAAGAGTTTAGGAGCTGGCTTGACTCCTCTGGAGAGAGCGTTCTTCTTCTCGGGAAGTCAGACAGTGACACTGACCTGGTTTAGTACCGCCGCGCGTGTGCACGAACACACTCACGCACGCACGCACGAACGCACGCACGCACACAAAGAAAGAGAGAAGAGAGGCCCTCCAAGCATCTCAGACCTAAGTGATCAAATTTAGACTACTAGACGCAAACAAGGCGTATTTAATTTCAGGGTTGCAAGGTGGTTAGTGGCCTCTTCGCAGTGTGGAAAGATACTATCACACTGCTTGTAATGTGGATAAAGTGGTTAACATGATAGAAGTCTTCATCCATTCTTCCAACCAGACAGCAGACAATTTTCAAATGTTGGGTATACAGAGAGTCGTATATAAAATGTAGAAAACATGTCATTATATATGTATATAAATATAACAAAACTGCTTTTCTTTTCAAAATGATTCCTCTTGGGCACGCATAAAATAAAAAAGTAGGACAGGCAATGGTGACATCATGTGCCTAAAGGGACAGGAGGTCACTTTAAACAGCTTGCAACCCTGAATTTAACAATCAGTATTAGCTATGTGGATGCAGCATCACCTTGTGGGCATAAAGAGGTAATACATTACATACAATACAGATTAGCTCCCATATTGGCTCCAACACTTAATAATGTATGTAATGTGTTTATTTCTGTATAATAGAACAGAACAGTGACCTAATAACCCTTTATTTATGACCAGGTGGAACAAACATTTATGACTGGTTATATATGTTTATATCAGGTGCCGTGTAGGCTATAGTTGTGAATGCTTGTGAAGGCTATACCTCCCTTCAAATGAAGGAGGCTCGAACCTGCAACCCTCGTGTTGGTATCTATCTATCTTGGTAGCTGCACTACCCGGATGCCCACACAGGCAAATTCTTATGGTAAATATGGAGCAACAATTACAGAGTAACGAGCAATGAGTATGAACAACTGAGCAATGGGCAATGGCAACTGACAGATTTGACAGTATGAGTGAAAGTGGATCAAATAACATACTGCTGAAGCCATCCCTGTAATCCTAACCTCTTCTTTTCTCTTGAAAATGTAATAATTTAATCATTTAATCAAGTTTATCCACTGGAATGTCATAATGTGTATTATAGCCTTGTGTATCACTCTGGCTAGATTATATTTAAAAAACAGAATCACAGCTATTATTTCCTAGCTGCTTATTAGTAGCAGCTGGGCCATTTTGAAAATATTTTGGGCCGATCAGGACCTAGGTCACCTGACCAATGTTCTTGTCTCTAAGTGGTTGATGTTGCAACCTTGCCAGCCAAGCTTGGCTATAGATACATTGTTTCCAGTCAGAAATACTTCCCTATTTCCCCCAAAACATTGATCACCTCCACACAGCAGACAGACAATGCTGCGTTCGAGATGCTTCAGACATTTTGATTTGGATCTGGTTCCAGCAGCGTATTATAAATCAAACTGAAGTGCTGTAATATTTCTAAAGCCGTTGTCGTCCGCCCAAGATAAACACATTTTGGGGAACCCGCTGTGCGGACGTGTTTATTTTTGCATGGTGAGCGGTTGGCCGTCAGCCTGGGCAAAGTGAATCATGTGTTTCAGCTATTTCATCAGCTCTGATCTCCTCCTAGCTGCGCTCGTGTGCTACTGTAAGGGTCAAAGTTGACACATGAAAAGCTTTCCCCGTTTATTTCTCAGCATTTCTCTAGCGCACTACACTTACTGGCCCACGGTCCAGAGTCAAATAAATTCATTTTAATTTTTGTCCTTTGTTTGGAAACTTGATACTCCCATCGAGTTGTGTACAGCTTTTATGGTTGGGGTTAAATGGTAGGCCTGTGCAATATCCACATTTAAACAAAACACCCTAAAGCCACAAAGTCAATTCATTGTGGTCAGCTTTGCCTAAATAAAAGAAGTCCCACCTTAAAAACGTTGAGTCATGAGTTCACCCAGGCTCTGTTGTTTGTTGACGTGGTGGTGCAGCAGTAAGGAGGTCTGTGAAAAGCTCCTCAAATGGCCAGTTTTCCTCTGCCTCGTGTCACAAAACTGCTGATGAATGACAACACATTGCGAGTTATATTTTAAATGCGAGGTTATATTGTGTTGCCAAAAATCACAAGCTGTCAGCGGAGGAACACGTTCCCTGCATTTTGCAGCCGAATGGCACAACTGTTTGCTTGAGAACCTGCTTGAGTGCCCAAGAAAAGATGTCAAAATTTAAGCCTATTCATTTCCTGATGAAAAAAAATCACTGTAATATTCCTAAAATACTCATAGGGTACTGAGCGTGTCTGTGGTTCTCAAACATGAGATAGTCACCTTAGCAAAGTAGAAAGTCAGGTTGCAAGCACACTCAAAAAATATTAAAAACTCACTGGGTGCAAGGCAAGCACGAATATTGGACAAGAGAAAAGCCAG
Organism: Poromitra crassiceps; assembly: GCF_964638095.1. Classification (NCBI taxonomy): domain Eukaryota; kingdom Metazoa; phylum Chordata; class Actinopteri; order Beryciformes; family Melamphaidae; genus Poromitra; species Poromitra crassiceps. Next base: position 31,894,859 of record NC_139631.1, read on the forward strand.
CACTCCAAATGTCTTTTTTGTTGATTTATTTCCTCCTCAATACACCTGGGCAGCAGCAACGAACGTTTCAGTCAGAGACCTTCCTCAGCGCTGAGGAAGGTCTCTGACTGAAACGTTCGTTGCTGCTGCCCAGGTGTATTGAGGAGGAAATAAATCAACAAAAAAGACATTTGGAGTGCTGGCTTTTCTCTTGTCCAATAGTCACCTTAGCAGGCATGTCCAAAGTCCGGCCCGGGGGCCAATTGCGGCCCTCAGACCGATTTTAAGCGGCCCACGTCTTGTCTCTCAAAATATAGCCTACTATAATGTGGCCCTCCACACAGTATTGGTTAATGAAGCAAGTTCACTTTGTGTTTTTCCCCCCGTTCACCTAATGATGACATCACTATCATACAATTTGTAGACAAGCACCAAGTAGAAACTACGCAGGCAGAACTTGTTTTCAGATGGTAAACAGGAGTACAATTGTATTGTATGTGATTTCTTTTTTTAACCCATATGATGTGAGAAGCAGCTGCGGCCCCCAGGTATTTTCACATCTAATCTGGCCCCCATTCAAAAAAGTGTGGAAACCCCTGAGGTAAGCAGGGGCGTATCTACGGGTGGGCCTGGGTAGGCACAGGCCCACCCACTTCTGCCCTGGCCCACCCAAAAAAATTTTTTTTTTTTTAAATTGGTTGTTTTCTAGAGGCAAACTTGCTGCTGCATTGCTAGCCAATGGTTTTGTTACTTTTGTAAAAACGCAGGGCACATCATCTCCAGAGTCTAATGCATGACAACTTCATGACATCTAGGAATTTTGTTCTCTCTGTGGATAAATAAACCAGAGGGCGTCTTGTTCAAACTTGAAGCAGCCTCAGTGTTGTTATTTTTTAAACTCACAGCAGTATATGGATCAGTGGTTCTAATTTCTGTATAAAGTAACAGTATACACACAAGTATAAGCATTCATGTATGCAACATTTGGCACCTATATGTAACCTTTTAAGGTTGAGATAATTGTATTATCATTATATGGTCCAAATATTTCAGTAAAGCACTTGAAACACTTGAAATATTCTTGCTTGGGTGGTATCATTCTACTTGAAATGATGGTCAAATGCATTATTTTTAGTAAAATAACTTCGGCCGGGCATCTGCACCCCTTCCTATCCAGGCCCACCCAATTTGATCCAGGCCCACCTATAATTCAATTTCTGCATACGCCCCTGGAGGTAAGGCATCAGAATACCTTACCTGCGCTTCTCGCTCATACTGAGCATTAGCGCCCGGGGACCCACGACGCATTTCCATAAAATCCACTTTTCTGTCTTTGAAAAACCCAAAATCATTCATCTAGACTAGAGCAACCCGACTCACTGTTTACTCACTAATGCCCCCCACACTTCCGGAATGGTATTGCAACTTGCTTGGCCCAAACGCAGAAATGTAGTTGCAATACCATTTCGGAAGTGTGGGGGGCATTAGTGAGTAAACAGTGAGTAAACAGTGAGTCCTACTTCCGGGTTGCTCCAGATGAATTATTTTTGGTTTTTCAAAGACAGAAAAGTGGATTTTATGCAACAATTTGGAAGCGGCAACTATATTTATTTAAAAGAAGAGGATGTTGGACATCGGATAGCGCCTTCACTTCAAGTTTCTGGCTCAGGTAAGGGTTGGTTTTAAGACCTAGACGCGAGAGCGGCGCAGCGGTTTGATTGGAAATGCGTCGTGGGTCCCCGGGCGCTAATGGCATGCTCTAGTAGTCTGTATGAGCGAGAAGCGCCCGACTAGCAGGGTAACAGAATACCAAACAACTACGGACCTCAAGCAAGACATAACATAAGTATTGTAGCGTATCGGGTAATTACGTGTATTGGGGTGTTTCCGTGCTTGGCTAGGAACTGATATGTGGGGGTGTGTTCCTAGGGGGAAGGGGATATATGTGACCAGCGGCCGGGGCGGAGGCCAGTCAGGCCAGGGTGGGCGAGCTGACCGGGTGGTTTAGAGCTAGCAGCGAAGCTAGCTGCTAGGAGCGTGTATTGTGAAGACAAGAATAAAAAGCCTGTACCAACTTCAAGTCTCCAGTTCCTTGGACGAATACCCACTTCGTTACAGTATCATACTTCGCCTGTTATGGTAGGCTATGAAGCTATAGGCCTACAGTATACGTCGCCAACACCTTTACATCAAATTGTGTTAATTCTAACAATGTTGTAAATCTAACTTTCAATCAATCAAACCCCAGGCAGGGAAAAGCCATGCAACAAAGACACTGTGTGAAACCTGAGAAGAAAAGCTGTCTTCCTGAGCTGGCTGATGCTTATCAAGCTGACACATTTCGGGCCACCTGCCAACACAACACCGTAAAACGCAGATTTCCTCCCGATGAACGTCTCTCTGCGATATGAACGCTTGAAGGCAGCGTTTAGGCACGTCGCTCTCTCTCCCTGCTCGAGCATCTCCCCGCATTTAAGCGGCCTGGTTTTGTCATAATGCCATGCGTCCGCCGCGGTGATTGGCAGCCTCAAGTGGTTGCAGATGAAAGCGGGCCCCGCATGCTAATGAATAGGCCCCTGATTGCAGAGCCGCTCGCTGGCTGAATTACAGCGTCGCCCCGACTAATGAGCAGATACACTGCAGTGCCCCTCGTCTCTGTACATTCACATTACTGATGAGCGCTCTCCTCTGCTGCACAACAGTCAACACAAACCTGCAACGCGAGCCACCTTCATCCTCCTCAACCCCCTCCTCTTCCTCCTCAAGTTTAGTTTCAGATATGAGTCTTCTCTCTCTCTCTCTCTCTCTCTCTCTCTCTCTCTCTCTCTCTCTCTCTCTCTCTCTCTCTCTAAGTTTGTCCTTGCTTCACTTGAGGATATTATCTGACTGAAGGAATGTAGGCTATGCCACACAGAGTAGGCTATCCTATCTAATGATGACATGAGCATGATAGGCCTAATATATAGGCCTATTACATTTTTAAGAAAAATAACTAGCAATCAAAGAATAAAAAAAAGGGGGATATGATATATCACAGTAAAACTAGTCTCTATAGGAATATCACAGGAACATAATGGGGTTACCAGGAGATAAGAAAAAACACAAAGTAGATCACCTTAAACTAAAGGGATAGTTCACCTCCCAAATGAAAAAATATACTTTCCCCCTCTTGCTTGTGCTATTTATCCATCTTACCCCTTTCACGCCAGGGTCCAACCAGGGTTAGTCCCAGGTTGATTTGGGGGTATGAAAGGGTTAACCCGGGTTGCCTGACCCGGGTTGGCGACCCACCTCGAGAGGTGGTTTGGACCAGGGTCAGACAAGGGTTCGTTTCAGTGTGAATGAATGGCACCACTCGGGTTGCTATTTGTTATGCTAATTGTCTATGCAAATGAATGATGCATCTCTCCCAGGTTGTTGTGACCCAGCTCCTATGTGAATAGTCAGGACCACGATGAACCTGTGTTGACTGACTTGGCTGTGAATTGACAAAAGAAGGGTTGGACATGGGTCAGGTGACCCTGGTCCATTACTGGTCGCTATGAAAGTAGTGGTGTTCTCCTCTCCCCCCCCCCCCCCCCACACACACACACACTACATGTAACACACACTCGGAGACAAAGATACATGCACACAAAAAGATATGAAGACAGGGACACACACACACACACACAGGCCTAACTCTTTCTCACAGAACACACACACACACACACACACACACACACACACACACAAGACAGCTAAATGCATGTACACAAAGACAGTAGACAGACAAAGACACACACCTGGCCCAGTCAAAGCTTGGGCATCTTTAATTAAATCTTTGTGCAGTATAAGGGAACCATTGTCTCTTTTTATCTGCAGCAGTTGCTGTAGGCCTACACAGTGTACTGTATACACTGTGTGTGTGTGTGTGTGTGTGTGTGTGTGTGTGTGTGTGTGTGTGTGTGTGTGTGTGTGTGTGTGTGTGTGTGTGTGTGTGTGTGTGTGTGTGTGTGTGTGTGTGTGTGTGTGTGTGCATGTGCGTGTGTGTGTGAAGGCAGTGTCCAACGGGTCAAACAGCCATGTCTCAGACATTCCTGCTCCTCTCCAGCAGCCTGCTGTCACCGGAAAACTGTTTGACTCCAACTCTAATCCCACCCTCTCTGTCTAATCTAACCCCACTCTCTAGTCTAACGCTCTAGTCTAACCCCACCCTCTAGTCTAACCCCACTCTCTAACCCCACTCTCTAGTCTAACCCCACTCTCTAAACCCACTCTGTAGTCTAACCCCACTCTCTAGCCCCACTCTAGCATACATGGGCAAAATGCGGCCCTGGGGTCGGCCCCGGCCCCTGGACCATCTCAATCCGGCCCCCAACGTCTTCAAAGAAAAACAAAACAACTCCCAAAAACTCAATAAAATGCAGAATTATTTTAATAACTCTCATCTGCTACAACCATTGGCTTTGTATTTCCAATCACAACGGGTGAGAGGGTTAAAAATAGGGAGCCTCCTGGAAAAATCAGGAGTGTTGGGATCTCCAATGTGTGGCCCTTCGCTTACTTGATTTAAATCAGTATGGCCCTCTGGAAGAAAAAATTGACCACCCCTGCCCTGCTCTATAGTCTAACCCTCTAAACTCTCTAACTCTCTAAACCATACATGGGCAAAATGCGGCCCCGGTAGGGCCGGACCTGGCCCCTGGACCATCTCAATCCGGGCCCCAAGGTCCTCAAAGAAAAACAAAACATTAACAACCCCCAAAAACTCAATAAAAGGCAGACTTATGTTAATAAATCTCATCTGCTACAGCCATTGGATTTGTATCACTATTATATCGGGAGATTAACAAGAAATTACCAATCACAACGAGAGAGAGAGAGGGTTAAAGGGAGACTCCCGCAGAAATCAGGAGTGTTGGCAGGTATAATCTCCAATGTGTGGCCCTTCGCTTACTTGTATGTATGTCAGTATGGCCCTCTGGAGAAACAAAACGTTACCCACCCCTGCTCTAAACCCAGTCTCTCCACATCTTCACTTGCAATGAAGGTTGACTTGGTCTTCATGGAACAAACAAGCTTCAATCCCAGAGGGCCTGTGAAACCCATTCAAAACAAATCATACTTATTGTAAGAAGAAAAAAAAGACCTACCGGTACTGTAACCAGCAAGCTCAAAGTCTAAATCCTAAACACATGACTATTTGGAGGATTCCTCTAGCTAGCCGCTCTTATTTTAATGTCTTTTGGCAAAGCAACAAACACTGGCCTGAGACCAGCCTATATAGGACCGTGCCTTTCGACTCACAAAGCAGCTTGATCATGATAGATTTAGTAATAATTTCTCCCTGATGTGTGTACACAGTAGAGGTCGTTTTGGCTGGAAAGCAGGGAGTGCAGGAGTATTTTAAATCTTACAACATAGTGGTTGAAAAAAATAAAACGTCAACGCGTTCTGAGTTGGTTTATCTGCGCACTTTTGCTGTTTTGCCAAAACGTGCCCCGCTGCCCTCGTTTCGTAAGTTGCTCTGTTGCGAATGTGAACGGGAATGAGAGTGTGACGTGAGTGAATGGGAGTGGCACACGGAGAAGTTACGTCTGCGGTAAACTGCATTGATGATCCAAGACCAGTCTGTGGTTCCCAAGCGTTTTGGTCTGTGACCCCTTAAAATAAAGTAAAGTCTAGGGACCCCTCGTGACATGTTGCATTGTCTACCAGTTAAGTTACTGATAATTGTCTTGGTTCATTGGTTAATTTTTTTGTCTATAAAATTTCAGAAAGTATAGTGAAAAATATCTGTTCAAGTTCCCCACAGTCCAAGGTGACATCCAGTTTCGTCTGACCAACAGTCCAAAACCCAAAGATATTAAGTAACAACATGTTCCATAAAGATATTTCAGTTTATCATCATGTTGGACACAGAAAGCAATACATCATCTTTATTTTTACATTCTTGCTTAAAAGATGACTAAAACAATTATTATTATTATTATTATTATTATTATTATTATTATTATTATTATTATTATTATTATTATTATTATTATTATTATTATTATTATTATTCATAATATTAATAGCAAAATATTTGCTGATTAATCTTCTGCTGATCGACAAATCAACTAATTGACTAGCCTTGCTTGAGCAGGTAAAATACTGAAGTCCATGAGATAAAGCAAAAATGAGAACAAAGCTTTAAAAAAGAAATCTGAATTTTGCGCATTCAAAATGTTGTTGACTCTTATCATCTCACGACCCCTTTGATTAATCCAATGAGCCCTTGTGGGGGTCCTGACCCCCACGTTGGGAACCACTGTGTTAGACAATCGACAACAATGCAGAGATTCTCTAATCAAAATCATCCCTTTGACTTCATTCTTCCCTTCACCGCCATGACAGCAGCTTGAGTGCCATCAATGTAACAACTATAGATCATCTGCGCTTAAAGGCTTAAAAAAAGACAACGAACTTCCAGATCAATAGCCAGACATGGATGGAAAATGATTTTAATTGCTTTCGCTGCTGGAATGATCATGTTCCGCAGAGAAAGTAAGCTGGACACAACCTGTAGGTTTATTGTGAACATTGCTCTTTATAACAGGTTATCAGAGGTATACCTACTTGGCCTCTGACTGCTGACCTATAGATTCACCAGCTGTGAGTGTAAAAATAAAGTGCTAATCTAAATAACGCACACACACACACACACACACACACACACACACACACACACACTAATATAAATAACGCACGCACACGCACACACACACACACACACACACACACACACACACACACACACACACACACACACACACACACACACACACACACACTCTCTCCAAATGATGCTCGCTCCCTTTCTCCCTGCACGACAAAACTTTTAGCCTGACTCCCCTCTAAAACATTTCAACAATAAACTGATTCACTCTTATCCCAAATTATTTCAATGCTAAAATTGAGTTCATAACCATTCTGATACATTTTTATTAAACAATAGCCGTATTTACAATGTACAGTACAATCACTGAATTATTCCATTTCAAGACACATTTAAAAGTGCTTTTTGTGAAGTCTAGTTCTGAATAAATAACGGAGTTTCCATTTTCTGACAACAATACAACAACAACAACAAACAACAGCAAAGCTGCAAATGTGCTCATCACCAAAACAGACCAAGAAAAAAGTCCATGTTTAAATACTGCTACAACATTCCCCTCTTTATGAAAGCTCATATTGGAGGCATTAAAATACCTTATGTGGGTAAACAAAGGGGGGGGGAGGGGGGGGTCCAGACGATGAAATGTTTTGGGTCCCATTAAAAAAGGAAAAAAACAATGAGTGGTCTTCTTCTCATCCTTATCCACAAATAGCTCCCATGGGACATTTCTCTAAATCACCCTGGTCCGGTGTCTTCAAAACACAAGCTCTGCTTGTGTTATGAATCCAAGTGTTTGAGCGCAGATCGCCGAGGTCCCATCCGAGGGTTACACTCCCATACAGAGCGGATTACTGCCGGCATGTCCCGAGGATCTGATTACTGCCAGCATGTCCCGAGGATCTGATTACTGCCGGCATGTCCCGAGGATCTGTCCCAATATGATTACTGCCGGCATGTCCCGATGATCTGTTACTGCTGGCATGTCCCGAGGATCTGTCCCAATATGATTACTGCCGGCATGTCCCGAGGATCTGTCCCAATATGATTACTGCCGGCATGTCCCGAGGATCTGTCCCAATATGATTACTGCCGGCATGTCCCGAGGATCTGTTACTGCTGGCATGTCCCGAGGATCTGTCCCAATATGATTACTGCCGGCATGTCCCGAGGATCTGTCCCAATATGATTACTGCCGGCATGTCCCGAGGATCTGTCCCAATATGATTACTGCCGGCATGTCCCGAGGATCTGTCCCAATATGATTACTGCCGGCATGTCCCGAGGATCTGTCCCAATATGAGCGCAGCCACGAGTAAAACCAGACCCAGGAGGTCAGCGGCTGATGGGGAGCTGTGGTAAGGAGACCCAGGAGGTCAGCGGCTGATGGGGAGCTGTGGTAAGGAGACCCAGGAGGTCAGCGGCTGATGGGGAGCTGTGGTAAGGAGAGGGACGGATGGGCCAAATGGCTCGGGGCAGCCAGAACTGAGAAGGGATGAGCTGCGTGCAGAAGATAAGACAGATGATGTGAGTTTTAGTAGTCACTCTAGCACTGATTTTGATTCCATGCACCAAACCCTCTCGTTGAGGGAGGAAGCCATCATTTAAGCCTTAAACCCAAAGCCACATAGGCTCTCTTGAGAGTTTTTTTTAGAGCAGTGCTTCTCAAGCTTTTCACATCAAGGATAACCCTAAACTGACAAAAATTAGACCACAAACCCCCATTTGATAAGATTTTGTCCCAGGCCAGGGTCGCCCGTCTGATACGATTTTTGCTTCTAGATGTTTTATTACAGAAAGTGCATGAAACCCATGACCAAAATAGTCATACATTTTGTCATTGTGTTACTAATGGATGGAATTATAGTGCAAATAAATGATTCCCCTTTTTGCTGGGGACCCCCTAGAATGCCCTCAAAGACCCCTGGGGGTCCCCAGGCCCTAGTTTTTTTAACCACTGTTTTAGAGGATCCAACATGCGTAAAAAGACACCCAGGGGCACGCACGCATGCACACGCACACACGCACACACACACACACACACACACACACACACTATTTAACCACAACGTTGCGGGTTTGAATCCCACCCAGGACCTTTGTGACATGTCATCTCCTCTCTCTCCCAGTTCTTCCCGTCTCTCTCTACTTTCTACTGTCAAATAATGGCAAAAATGCCCCAAAATGTACTTTAGAAGAGAAGAAAACAGAAGAGATAATCCAATTGAGGATCAAATATTTTGCATGATGAAGGAGAACGTTGCACACCGCTTGCAATGTTCCCACATATTTCGGAAACTGTTTCAAGGCAAGGCAATTTGTACAGCACAGAGGCACTCCAAAATGCTTCACACAAAATAGGTGCAGTGCAGGTCTTCAACAGTTATCTAGATGAAGACCTACCTGATGAAAAAGACCTCTTGTGAGGTAGTTTCTGAAAGTATTGGAAGCATCCATTCTCCTTTTTCATGACTCCTTGTAAGCTACTACTAAAAAAATGATACAAGATTGATTTAAAAGTTGTTTCCTTGTGTGTAAAATGGCATGGACACAGGCAGGCTGATGGGGCTGACACTCACCGTCCAGGTACGGGTGCAGGGCCAGCAGGTGCGGTCGGTCGGGGCTGCTGAACGGCGAGTAGTGGAGGTCCTCCGGCAGTGACGGGGGCATTCTGGACAGTGGTGCACTCTGGGAGTAGCCGTTCTGAGGTGGGTGCTTTTTGTGTCGCGCTCGACAGTTCTGAAACCAAACCTGGGAGACGTCACAGATACTGTAATGTGAACACACAGGAAGCAGACGTCAAAGATACTGTGAACAGGAAGCAGACGTCACAGATACTGTAATGTGAACACACAGGAAGCAGACATCACAGATACTGTGAACACACAGGAAGCAGACGTCACAGATACTGTAATGTGAACACACAGGAAGCAGACGTCACAGATAATGTGAACACACAGGAAGCAGACGTCACAGATAATGTGAACACACAGGAAGCAGACGTCACAGATAATGTGAACACACAGGAAGCAAACGTCACAGATAATGTGAACACACAGGAAGCAGACGTCACAGATACTGTAATGTGAACACACAGGAAGCAGACGTCACAGATACTGTAATGTGAACACAGGAAGCAGACGTCACAGATACTCTGAACACACAGGAAGCAAACGTCACAGATAATGTGAACACACAGGAAGCAGACGTCACAGATAATGTGAACACACAGGAAGCAGACGTCACAGATATGAACACAGAGGAAGCAGACGTCACAGATACTGTAATGTGAACACAGGAAGCAGACGTCACAGATACTGTAATGTGAACACAGGAAGCAGACGTCACAGATACTGTAATGTGAACACAGGAAGCAGGCGTCACAGATAATGTGAACACACAGGAAGCAGACGTCACAGATACTGTGAACACACAGGAAGCAGACGTCACAGATACTGTAATGTGAACACACAGGAAGCAGACGTCACAGATACTGTGAACACACAGGAAGCAGACGTCACAGATACTGTGAACACACAGGAAGCAGACGTCACAGATACTGTGAACACACAGGAAGCAGGCGTCACAGATAATGTGAACACACAGGAAGCAGACGTCACAGATACTGTAATGTGAACACAGGAAGCAGACGTCACAGATAATATGAACACACAGAAAGCAGACGTCACAGATAATGTGAACACACAGGAAGCAGACGTCACAGATAATGTGAACACACAGGAAGCAGACATCACAGATACTGTAATGTGAACACAGGAAGCAGACGTCACAGATACTGTGAACACACAGGAAGCAGGCGTCACAGATAATGTGAACACACAGGAAGCAGGCGTCACAGATAATGTGAACACACAGGAAGCAGACGTCACAGATACTGTGAACACACAGGAAGCAGGCGTCACAGATAATGTGAACACACAGGAAGCAGACGTCACAGATACTGTAATGTGAACACAGGAAGCAGACGTCACAGATAATATGAACACACAGAAAGCAGACGTCACAGATAATGTGAACATACAGGAAGCAGACGTCACAGATAATGTAATGTGAACACAGGAAGCAGACGTCACAGATACTGTAATGTGAACACAGGAAGCAGACGTCACAGATAATATGAACACACAGAAAGCAGACGTCACAGATAATGTGAACACACAGAAAGCAGACGTCACAGATAATGTGAACACACAGGAAGCAGACATCACAGATACTGTAATGTGAACACAGGAAGCAGACGTCACAGATACTGTAATGTGAACACACAGGAAGCAGACGTCACAGATAATGTGAACACACAGGAAGCAGACGTCACAGATAATGTGAACACACAGGAAGCAGACGTCACAGATAATGTGAACACACAGGAAGCAGACGTCACCGATAATGTGAACACACAGGAAGCAGACGTCACAGGAGGTAAACGGGAGGTTGTAAAGAAATTGGCTTAGGGTGGGTCTGCCTATGATGTTGTTCTCCTCTGATAGCATGGTGGTGTTTCCCCCTAAACACAGCTGGTGGATGTGTTTCTGGTATAATTGTTTGATTTCGCTGACCAGTGAAATTCCATTGTGGTGTGGGAGGAGCTTCTGGAGCTGCAGCTAACCCATCGAAAAAGGGCTTCAGCGGAGAGCTTTAGTGTCACATGATGTGTCTACAAATGTTGCTTCAGAGGCCTTTCCATCCAACTCCGCTGGAAATTCTTTGGAGGTGGGGATTTTTGTGTGTGCACAAATGGTCACATTCAAAGCTATTGAATATAACCACAAAATATAGGCTGTCAGCAACTTCATTCCAAAAACATTGGTATCATTGCCTTCACAAATACATAATGTAGGCTATGCATTCGAAATACAAATTAAAGATATATTCCGTAAAAAATCTTGACAGTACTAAATAAATAGTACTGTTTAGTCTACTCCAGTGATACTCAACTTGCGGCACACGGGCCACATGCGGCCCACGATGGAATTGCAAAAAAAAAAAAAAAAAAAAAACGCAACATGCAAGATACCCGCTGAATAGTGTCCAAATGTTCATGTCATTCTGGCCAATACTCCACTTCTGTTATAGCATTTCAGTCTGGAATATGGAATATCTTTCAATAATCTATGATTTAGCTGCTAACTCGTGAAATACCGCCGTCTGCTCGCTACCCAGGTACGTATGTATGTACTTAACCGAACTAACTATCCGGTGTGCACAACATTGTCAGACTAAACTGAGGGCGGCTTTAGCTCAGGAGGTAGAGCGGGTCGTCCAATGACGACGCAAGGGTTGGCGGTTCGATCCCCGCTCCCTCCCAGCTGTTAATCGTTGTGTCCCTGGGCAAGACACTTTACCCTCCTTGATTGGTATGAATGTAAGACATGAATGGTATGATTGGTATGAATGTAGACATGAATGATGATGGTGGTTCGGAGGGACCGTTGAGCACCAATGTGTGGCTGCCACGCTTCTGAACCACCGGTACGAATGGTGTGAACGAATAATGATTCTGTGTAAGTGCTTTGAGCCTTGGAAAGGCGCTATATAAATCCAATCATTATTATTATTATTATTAAACTCCGGCTGACACCCCAAAAACCTACAATGTAGAAAATGTATAGTGATTGTTTATTAAGTGGCCCCTGGCCTCCTATCATTTCACGAAAGTGGCCCCCGGGTAAAGCTTGTTGAGTATCCCTGGTCTACTCTGTCAAATGGCTCCATAATGTGTTATGTTGTATCACTGCTTACTTGTATGACTCGTCTGCTTAGTCCTGTCATTTCTGCCAGTTTCTGTAGAGTCTGGGCGTCGGGGTTGTTGTCCTGGGCAAACTGGCCCTGCATCACCTGCAAGGAGAAACTGCAGTCAGACACCAACCATCATACACAGATCGTTTGAAAACACAAAACTGCACTCGCACACAAATACAAACGAGTTTCTGGGTAGTGCAGCGGTAGATTCCCTGCTTACCAACATGACGGTCGCAGGTTCGAGCCCCAGCGAGCTCTCTGCGAATGCACCAGAGACAGTCTGGCTGTTTTAAGATTCTTGGTCGGGCATCCATACAGGCACGATAGACCCTTTTCACGGGGGCCATTTTGTGTCGAAAAGGCAGAATAAACACAGGTGCAAGCAAAACACTAACGAGGGTTTCCAAATCCCAATCATGGAAGTTTGAAACCCTCATTAGTGTGTGTGTCTGTGTGTGGAAGCCGGATTAAGGGTATGCGTCCTGGTCGCTGCAGTGCCTCCTCTGGTCAGTCGGGGGCGCCTGTTCGGGGAGAGGGGGAACTGGGGGGAATAGCATGATCCTCCCACACGCTGCCGGTGAAACTCCTTGCTGTCAGGTGAAAAGAAGCTGCTGGCGACTTGCACATGTATCGGATCGGAGGAAGAATAACTCTCCCCAGATCGGCAGAGGGGATGGAGCCACGACTGGATTTGGCCAAGTATACAATTGGAGAGAAAACGGAGGGGGGGGGGGATCCAGAAAGAGAAAACTCTGAGTCAGAACCTACCTGCAGTTGCTCTGCAGTGAAGGAAGTCCGCGCCCTCTTGGCTGGTTTGGGTTGGCAGTCCTGATCCGAGGGCAACGCCCCCTCCAGAGTCAGTCCTGTGCCTGTAAGGAAGCACGTTGGGAGTGAGTTTGCTCTTGTCTGAAGCTAAAGGGAGTCCTTTACTTCACCCCCAGAAAGGAGAAGGCACTCATTATCTACTCAGACCCATGTCAGTCGAAACACCACCAAGCACACAGCGGTGTTCCAGCTCAGCCTTCCTCCATCTTTTTACAGCTCCAAAATAAAAGCATGAAATATCCATCATATTTCTCCAAGACACCTCGTGCAGCATAATCTGTGGGTCCAAAAACGTATGCCTGTTATCTCCTATATTTTCCTCATTGACAATATTCTGTGATCGTTTGGCTATTATAGTGCACAGTGCAATCGTTTGGCGAAGCACTCGCAGTTTACTGCACAAGCTGCTTCCCAGGTTTTATGCTTTTTTTCCAAGCTGTGAAAAAGATGGCACTGTTGACTTAAACAGTTGCTCTGTGTTTGATGGTCCCACCAACTTCAATGGAGTTTCAAATTGTGTGTGTTTTTTAGTTTTTTAGGGTGAGCTATTCTTTTCCAGAAAATCCTTTCTACATCTCTGTAGCTTTTATTCTTGTGTGGATATTTTATTCTCAGTGTTTTTTCTCAAAACTTTTCATCTCAAGGTCCCCTGACACAAATTAAACCAGGGACCTCCATTTGATACGATTTTTGCTTTTAGATGTTTTATTACAGAAAGTGTATTAAATGCATGACAAAATAGCCATACATTCTTCTGTCATTGTGTTACTTATTATGGAGGGAGGTATAGGCCTACTAGTGAAAATAATGATTCCCATTTTTTGCTGCGGGGCCCCCTCAAGGACCCTTCCCCCCGGGACCCCACTCTGAGAACCACTGCTCTAACACATACATCTCTGTCTCACTGCAGGGTCACCAGAATATTATAGAATATCATCAGAGAGCTTCAGAATATCATTTGGACGCAGCATCTTGTGAGCGGTTCTGTACCGTTCTCGGCTGCCCGGCGGAGGTTGTCCAGCATGACGTCATAGTGGCTGCGGCACAGCACTCTGCCCTCCACCAGCCCAAACTCCTCCCCGGTGCTCAGCTGCCTCTTACAGGACCAGCAGGCGAAGCAGGCCAGGTGGTACACGCTGCCCCGGGCCCGACGCACCCAGTCACTGGCGTACACCTGACGCCCGCACTGCGCGCACTTGGTGCCAAACCTACTGTGAGGTATAGAATCAAACAGGGAGGTTAAGGTTGGTTGGAATTCAATCAATCTGCTGAGTAGATTTTCATAGCATAATTGCCCTCTCCATTGTGTGCCATGTACACAGCAAATTTGCTGATGTTAATAAGTGTTGATTTTTCAGTGACAGATATTTAGAGTATAGGCAAGAGTGTTAATTGGAGTATTTTGTCCATGATTTGTTGGACAACTGTTCAAAACTATTTGAAAATGCAATTAACTTGATGGGTGCTGTGAACTTATATAGAAATACTATTATTGATTCTTGCTCTCTTAGTTCAAGTGAACACTGAGATTTTGATCAGTGAAGGTCTGAAGGTCTTGATACTCTGCTGAAGGTCTCGTGGATGGACAGCATGTGGTCTAAATGCAATTAGCCAAGAACAAGTGTGGATCCTTATTTTTTTTAAGTTGGGGAAATCGTGTCTACACTCCCACCCCCCCCCCCCCCCCCCCCCACCCACCCACCCACCCAAATTGAGAAGCCAAATCATGGGCAAATGGGTGTGGCACTTATCATAATTTAGCATAAATTATAGATCTCATCTACAGATTTTTATTAGGAGGGAAAAGATCAAGCAAAAACACTGAAAATAACAAAGAGCATTCAGCACCCTGTTCAGGAGGGATTGTCCCCTTGGCCGACTGGTTAGCGTGTTCGACTTTGGTGTTATGGTGAATCAGACCCGGGTTCGATTCCCCCACTAAACATCGGTCCTTGGGAGGTAGTCTATTAAGGCTGCTTCAACGCGGGTTAAGTAAGGAGTGCACGCTGGCCCTTGGCCAAAGGGATTGTCCCTTTAACATGTTTTCCGTCTTGTTAAAGATAGTTTATTTCCAATAATCGATCACATTGACAAAATAATATTGGGGGGGGGGGGGCATGCATGTTAATAACGTTATTGTAAAGTGCGATAAAAACGATAGCGCCCAAAGGCATAGGCTATTAATGACTGATGATAATGATAAACACCTAGGCTATCATCGTGCTGCCTCGCAACGGCGACGCAATTAGTTGTGACATTTCCCCGCTCATAACGATTATCTCTCTCTCTTTCTCTCTCTCTCTCTCTCTCTCTCTCTCTCCCTCTCTCTCTCAACACGTCTTCAGATAGGCTATTTTACGAATTTAACAAGAAGGATCTCAATATCGCATCAAGCTACAACTTTTTACATAATTACCGGAGGAATATTATTGTGATGCGAGATTAAAAAGAAAAGAAAAAAGAAAACATATAGGCCAGGTTAAACGAGTGCAGTATAGTCCCTATAATAATTAGGGGGTATAAAGCCATATGTTCTTTGTCTCCAGCATCTGTCTTTTACAGGTTGCCGTCATCATTTGTTGATGTGTTTCAGTCTGATCATCTGCTCTTCCATCTTTAACCCGTTTTAAATATTAGCAAATGCAATTAAAAGCATTTACAGTTAAATGAAATGAAATCGAAACATAACAGTTGATTTACATGCACGTGTGTCTGCAATTTATTGATACACGCTGCAGGCCTAAAGTAACTGAAAATCGGGCTTTATGGCTTAATTAAGCATTTAACCATGGTCATACCAATTGAAATAAAATTATTATTCCTACTATTTTCAGGTGAAATCATACAAATTATTTCATATAGCCATATCAATTAGGTCTAGGCTACATGATGAGCCATATAGGCCTAACGCGACTATTTGTTTTGTTCCAAAAGGATCAAATATAGAATTTTTACAAAATTATATGGTTAGAACATATAAAATATAAAAATTCTATTAAATCGTATAGCCTATTCTGTTAAAAGGATAATTAGCCTATAGGCTTATTTGTAGTTGACAAAATGGAAGCCTGCACATTTGGCAGAATAGATCATCTTTGACATTGACTGATGACCTTGAGGCCTATAATGCTTAAACGTTTTTGAAGGGTCGATTTTTAAAGTATAGTTAAAAGCAACTGAACAAGGCATGGCAAAAATGAAATAACTATAACCGTATCTTACCTGAAGTAATCCAGTTTGCAGTAGATTTCTTTGTTTTTGACGTAGCAGCTGTTGTGCTGGCGCAGTGACGCTCTGCA
This sequence comes from Poromitra crassiceps, assembly GCF_964638095.1. Lineage (NCBI taxonomy): Eukaryota > Metazoa > Chordata > Actinopteri > Beryciformes > Melamphaidae > Poromitra > Poromitra crassiceps. The sequence goes on from NC_139631.1 coordinate 31,911,362, forward strand.
CACTGAACACTCCAAACAGCCCAGGTGCCAGTTCAGGTTGTTCACCTGGAAGCGCCGGAGGAATCACTTGTCTTATAGGACACAGGTTTGACGTTATAAAGGCCATTAATGCATTGATAGGCCTACTCTGCAAAAATGCCGGTTATATCATATAGCTAATGAAGTCCGTCATTTAGGATTTAAAATTTTGTTTTCCCAAATAAAAATAAGAAAAATCTGCCTTCAGAGTTTCACTTGTTTTTCACGAAATATAAGAAACGTCTAAAAGAGAATTAGATAGATATTGTAGCCTATCAAAATATGTCACTATCTTGCAGATTAATTAAATAGCCTAGGTGAAAACGTCACCCTCGTTCGTCTATTTTCTTCACAAAAAATAAGATTTAAAGACTCGGATAAAGCTAACGTTTATTAGATTGTCAAAAAAAATCGAAATGCATAAAGCCATGCACGTGAAAAGATTATAAGCCGAAATTGTTTTAGTAAAAATTTTACCCTTCTTTGACACTTAGCCGTTATTTTCCCCCCATGCAGTCATTATTTCTCACCTTCAGCAGGTATCGGTCGTGGATCTCCATGCCACAGCTGGCGCATTGGTTCTTGGCGGAGGCCACCGGAGGAGAGCAGAGACAGGCGGCCTCCGACGGACTGCACTCCTCGGACTCCTTCTTCACCTCCGATTTAGACTGGAGGAGAGAATTTGAATGTTTTGATTAGGCTACTTTTTAAGTTTAGAGCTATCCTACTGACAAATAGGCTATCTGTGTAAACTTATAGGCCTAACAAAGATCCAGATAACCATAAACAAAAATATATTAGCCTAGAGAAAAGCTTTAATTTGTTTCCCCTTTATAGCACCCGATCCAATACAATCTACATCAGTTTGATACTTTGATATAATTATCTGAATGCCATGATCCAATAGGCTAAACTATATCAAATCAAATAAAACTGAGTTTTGATGGTTCACCCTCCTATAGCCTACATTCCTAACCACTCCACATCCCATAGCCAGAGTTACTTGAGTTACATAGAAGTAGGCTATAAAAATAGACGGTAACACTAAGAAGACTATTTATGAAAGGAAAAAAAGCATGGGCTAAATGGCACACTAACACAGTCATCTAGGCTATAGGTTACCCTTAAACTTTGATAAGAGATCAAGAAATGAACGAAACAGGGAGAAAGACAAATAAATAATAAGGCTGCAAACCAAAGTCTTCCAGATGTTTGTGACTCACCATTTTCGGGTCTTGAACGCTGCCTATTTGGAGAGAAGATGGAGCCTGCTCTGCGCATTACGCATCTCTGCACCAACCCACACTATATCCGGTCCAAAACAACGGATAACAGTTTCTCCTGCATTTAAACCCTGGCAACAAAAGACAAATTTGATGCAATTATAAGAGAAAAAAAAGATCGATTATTCCTCTTGTGCGCAATAGGAGGCTATTCCCATGCAATCAAACGCAGTGAAAAGAAAGGATGGGATCTGCAATTAGTGATGGCTTGAAATGCTTCGTGGATAAGAGGCAACCCGAGTGTCAATTTCATCTGTCAATCAAGAAAAACCGAGCCACCAAGCAAAAAACAGCGCATTCTAATTTCAATAGCCGTATAATCGAAAATCGAAAAATCTCCAAAGTGAAGAGGCTCAATTGGAGATATCGGTCTATTCATAACGGACAATGTGCAGAAGTTGCAGCTGATCTTGAAACATAAAGGACCTTGATTGTCTCTCTCTCATGATAGACCCATTTAAGCACTTGAGGCTCCCTTGGGTGATTGCAGCTGTATTCATAAGATGCCAAAAAATCTGCGTTTGGGTGGCAATTCGGAGTCCGTGTGTTGTCCTTAATTTCAACGAAATTAGCAGGAATGCGAGAAAATGTTAATTACCGGTCATAAATATTGGAAGCAAAATCCTACCGAGCGGGCCTATATGGAAATCAAAGAAAATGTGTGCTAAACGACATTTTACATCCCCGAAGCGTATACCTTCTTAACGAAAACATGGTCCAATAAAAGTTTCCCCCTCTGCGGAATTTTCATTTTTCCAGAACATCACAGGCAACCGCAGAAAGTCCAGATAATCCCGTTGAACATGATTGAAATGGCTGTGCGTTTCCCCCGCGTGAAATAAATTCTTGTTGTTGTTGTTGTTGTTGCCTCTTTCTTCAACGCATAATCCAACTTCATCAACTCGGTTTGTGGGAATCGAACCAGCGCACCGACTGGCTGCCACTAGGTCCGCGTTCCTTCTCCCCGCCTCGAATGAAAGTTTACACCCCGTTCAGTCCGAGTCTCTGAGAGGATGTGATGCTGCATAATGCTGCCCTCTGAATCAAGATGAGACTTTTTTTTTTAATTTGCAGAATAGAAAGAGTTGTAGGCCTACTATGAAGATGATATTTATGGCATAAATATAATTAATCATGCAAATTATCGTGCGTGTGCGTGCGTATGTGCGCGTGTGCGTGCGTGTGTGCATGCGAGGTGCAGAAGCAAGAGCAGATGGAACAATGTTGCCATGCTGCAGACTTATTATCCATCATAGGCTTTTCTCTTATCTTATCTCCACTTTTCATATTCAGTTTTCATGATATTGTCTGTGGCTCAGGATACGAAAAGTAGTCTATTCTGCATGATATTTTGCAAAAACAACAAGAATAGCCTAGTTTATTTAAAAGGGTGTTTATTGGATTAATTTGTTGCTACTAGGAAACATTTTCATGTTGAACTCATTGGAACAGCCACATCCAAACTCATGTCTAATTATGGATTATATACATGGGTTTAACATATAATGAAATTTTGATTTCTATCTTCAACTGCTGACTTAGGTGGATTCACCCCCATGTTTCCTGCCTGTGCAGTGACACTTCTGCTTTGTGACGCCCCGAATCCCCACATGCCCCACCATCACCACGAGGCTGAAGGGAAGTTTTGGGCAGCTGGTGGCTCGTAGGCTACTGTATTTACGGTAAATCTGACATAATATGAACCGACATGAAGTCCTTACAGGCAGCGGAACAGTCACAATATCAGGCCCTGATTGACCGTCAACATTACAAATGAGACTAAACTGCTCAGTGGAGGCTTCGCAGTGTGTGGGTGTGTCAGTTGAAATTCTGTGCAATTATCTGTTTAGAAGGATTTTAGTGATTGGTTAATGAGGGGAGCCCATCAAGACCAAATCCAGTTTTGATGCGTTGGTTGGAGCTTTATGCTCTGACAAAATAAAATGTAACCTGTGTCTTTGAGTAGGCCTACAAAAGGAACATTTGGATTCCAATTATAAGACTCCTTTACAGCTGCCTGAAACCAAGGCAGAGCTTCAGATTTCCATTCCCTATAATCACCGCAGGCTCCCAGCACTTGGAATAAGATGACTTAAAGTAAAGGTTTCCATGAAATCAATGACACTTAAATTATTATCGATCACTTTAAAAAGCATTTGGGCTCACCTGTAACAGCAGAATTACATTGTCTCAGTCTCCTGTATTGTCAGCGTATGCATGCACCCCACTGGCTCAGGGCATTAACAGTAATTACCAGAGTGTGTGTGGGGTCAACTGCATGTGGGCTGGTCCAGAGGGTGTGTGGGGTCAACTGCATGTGGGCCGGTCAAGATTCAAGTGGCTTTCAATGAGAAAACGGTTTGAAAGAGTGTGTTATTTCAGCACCATTATCACGTCACTTTACAAGTAGTGAGGCGTGTGACGGGTCTGAGTGGTGCATGTTTGGCAAGCAGGCGCAGCGAAATACAGAGTGTGCAACTTAAAGGAACAGCTCACCCTAAAATCCAAAAGACATAATATTCCCCCTCACCTGCAGTGCTATTTATCCATCTATATCGTTTTGTGTTAGTTGCCTGAGTTTTGGAGATATCGGCCGCAGAGTTTCTGCCTTCTCTCCAATACAATGGAACTGGATGGCCCTCGGCTTGTGGTGCTCAAAGTGCCAAAGAAATACATTTGAAAAACTCAACAGCAATGTCTCCTTCCAGAAATCATGACCCCGTTTCTCAAGATAATCCACAGACCTTGTTATGAGCAGTTTCATGGAGGAACTATTTTCTTTTGACCGAACTAAAGCTGCTAGCTGACAGCTAGTTCCTACATGAGACTGCAAAAGAAAATAGTACATGAAACTGCTCACAACAAAGTCTGTGCATTATCTTGAGTAACCGGGTCATGATTTCTGGGAAGAGACAATGCTGTTGAGTTTTTCAAATGTATTTTTTTGGTGCTTCCAGCACTACAAGCCGAGTGCCATCCAGTTCCATTGTATTGGAGAGAAGGCAGACATCTCTGCGGCCGATATCTCAAAAACTCAGGCAACTATCCCAAAATGATATAGATGGATAAATAGCACTACAGGTGAGAGGAAAAATATGTATTTTGGATTTTAGGGTGAGCTGTCCCTTTAATGCTTTATGAAGACCTTTCAGTAGGCTATTTAAAGGGCAGCTTTGCCCATTTATTTCAACCAGCTTTTTATCTTTACAAAATATGCAAATGAACAATGTTTAACTTCCCCCCCATCTTACATGGACTGAGAGCTGAGCTCCCCATTTCTTCACATACGGTAACTTCCTGAACCAAATGAGATCATTATGATGTCATTTAGTCCAGGAAGTTCTACGAATGAAGGTAGAGAGAGCAATTAATGATAGTGATAGTAATATAGTGATAGACAGTAATAGCGGGGGGGAAGGATCTCCTAGCCTATGCAGATGCCTTCCTCTTGCCTCAAGAGCAGCGCCACTGGCCAATGGAGTCATGTGCCAGCCTATGCAGATGCCCTCCTCTTGCCTCAAGAGCAGCGCCACTAGCCGGGGAGCTCTCGGTGCAGGCAAGATGGAGGGAAGTTAAACATTGTTCATATACTACCGATTTTGTAATGATAAAGCTGGTTGAAAATCAGCAAAGTTGTCCTTTAAACTAGAGTTCGACCAACATGGGCTTTTTAGATACCAGATATCAAAATACCAGGACCAATGTTAGATTGAAGCTGTTGATGGTCAATATTTTGTACCGCTATTCAGTATCATTGTTTGACCATTTTCATCCCCAAAATTGCAAGTATTCACTAACACAAATTAAACCTGCAAAAATACTTTGTTCAAACATCCACAGATTTATTCTCTAGATCAGTGACTGGTTCACAAAGTGGGGTCCGGGGACCCCCACGGGTCCTTGAGGGGGTTCCAGGGGGTCCCCAGCAAATAGGGGACTAATTTATTTCCACTATATTTCCATCCATAAGTAACACAATGACAGAATGTATAAATATTTTGGTCATAGTTTTCATATACTTTCTGTAATAAAACATCAGTGTAAGCAAAAATCTTATCAGATGGGGGGGTTCAGGGTCTAATTTGTGTCAGTTTAGGGGTCCTTGACGTGAAAATGTTTGAGAACCACTGCTCTAGTCTAGATTAACTGATGACTGAACCGAAAATCACTTGATGTCTACATTGATTGTCTAAAAGTATAAGCAGCATTATCTAAACTCTGCTATGGTTTTGCATTGAGCAATAGGCTTGTAACTAGTACAGCATGTGACTTGTCATTCCTCATTTTCTCGGTGTGCGTCACGCTTATATCATCTCCCACATAAAAATCTGGCAACGTGATATTACCCATAATCCCCCAGCAACCTCATGAGGAAGTGTCACCTGTTGCATCCTGTGCTGCTGTGTGGATGTGTGAACGTCAGCACACACACACACACACACACACACACGCGCGCGCGCGCGCGCACACACACACACACACAACACACACACACACACACGCACACCTGGGCTGCTGTGTGCATGTGTGCCTCTGCTGCTGTATCTGCCTCTGTCCTGTCCTGCCCTTCCTTAATAGCCACAAACAATAAGACATGCAATAAAAACAAAGTGTGGCACATGCTAAAGCTATTAGACTCATCGAATGGCTCCCGCTGGACAGATTGATGGTTGGTATGTCAACAATGTGTGACGTGTGCCATCCGCTCGCTGTGAATGAGCGAGGTGCAAGGAGTTCACAGCAGGGTGATACACAGTATTATTCACCGTGTGTTATGTAGTGTGCCTGTAGGGAAACAACCAGGCGAGGTCCTCTATTGTCACTGCTGAATAACAAGGCTTGCGTCACATCTTGACCTTCACTCTGTTCGCTGACCCCACGGTTGCAACAAGTCACACCAAACAATCTGGGTCGGCTTGACGGTATATCATCATCATCATCATCATCATTGGTTCATTTTCAGAGGTTTGATTTGGAATATAATATCAAGTTGCACAGTGGAAAGACAGTGGTTTTGACTACACTAGGCACCTCGCGCGCTACGAGCTATTCCTAAGCTCGGACCGCTACGCGGCCTCGCCCGCCCTGCGGCTCGTTGAACTGGCCCTGCAGCTCGCATAAGCCGCTCGGGCACCGCACGGCCTCACCCGCCCTGCAGCTCGTCTGCTGTGCAGGTTCCCCCGCTCTTATGACATCACTGATGAATGACATCACTGATGATGTCACAACTTCGCATGTTATGACATCACTGATGACATCATCAGTGGCAATTAATATTGCCTACTGTACATGGTTTTTCCACACATCTGTGTCCTCCCATTAAGTCAAGCTTTTCTCTAGTTCTTTTTGTTATGGGCGAGGCACAGACGAAATGCCCCGTTCATGATTCAGACCTCTTTTCCCCCAATGGTCTTTTAGCTTTAGAGAAAGCCAAGTAACAGAATGAGCGATGCTCTGCTTGACATGTCGGCTGAAAGAAAATGTTTGGGGAAGGGCGGAGCGAAGCCTAAACCCAACACCGCAGTCTTATCTTGTTTCTGTAGAACCTCTGCCACCGCAGCCCCGTGACCACTTCTGGATGTTGATAGGATGTTGGAGAAAAGTGTTGGATTTGAGTGGAACAGGGTGTGATTATATTCATTGGCCAGACTAAATGTGCAGCCGGGATTGAGCAGAAACACATAGCTTTGTTGACCTGCAAGCTGAACCACAGTAGTTCAACGTGCACACATGCAAACAATGTACATGCACTTTGGACAAAAGCGTCCATCAAGTGCTATGTTAAATGTGTTGCGCATGAAAATGAAAAGTTTCCAACAAAAGGATGCAACTTGTAACATGAAAGGAAACGTGCGATTCATACAAGAAAACTATGAGTAAGTTGGCTATGAAAAACGTGTTGCAAAATCAGATTGACTTTTGAAGAGTCACCATCCAGGACCTTCCAACGTCCAACGGGGCTGCATCTACTCGAGATCAAACCCATCTAGATTACAGTCCTGCAGCCAAGCTTTCAACAAACAAAGGAAATAGCACATTACACCATCCCTCTCCGAAAAGCTGCACTGGAGAGAAGAAGGAGAAAAAAAACGTCTCCAGTTATTTAACAAATACAAGTTTATTTGAAGTACAGACAGGGAAAAATGAAGGCCTTTTTTTTTCCAGTGCTTGCACTCCATATGACAGCAATTTGGGGGTATTGTGTATTTTGGCCCGAGCGTGTGGTCCATGATAGATGACAGGAGAGAAAATCACGAGTCGCTGGCTCGAGCACAGACATGCAAATTGCTTTCAGCTGATTGCCTTATTCGGCTTGATATTTATTACAGTATGCCTCTTTATTTACAGCCAGGAAGCAGCTGATCAATTCCCGCCACAGGAGGGAGGAAGGAGAGACGATGTTTTCCCTCTGCCGGGTGAAAATATACAGCCTGGAAGTGGCCACTGTAAACAATGTGGAATTAAGCGTGCAATCTTTGCAGAGATCTAATGCAGGTATCTTGATTCACCGAATCAGAATAATTAACACCTCCACACTGACATGAGTTTGTTCTGACTTCTAATGAATAAAGCATGGGAGGGGGGGGAATAAAGTGATTACAAGTAAATTTCTTGAGAAATTAAGGGTATCATTTTCCACAAAGGGCTGCTGAACACATTTAAGCCTGTTACAATGTTTGGCCGGACTGCAACACCAGGGCCAGCTTTATAAACATGAATGTCTGTGAGTGAGTGAGTGAGTGAGTGAGTGAGTGAGTGAGTGAGTGAGTGAGTGAGTGAGTGAGTGAGTCAGTGATGAAGTTACACCATTGGTAGGTTTTGACCTAGCCTTGTTTCACTTGTTTCTATAAATCTCGCAGGTTAACATGAAGAAAAGGACACATCACTGTCAGAAGCCGACTCAAAACACTCCCCCCTGCAGGACAATTCTCTAAAGTAATAGGTAAGATTTCTTATAGATTTTCATAGGCATGACTGAAACTTTTGCCACAAACAGCAGCAATCCCATACCTTTCATTTTGAATGTCAATTCCTGATTTTAAAAGTTGCTGCAAAAAATCTGAATATTAACCCAAATGCTAAAATGATTTAGCCTAGTTTCTCCTTGGTGTGAGTTGTATTGTGATCAAGGAGAATTTTGGGCTTAGTTTACATTCAAATTATCAAATAAAAATGTGTTTTATTTTAAAAGTGAAATAGAGAAGAGTGATGGAAAATTGAAACATTTGAATGGCCACAACTCTTTAGATTCTCTCCTACAGTGGTCTTCACACTGCATTCATGGTGGCCAACTCCCAGTTTCAAATTGTTTTGAGCCTGTGATCAGGTTTGCCAGCCTGGTCAATGAAGAAAGCAATATGATCATGATTATGATCATATGAAGATCTGTCCTGTTCTACGTTGTAGAAGAAGAGTGGAAGAAGATGAGTGTGGTCCGAGCAATTGCCCACAATGCTCCTCCCCCCGCCCCCCCACCTTGCCCCCAGCCACATTGTCGTCGCCCCCCCCCCCCCTACACACACACACACATACACACACACTTTATGCCATGTCCTGATGGCCCACATTTGTCTTAAGTCACGCCCGTTTGCCAGAAGGGCTCTAGTCATTTATTTATCTTAGATTTATTATTCTAGTATAATTATTGTCTTTTTCAATTATTGCATGGCTTTCTGAAAGGTTCAAGTGTTGGCAATCACAAATTCGAAATGGCCCGTCGGCAAAGACCCTCGGGGTCAAGACACTTCAATCCCTCCCAGCTACAGGGGGGCTGATCTGTAGCTCAGCCATGACCTTTGACCTCCCCGCTCGGGGGCCTTCATGCAAAAGACAGTCGGATCGATAAAGTCTCGGATCGTTATTTGTCCCATTCGTTTGAGTGATCAGAGATGATGCGTGCTTCTGTAAAGGCAGCCCTGAAAAGCAGACAAACAACTTTACTTTTCCTTGTTGGCAATTAGTCGTGAAAGCACACACGTGCAGCGTAATGACAGAGGACAGAGGAGAGGAGGGAACAAGTGGAAAACAAGCACAAAAATAACTATGAGTGGATTCAGTCGGGCTCCTATTAACCTGGACAGACACAGTAATTGCACAGCAGACAGCACTCACCATAACAGCAACAATATGGCGGTAATACACAAGAGGCACAATTACAGTACATTGTAGCAGCACGATATGAAAGTGCTGCTGCATATGATTTAATGTGGGCCCAGTCTCTCGCCTCTGATCACCATCCAGCTCCTCGCCTCGGCTTCAGATGCGCTTGAAGAAGGCGGGTCGGGGGTCAGAGGTCAGCTACTTACCCAATCAGGTAACCAGCTCCAGGAGGGAAATTACTTCCTTCCGACCACTTGCGCTCACCTGCAGTGACCCCCCCCCCCCCCCCCCCCCCCCCCGCCCCCGAGCAATCAGAGGTGAGGCGGGGTTTCTAATCACGGAGAACCCTTTGGGTCAGCGCACGCATGCACCCCCACCCCCGCCCACCATCCCCCGCCGCGGCCCACCCCCTTCGCAACAGGCCCGCGCGCTCCGAGTTCAAGTGTTTAAAGTGTCACATCAAATAGGCTCGACGCGGAGATGACTTGTGCAGCAGGCCATTGTGTGTTTAGTTTGACGCCGACTGCAATATCCTGATCGCCCCGCTGATCCTAGCAGCTCGCGGTGCGGCCGCGTAGAACCCGGGCCGTGTCAGGGAGAGGTGGCTGCCCGCCCGGCACGCTCGCGCTCTCATCAGCCACAGGAAGTGCAGAAGGTGGTGGGGACAGGAAGCGGAGGGGTGTTTGAGCAGAGGGAGAGCGCTGGAAAGGATCTATAACCTGCACCACAATCAAGACTCCTGCCATGTTTGTTTTGAGAAGAAGGCCTCCGGTCGCACTCACCCACGAGGACGGTGTGATAAGAGCAGGGCTCCTGGTGCTATAAGGACAAGAATCGGCTCGCCGCTGGGGCTTACGATGCACATTTTGACGTTACTATTTTCATATGACGAACAGTAGCATCCGGTCAAGTGACACTGACGAATAGCCAGCTGAAGGACTACCGTGTTTGTGTTTTACGCACGCTTGACTTTCGAGGGCTGAACCTCCATAGCGCACGAAGCCGTGAACACTTAGAATGTGGGCTGTGAGCAGAGTGACTCCATTACAGCGAAGCGACTCTGTTTTCCTACAGTGAACTGCAGCCAGCTCTCTGACAGCTGATGAATGACTGCAGGTTTGGCCCCTCCTACGGCCCTCAGATCATTTGCAGTGTATACTGTATAGCAGGCCCGAGGATTGGGACCAACTCACCCCCCCCCCCCCCCCCACTCACGATGCAATTTGTGACTACTAGGAGCAAATCAAGCTGGGCCGATATCAGAATAGAGTCCAGCTGATGGCAAAACAAACTCTAAAATGACCAAATTATGAAGGGTGACCGTCTGCTTTATTGGGACCACCAGCCACATGGAGATATCCAAAACCGCTCTCTCCAGGAAGGTAAGGGAGATGAATGTGTGCGCATGATGTGGACCAGCCAACCCTCATTTGGAATCAGTTCATAGGTTTAACAAATGATACTCAGGAGGGCTTTTTTTTTTTTTTTTTTTTTTTTTTTTTACGGACCCACCGCTGTGTGGCTCTGTCAGAAACCCCATCTGAGATAATGCACGGTGCCTTCCCCTGTACCCCCTCACCCCCCCCCCCCCTCCCCTTGCCATCCCCATCAGTTGGATCGGTCCGTTCCACAACTGGACAGGAAGTCTGCTAATCTGTAATCCGATCCGGGGGAAGGAAGAAGTCAGGAACCAGCCTTCAGTGCTTTCACCAATCGTATTCATCACCAGAGCGGGTCCTAGGCTCATTACGAGCGGGAGCATGGCTTAACTAAACATCTTCTCCATAAAATAAATGCTTCCAGGTTACTCCCAGTCCAGGTTCCACTCAGAGGAGCATCTGATCTCAATTACCAGGAATGCTATAGGAAGCAGCGAGCCTCGCTCTCCAGCCCTGCGCCAACAACGCCGCCATGGCAACCAACAGCGTGTCTACCAGCAACTGTGCAGATAGGAGGAGTCCTTCTCAGGCACTTGTAAGGCGGGAAATGATTATTTGATAATTTTTTCCTGATGCCTCTCATTCTTTTTCATATCAATCATGGCCAACGTCACTATAGTTTGTATTGTTTGGCTTGGTGTGTATACTGTAGGCTACATCCATGTTAGTGATGCTCTCTCTGTTAGGTTTCAGTCATGAAATGTTGTCAAAAGACTTAAAGTCACTAGAAAATGGCAAAGCGTTAAAAAGAAGTTATCACAACAGTTGTGGACTGCTAGTGTATTCATGCAATTTCCAAGGCAGCTGGATTTGAGCTGTACAGTGTAGTCTATTTGCACTCTGACCCTACAGTTCCCAGAAAACACCACAGTGGGAAGGACAACGCTAATATGCTGCCTTCAGGTGCCCCTTGTTTGCTTCTGAGAGCAGAAGTCTCAAATATGACGCACATCCAGTACTCTCTCTCAGTAGGAATAAATACGAAAAAGGAGCTGATGTTTGAATGATCCAGCACAGTGATACTGTGTGCTGTGGTGGCAGAATGAAGAGGAGAAAATCCATGTCAGGCAGGTAATTGATGTCTTAGTTCATTTATTAAAAACAAAAAATGCGTAACAAGTTAGAATTTAAACAAAGAGTGAAAATAGAAACAAACAGTACAACAATACTAATTATCTATAAATAAGATGCCCAACAATAATATGTAGCAATAAATTACATCATTGTTACATCAATTGTTGACATGGCTTACATACCTAACCATAAACGTCACATCTAATCAACTTGGCTCTTATGTCGCATTCATGTCATATCAGATTTACAGAAAATCACAAATTGCAGACAGGTGGAAAAACGCTCAGACACCCTTCTGGTCATAATTACAAGTAGGATATGTGAGATTTCTTATAGGCTCTGATATCTCCCTTGGCATCACAAATGTGATGCCAACTCAAGTGGTAAACATCAGGAAACCCACTGATTTGGAAATAATGAATGGACTCATTGGCAGAAAATCTAAATTGTCAAAAATGATCAACCTTACATAGAAAAAGCAGGCAATATCTGCTGCAGGTTGTTTATGATTAATTTCAATAAATAAATAAAAATAAAAATTGATCATTATAGCCACATTTAGCAGGTAGGTTGTTCTTGTGCATTATACCAAGCACCGCGATTCATAATTGCAATATCTCTGACAGCACTTGAAGGCACCACCCCCACTCCCACCCTCCCTCTCTTTAAACAGTCATTGCTCCCACCACACCATACCAAAACACGCACGCACGCACGCACGCACACACGCACACACACACACACACACACACACACACACACACACACACACACACACACACACACACACACACACACACACACAAACTGATGTTTTTCTTCATTGTTGCTAGATTTCTTGTGAATGACATTAAATTCTCCGCCTATTTTACAATAATTCAAGGGTACATCATTCCTTCAATTAATAAAAAAAGAACACAATATCAATTAATAACAATTTCCCTAACTCTGGTAAGGAAGAGGTGATAAGAAGTCCAGTATGGATTAGAAGCGAGAGCAGCTGGATCCTCTCTTGGTCCTATAGCACAGCCACACGCACGCACGCGCGCGCACACACACACACACACACACACACACACACACACACACACACACAATGAACTTGGCAGGCAATGCAATATGGTCATACCCTCCTCAAACAACACAGTATAGAAAAGGCTGAGCTCATACAATATGGGCTGAACTGGAACGGGAGCCATGACAGATATGTTCCCTGAAGACGACAGGATGTGGAAAAGAAACCTTATCACTGTAGTGGTTTTGTGGGTTGAAGCACCACGTCACTGCACACCATACTGTAGATCTCAAGCTCTGACACAAGGAATGATGATGTCAGAGACGCAGGAGGCAGTTTTACTGGAGAAATATTAGGCAGAGTTATGGAAAGAATAATTAGCCCTCAGTCCCTTTGTAGTGGGGCCTTATGAGACGGTGGGACATTAATAAATGGAATGACAGTGGCAGTAGGTAATATAACCTAGACTTCATTATTTTCAGTCGACATGCATTGGCCTAATTTTTAACTGAAATAAAGTTGCAAAAGCTGAAGCTTGAGATGGGGGCAGCCACCAGAGGTCGATCTGCATGGAGCTATGAGCTATCACAGTTACACAACTGGCAAACAATGAGCTATATTCTCTTCACAATTTGTGACATGACATGAATTATACTGAAAGCCAAATGAAGAAAATAGGCCCCATGCGTGCAGGAGCTTATTACAGTTTGCTTCACCAAACAAAAGTCTCAAATAGCCGAGGTCCAGATAAAGTCTATGGGAAGGTGTCATAGCAACTCAATAATAATAATAATATTAACAATAATAATAACAACACCAACGATAATAATAATAATAATAACAACAACAACAACAACAACAACAACAATAATCATAATAATAATAATAATAATACATGGTGGCTCAGCTAGCTCTCATTGTTGCCTCAGGGCTCATTATGGCCTTTTCTGTGTAGAGTTTGCATGTTCTGCCAAAGTTTGCATGGTTTATTCCTTCCTATATTCCAAAGACATTCCACTCAACTGGACATTTGAATGTCTAAATTGCCCAACAGTGTGACTGTTTGCATCTGTGTTAGCCAGTATGCTGCAATAGGTTCCTCCAGCCCCCCAGGGACCCTGAATATGAGAAAAAACAAGGTGCCAGCACCGGCACCTATATAGCCTCTAGAAAGATGCAGTTATTCCCATGGGGCCATGGCCAAAGCGAACAATCCCAGTGAGCTAAGTGACTTCAAGACCGTGGCATTAACACTGCTCGCAAACATTTGAGAAACTGAGAATACATTCTGAACAAAGCTGCACCAAGGAAGATGTTACCCTTCACATGTCTTTCTTCCATTGTATCAAAGGGACAAAGACCCATGCAAGGCTCCTGTTACTCAGTCCTTGCGTAACACTATCCAGTCCCATAAACCTACAGTGTATACACTGTATATGCGTAGAAGCTCCTGCCACATCTAAAGTCATCAGAGCATCTTACCTCCACCTCAGTGTGTTTGGATCAGTACAAAGACAGACTTTATCAGATTTGTCTCAAGGTTACAGAAGATTCAGTCAGTCTTTCCCACAACGAGGAGAGGGGATGGACATGCGGCCTTGATGACTTGAGTCAAAACCAAGGACATGTCAGTTAATTTCAACAGGCCACAAACCCAGTGCGACAAAATGCAGGAAATGTATCTTATTGTTATCATCTTGCACACAGAAAACTGTCAGAGTCAGAGTCAGTTTATTTGCCATCTGCAGTAGAAACTGCATTGGAATTGGGGTGCTAGGCGCTTAAAAGCATACATAACAAATCACACACAAACATTTAGATACCATATAAAAGAGTAAAAAAGTAGATACAAAAATAAAATGAGACAATGAGACAAGTGCATGGATAGATCCGAGTCCTCCAGCTCAGGTTCAAAGTGTAAGATATTAAAGTGCACATCAATAAACAAATAAAAAATAAAGTGCCTATGCATACAGTAGAAACAACATTGCCTGGTCAGACAAGTATAAGACATCTTATACAAAAGAAAAGCAACAGAAAGTAGAGCATGGTCTATACTACTCTAGACAAGTGCATAGATCTAACGTTTGGAATAGACCCTTTTCACGGGGGTCATTTTGTGTCAAAAATGCAGAATAAACACAGGTGCAAGCAAAACACTAATGAGGGTTTCCAAATTCCAATCATGGAAGTTTGAAACCCTCATTAGTGTTTTGCTTGCGCCTGTGTTTACCCTGCCTTCTCGACACAAAATGGCCCCCCGTGAGAAGGGTCTATTGTAGGGGTGTCACAATATATCGTCCCACGAAATTTCGCGATAGTAAAACGTCACGATATGTATCGTTGAGATGAAATCTCATATCGTGAAAAAAAAAAAAAAAAAATTCAAAAGTAGACAAAGAAACGTCTTTGTTTGTTGAAGTTCAATGTGTGGAAAGTAGTTCAGTTGAACAAGTCTCTGAAGAGACACATGATAAGTTATACAGGAGAGAAACCATTCAATTGAGTTTCTGGCAAAACTGTTTACTTGACAGGAAAAACTGAAGATGCATAATGAGAATTTATACTGCTGAGAAACCTTTTAGTTCAAAGTAAATCTAAGTGACGGTGTAACTCATTCTATTTCAAGATAAGCCTTATCTCCAATCTCATGTTTTTTCTAGTTGTTATTGTAATAACAATTTCCCACAACAGCATGTTTTGTATTTGTGCATTTCAAATAAAATACTACTTTTCCAGTCATATATTGTCATTATTCAAGTAAAAAAAAATATTGTTAAAATCGTATCGTATCGTATCGTTATCGTGAACCCAGTATCGTGATACGTATCGTATCGTGAACTGAGTGTATCGTGACACCCCTAGTCTATTGTGATCGTTCAGACGACGCCCCGCACGTGGAAAAAAGTTATTTTCAAAGCGAGTGGTGGAGCATTTAATAGAGCGGTAGCGTCTGCCCAGGGGGAGTAGATTAAAGAAGCTGGCAGCCGGATGACCTGCAGGGTCCCTGACGCGTTATTTCGAATCCCACATAGGTTACGCTAAAACCACGCCCTGTGTGCCCGCCTATGCAGCAGTCAAGCGCCGGGATTGGCCAGGAGCAAGTCTTTTGTCTTCTTTTGACAGCTCGAATCTCCCACACCACAAACACTGCATGGCACGCAGCCCAGCGATTTCATGAACCAACTGAATTGCTCTAGTCTTGAGAGTGGACATTGAAATGAATTATGGTCACATACCTTCCTTAGTGTATTAACGCTATAAAATGTAATACAAGCTTTTAACACATTTCCCACACCACAAACACTGCGCCCAGCCCAGCGATTTTATTAACCAAATTGCTCTTGATAGCGGACAGTGAAAATAACTTACTGCAATATATTAATGCTAATGAAACGACTTGCAAATTAAAAATATAAAAAATATAAAATTAAAAATACAATAGGCTACAGCACATACAGCACAGGCTCCTTCTTTTTTTGGCACAGCTATTCATTCCCCCCATTCCAGCCATTTGTTCCAGGCCAGTGAAGTCCCAACAATCTACAAAAACATGCAATAATATAAAATCATAGATAAAAGTTGAGTCATACACAATCAATAAAACCAAAAGTAAAGGGTTAGCCTTCCCAATGGCCAAGGGCAGCATCTGTTATTCTGGCCTCATAATAAGCACTGAGGCGGGTGGTCAGAAAGTCAAATAACCGCGGTACATTGTATGCTTTGGTGCGATGTAGGATTTTGTCTTTCAATATCCTCATTGCAGCCTCGCTGTAGTTGTTGGTGTTGTTGCATCTCACAGGAATGGTGTCCCTGTAACGGAGCCCAACATGAGCATGACCAATCCCGGCGCTTGACTGCTGCGTAGGCGGGCACAGGGCGTGGTTTTAGCGTAACCTATGTGGGATTCCAAATAACGACAATACTGACCTGCAGGGTCCCTGACAATACTGACCTGCAGGGTCCCTGACAATACTGACCTGCAGGGTCCCTGACAATACTGACGATCACGGTACCTGAGAATACTGACCTGCAGGGTCCCTGACAATACTTACCCTTAGGCTCCCTGAGAATACTGACCTGCAGGGTCCCTGACAATACTGACCTGCAGGGTCCTTGACAATACTGACCTGCAGGGTCCCTGACAATACTGACCTGCAGGGTACCTGACAATACTGACCTGCAGGGTCCCTGACAATACTGACCTGCAGGGTCCCTGACAATACTGACCTGCAGGGTCCCTGACAATACTGACCTGCAGGGTACCTGACAATACTGACCTGCAGGGTCCCTGACAATTCTGACCTGCAGGGTCCCTGAGAATACTGACCTGCAGGGTCTCTGACAATACTGACCTGCAGGGTTACTGACAATACTGACCTGCAGGGTCACTGACACAATACTGACCTGCAGGGTCCCTGACAATACTGACCGTCACGGTACCTGAGAATACTGACCTGCAGGGTCCCTGACAATACTGACCTGCAGGGTCCCTGACAATACTGACCGTCACGGTACCTGAGAATACTGACCTGCAGGGTCCCTGACAATACTGACCTGCAGGGTCCCTGAGAATACTGACCTGCAGGGTCCCTGACAATACTGACCTGCAGGGTCCCTGACAATATTGACCTGCAGGGTACCTGACAATACTGACCTGCAGGGTCCCTGACAATACTGACCTGCAGGGTCCCTGAGAATACTGACATGCAGGGTCCATGACAATACTGACATGCAGGGTCCATGACAATACTGACCTGCAGGGTCCCTGACAATACTGACCTGCAGGGTACCTGAGAATACTGACCTGCAGGGTCCCTGACAATACTGACCTGCAGGGTCACTGAGAATACTGACCTGCAGGGTCACTGACAATACTGACCTGCAGGGTCCCTGAGAATACTGACCTGCAGGGTCCCTGACAATACTGACCTGCAGGGTCCCTGACAATACTGACCTGCAGGGTCCCTGACAATACTCAAGATTCAAGATTCAAGATTCAAGTTTATTATTTGTCCCCGAAGGGCAATTTGTGTGCAGCAGACATAAAAAGCATAGCGAATACATGAAAAAACAAAACATGAACAAATTAAAACAAACATGGAGCATGGCAGCAGTTTTCCAGCAGAAAAAGGATCAAGTAAACACAGGATAAAAGTAAAATAAAAACAAAATAAAAACACACCTCAAGGGATCTGTACGATGTACTTAAAAGTAGTAAAGACACGTACAATGTACTTAAAAGTAGTAAAAGACACGTACATGAACTTAAAAGTAATAAGAGTCCAGGACTATTTGAGCTCACATAAATAGGTAGGTAAAAAATAAATAAAGATATATCTCGAATATAAAATATATAAAGAATATTTATAGCAGCAATACCTACCTAAGAAGAGAGACAAGGAGAGAGAGTGCATCATCTCCTCCGCCCAGCAGCGTTTAAGCTGCACGAGAGACAGAGAAAAGAGAGCGAGACAGAGAGAGAGAGAGAGAGAGAGAGTGCACTATCTCCTCCTCTCAGCAGCATTTAAAGCTGTGATGGAAACAGGAACGAAAGACAGTTTATATCTGTTTCTCGTAGCCCTCGGAACCTTTAGCCGAAGGCCCGAAGGGAGCAGCACATACTCTGGACAGAGAGGATGAGTATCGTCCATGCGAATGGACATGGCCTTTTTAAGCACCTGTTTGTTAAAAATGTGGTCCAGGCTACTAAAATTTACTCCGGCTATTTTTGATGCCGCTCTCACGATCCTCCCGAGAGAGTTCCTCCCTTGAATACCAAGGTTTCCATACCAACAGATAATAGAGAATGGAGAATGAGATTACAGACTCGATATAGGCACAATAAAATAGTTTCATCAGAGTCCTGTCAACCTGGAATCTAGCAAGCTTCCTTAGGCAAAAGAGACGTTGTTGACCTTTTTTGCACAGCATTTCACAGTTTAGATCGAACTTCAACTTGCTGTCAAAAATAGTGCCAAGATATTTATAATTGGACCTGCAGGGTCACTGAGAATACTGACCTGCAGGGTCCCTGACAATACTGACCTGCAGGGTCCCTGACAATACTGACCTGCAGGGTACCTGACAATACTGACCTGCAGGGTCACTGACAATACTGAGCTGCAGGGTCAGGGGACAGAAGTCTAGAGCTATAGAGCTCTTCTAGAGCCGGCACATTGGCACAAAGTTGTCTTGCGAGCAAGGCGCACTATACTCTGTTTAAGGATTTTCACTCCTTGACAGTAATATAGATTACCAAACCATAGAGTAAAGGAATTAAGTCTTCCTAAGAAGAAGAGCCGTTACTGGGCCTTTTTAACGACTGTTTTGGTATTAGAGCACCAGCTAAGATCATCCGAAATAGTGACACCAAGAAATGGAAAACTCTTGACCATCTCAACCTCGGTGCCATTGATTATGATAGGATGATGGGGTGCCTTTGTATGGCGGAAATCAATGACAAGCTCCTTTGTTTTCGAAGCATTAAGAATGAGGTTGTAGCCTCGCTCCACCTGACTAGCTTTTGTACCTCCGATCTGTAGTACGACTCGTCATTTAAACCCAATGGCGGGTGGTGATCCGCATACTTTACAGATCAGATTGTTGAGGAAGTGAGTGATACAGTCATGATGAGTAAAGAGAGTCAACAGAAAAGAGCTAAGAATGCAGCCTTGAGGCCAAACTTAGAACAAATATATCTGACAGATTCTTTCCAATCCTGACTCTTTGAGGCCTCAAAATTAAAAAGCTAAAAATCACGAGGGGATGCAGTGGGCGGGCGAGAGAGAGAGAGAGAGAGACAGAGAGAGAGAGAGAGAGAGAGACAGAGAGAGAGAGAGAGAGAGAGAGAGAGAGGGTGTTTTGACAATTATAACTCTCAGTAGCCCTAATTGAAAAATGTAATTCAATGGATTTATTCAAACAAGGGATTCTGGTTCTGTCGCTTTGCAGCCAGCAGATGGAGCTATATCTCTTTGAAGTTCAATGCCACAGGGCACAGGCATGGTGGATGGAGGCTTCAATGAATGTAAGCAAGCACAGTAAATATTCAGTAGGCTATGTGAAGGCATAGTTGACTTTGAGCCATTTTCCATTGAGCCACATTAATGCAGATATTTCTCTGCAGACAACTTGGCTGTGAGCACTCGGCCTACCAGCTCAAATAGTTTAGGATCATTTACAATAGCCTACTTTGGATTCTAGACATTATTAAAATTGCTCAGCTGGAGGGAGGGGGGGGGGGGGGTAGTTACCACCCATTTTTGGCACTTAGATATAAGCAAAGCCTCCTCTACCAGTCTGGGTTGCAGTGCTGTTGCTTCTTATAGTAGACTGCATATTAGAAACAGAATGACACTAGCTATCAATGTATGATTAAACCCAACTTATAAGTCAATTCTACTCAGCATCATAGAGCCACAGGTATTTTCCATCATGACAGGTGAGCTCTTCTTCTAAACAGTTTCTGCTTTTAATTCTTTAGCCTAGCTCAATCATGTAGGTATACTTTTATTACACTTACAATGGGAAAACGTTGCTTTGTTTGTTTTGTTTTTAGAGATACACAGTGTGAACATCTTGGTATTTATCCTCCTGTTTCTGGTGAGGATGTCATCGTGTGCCGGGGAAATCGACTCAAGTGATGGTAAGCACTGTAGGTTGATATTTTTCACTTTATCTTTGCTTATCTGCATGGCTGATAGGCCTAGCTGTTTTTAGATGGGATGTTCGGCTATAGTCGGTGTTAGTCGGTGTTAGGTTATTTTTTTATGGGAAGTTTTGCCTTATTTCTTACTATTAACAGAATAATTTAACATTTAAAGCGACAGTTACATTCTGGTTCAGAGCCTTGTCTGAAGATTGATTTAGACATTTAGACAAATAATAGCCACAAGATAGCTGCTAAAAAGAATTAAGAGGCTTATTTAAATCCAGAAGAAAAAACATTGCTAGCCACCTACTTAGCTTAGCATTTCAGCATTTTATGGCTTTGTCACCAAAGCAACATCTGCACCATGTTGTTAGCCATTTTTTTCAAGGAGAGAGAAAAAAATCTGGCATTCAAATATGTAATAACTTTGTCATATTTTTTCTCTCCTTACATTTCACCAATTTTAAGCAGGAACCAAAAATTCCATTCATTTGCACTGTAGGAGGGATCAGGTTCAGGTTGTTTGACGGCTTCCACAGCTTCTGGGGCAAATTGGTTTTAAACAGCAGTTCAATGTGAAACCATGCCCTCTTTGAACTCTAACGGCTCCTTCATACTTAAAGCTAGACACTCCATTTACACTTTAAACAAGTCACCACTTTTAGGACTCTATCACCTTAATTCAGCTATAATTTATCTATGGTACTGTTTGAGAAATCGCAGTTTATGTTTTATACTTTTTCAGCCTTAATAATGGGACCCTATATGAAGCCAGCCTTGAGTCTCACTCTAGCAGGCTGTACTTTTTTACTAAATTCACTTAATTTCAATTGATATTCAGCACCCCAGACACCCGAAAATGCCCCACCCAGTGAACCGGCCTGGACTGGAGGAGTAGGTGAGTAGCATTCTCACGTGGCTCACGTATGAAAAAATCACATGAATCAAATGAAAGCTCATCCCACTGAACTGAATAATGTTGCGTTGTCAAACAAAACTGAAATTTTCAAATAATATCCCTATGCCATTCCTCATTTTGTCAGTTTTTTGGTTATCATCTATTCAGATAGTAGAGTTGTGTGTCACGACATCCAAAAATAACCATATGCCCTGAAAGATAATCAATTAATGATCATATCAGCCAGTCCGCAAAGGAAGAGCTTTACATTGAAAGTTGGCCTGGGATAGTGGGGGCCCAGAATGTCATCTTTTCATGGGCCCCAAAATCTGTGGCAGTGCCCCTCTGCAGTCTGCATACATAAGATTATATTTTCCTCTATAAATCTGTGGCAGTGCCCCTCTGCAGTCTGCATACATAAGATGATCTTTTCCTCTATTTGCAGTGAATCCTTGTTGCTACTTCCCTTGTGAGAACAATGGAGTGTGTGAGAGATTTGGCCTTGAAAGCTACCGGTGTGACTGCACCCGCACTGGCTTCCATGGGGAGAACTGCACTGTTCGTAAGTCAGCTCAACTTTAATTGAAGCAAAACATTTTTTATTTTTTTATTTTTTTGTCACTTTTTTCATTCTTGACTTGAACAGGCCCACATCATGTGATTTGCTGTGACCTACATAGAAAGGTCACTCAGTCAGAGCTTTTTTATTTTATTTAAATGTTATGTTATTTAAATGTATCAATGTCTTGGAAATCCATCAGGGTTGGGCACGATGAGTGCATGACACTTGGTGTCATGCACTCATCGTGCACTCATCGTGCCCGACAATAATAAATCAATCAATCAATTAAAGCTGGCATGAAATATGACTACAGTTCAGTGGGGTTGACAAGTAACCCTGGGTATCCATGAGATCAAAAGATTACAACTTATTAGCATGTCTGATATGATCTGAACAAATCAATGCTTGCGTCCTATACTTTTGTTTCAATCAACACGGTAGTGGTGATGCGAGTTTCTGGAATGCGTAAACATAGACAGGCCACATGAATCAGCTGGCTGGGAAGCTGCACTTCTCAATCTCCATCACGTCTTTTTCTCACAGACGTCAAAGGAATCCAAACACAAGGACAGGGAGTGGCAAATAGGACATTTCAGTAAATGCAAACTCTAGCAAGCTGAGGCTAACCCTAACCCTAAGTGACATTTGACCAACTTTACAGATGACTTAAATTCAATCTTTAATATGAAAACTTCATAAACATGTGGATTACAAATAATATACTTTGTGAATTATTTGGGAGAAAAGTCACTCATTTGCACGCAAAATGTCACTTATTCCGCTCTGATTCTCATCCGAATCAATACTTCAGCCTATCACATGCTGTGTTGCTGTGCACATCTCAGCCTATCACATGATGTGTTGCTGTGCACATCTCAGCCTATCACAAACACATGACTTAACCATCGTCTCTGAAATACTGTTAAAAAATAGGTTACAGAACACTAGTGTTATCCATGTGTGTGTGTGTGTGTGTGTGTGTGTGTGTGTGTGTGTGTGTGTGTGTGTGTGTGTGTGTGTGTGTGTGTGTGTGTGTGTGTGTTTGTGTTTGTGTGTGTGTGCGTCACTGCTCTCTATTAGCTTCAAAAATAGGCTGTGTGGCTCGGTGAATGCGGAGGCCTCAAAAACACATCGTGTGATAGGTTGAAATGTAGACAGCAACACATCATGCGATAGGCTGAAGTTGTAACTTATGGCACATATCAAAGGATGAGAATCAGAGTGGAATAAGTAACATTGTGCGTGCAAATGAGTGAATGACTTTCTCCCCAATAATTCATGAAGTATATAATTTGTAATCCACATGTTTATGAAGTGTTCATATTAAAGATTGAATTTAAGTAATCTGTAAAGTTGGTCAAATGTCACTTATCATCTGGTTCTCACCCCTAGATATAGTATAGTGTAGTCTACCTATCACAGAGCCTCATATCTGCATAAGCTTACTGGAGTTTGCATTTACTGAAATGTCCTATTTTCCCCTCCCTGTCCTCCCTGTATATCCCCTTAAAAAATATATTGATCCGTTTTTAATTTGAGCATTAAAAGTATTTCAAGTCAATTAAATGTTGCTTGAGCAACATGGAAACATGACACTGCAAGTTTCACACCTGCAGAGAGAAGGATTCCTTTGATGTCTGTGAGAAAAAGACGTGATGCAGATTGAGCAGTGCAGCTGAGATTTACAGTATGTTGGGCAAGGTTGCTTAATCAATCAACACTTGCGTTTCAGAAACTCACATAACCCCCACCGTGTTGATTGAAACAGAAGTATAGGAAGCGAGCTTTGACTTGCTCAGCTTATAATCATATAATTATTAATTAACTTTTTTGGCCCATGTGTGGAGAACACACAGGTATCAAAAAGAAGTGAAGTTCGCACACTGCTTCCACTTAACTCACAGTTTATTTGTTAAATCGACGTTTCGGTCGTGAGACCTTCATCAGAATGAAGCACAAAATGACAGAGCACCCAGGGCCTTAGATTCCCGTTTGTCGGGAATGACTTTGCTCACCTCAATGCACGCCTCAATGCACGCGGGTCCTGCACCTCTCTGCAGTCCGGTAGGTGGCGGTAATGCACCTCGAAGCTGGTCTTAGGAGGAACATTCTTAAAGTTTGAAATATCGAAATGCATGCTGAATGGTGTAGGCCAGCGATCCTCAAAGTCCGGACTCCGGTCCGCATCTGGACCCAGACGCCGTCCTATCCGGACCGAGCCCTATAACCTATTGAGAATTGTTACATTTCACGGCGCTTTTCTTTTTTAACCGGCACATGCTTTTCTACCCTTTACGGTACTGGTTTCTCTGCCAGGAAGCTCACAGACCAATGCATGCGCTGTAAATCATCACACGTGATGCTGCTCAGCCAATCAAATATCCGATTAGATTCTGCCCGTTCCAGACGGTTCCAGTGCTGCAGGCGAGAGAGTGTCAGTGACACATGGACGAAGTAGAGGCGAGAGACTCGGAGATATGCGAGCGATGACCGCAAAAACAAAGATTTCGGGTCAAATGGGCGTGGCTACATAAGGTGAATAGAACCCAGATTTCTTGAGGTAAGAGATCAAGGGACCCCATTGAAAATGGCTATGCCAGTTTTTCCCTCGCCAAAATTTAGCCTAAATCTGGAGTGTTATTTAGGCCCCTTCCTGACAAGCTAGCATGACATGGTTGGTACCAATGGATGCCTTAGGCATTCTAGTTTCGGAAGATATCAGTATCTTCACACTTTAAAAATGTCTCCGCTAGACTAGAGCCTCTGAAACACAGTAAAGTTGGTCGCGGATGTGTCTTGCACAAAGGGTACTTATCATTCAGAGGGCAAAATGGCAGGTGCTTGAGCACCACCTGGGGTCTATCTGTGCACGTCCCTGAGTGTAGCCTACTACATCGAGTAGAATGCAGCCGGTGCGGTCCCAGTTTGGAGAAATGGAGAGGAGAGCTGTCTGCTGAGTGTGAATGGGGTCACAAAAAAAACGTAAGAAACAACATTGGGGGCATGAAATGCTTCTGCTCACCTGGCGTAATCCAAGTCTCCACAAGCCCTGAGATGCCAAGTTGACATGAAAAGACATCATTTACACCCTGTTTTTAGCTGAAATATATATAGCCATGTGCAGCTGGAACCTCACTTCTTCTTCTACATCTTCTCATAGCTCGAGCACCTGGCTCCAGTGCAGATTTCAGCTAAAAACAGGGTGTAAATTGATTGATTGATTGATTGATTGATTGATTGCCTTTATTAATCCCACAGTGGGGAAATTTACTCGTTACAGCAGCTCTCACAAGGAAGACATGAAAACAGCTCTAAAAATAAACACAAAAATACAGTAAAATCCAATACACACACTAAAAGATAAGAACAGCAACAATACTTACCAACAACAACTAACAATAGCAACAGCAGCAAAGGCATTAGAATGTAAAGTGCAACACTATAAAGTGCAAAACTATAGCCAGCAGCACACAATAACAATAGTTACCAATAAAAACGACAACAACAACAACAGTGCTATATTGTGCTGAACTATTATTGGATGTTAAAAAATCTGACAGCCGTAGGGACAAAGGACGTGCGGTAGCGCTCCTTCTTACACCGTGGGTGTATCAGTCTGGCACTGAAGGAGCTGCTTAAGGCACCCACAGTCTCATGCAGGGGGTGAGAGGAGTTGCCCCTGATTGTCGTCAGCTTGGCAAGCATCCTTCTCTCACTCACCACTTCAATGGGGTCCAGAGGGCAGGCAGGACCCAGCCAGCCTTTTTCACCAGTCTATTGAGCCTTTTCCTGTCCCTCTCAGTGATCCCTCCTCCCCAGCAGACCACTGCATAGAAGATTGCAGAAGCCACAATAGTGTCATAAAACGTGCTTAAGAGAGACCTGCATACACCAAAGGACCTCAGTCTTCTCAGAAGGTGGAGACGACTTTGGCCCTTCTTGTAGAGGATGTCAGTGTTATTTGACCAGTCCAGTTTATTGTTGAGGTGAACACCCAGGTATTTATAGGTTCCTACCACCTCGATGTCCACTCCCTGGATGTTCACCGGTGATGGAGTTTGGGGCTTCTTCCTTCGGAAGTCAATCACCATCTCCTTTGTCTTACTGGCGTTCAACTGGAGATGGTTATGCTCACACCAGTCAACAAAGTCCTTGATGACCCCCCTATATTCCTGTTCGTCCTCCCCTGATACACACCCAACGATGGCTGTATCATCGGAGAACTGGAGGTGGCAGCTGTTCGTGTGGTGTCTGAAGTCTGCTGTGTACAGGGTGAAAAGGAAAGGGGCAAACACCGTCCCCTGGGGTGCCCCCGTGCTGCACAGCACCACATCAGACACACAGTTAGGCAGCATCACGTACTGTGGCCTGTTGGTGAGGTAGTCGATGATCCATGCAGCTAGGGGGCTCATTTTCAAGTCAATTTGGCATCGCAGTGCTTGTGGAGAATTACACCAGGTGAGCAGTATGGAAGCATTTGATGTATTTTCTTTCTGTTGTTTTTACGGTTTTGCTCATGACCCCATTCACCCTCAGCAGACAGCTACTTGCCTGACTTGCCCGGCTGCATTCTACTGCATGTATTGTACACTGACTGTTAGCAAGTACCTCATATCACCCCACATCAAACCACCACAGCATCTTATGTATTTTCTTTTTGTTTTTTGCTCATGACCCCATTCACACTCAGCAGACAGCTACTTGCCTGACTTGTCCGGCTGCATTCTACCGCATGTATTTAATGTACACTGACTGTCGGCAAGTACCTCATATCACCCCACATCAAAAAAAATCAGAACTATCCCTTGAAAGCTTTTTTGTAATGTCCAAACATTTTCTTTTTAATCTAATGTATATACTCTCTCTGTGTCTGTATAGCGGAGTTCTGGACCAGGATTGGCCTCATGCTGAAACCCAGTCCTGACACGGTCCACTACATCCTCACCCACTTCCACTGGGTCTGGAACAAGATCAACAACTCTTTCCTGAGAGGCACACTCATGAAATTGGTCCTCACATGTAGGTGGCAGCCTGGCTGGGACCAAAACACTGTTGTTTTACATGGTAGAAGGGCGATGAGCAGGAAAAGCATTAGGCTATACAGTGTGAATGCATTGCAGTATAAGTATAGAGAAATCACACACACACTCTGCTTCTGCTCTGATCAAAGTTGTTTTCACTCAACCAATGGAACCACACTGCAGCAGATCAATCAAGATGACTCGCTTACGCCTGATGTCTTTCCACAATTTGCTGCGGTTCTACATGTAAATATTTGGATAGGGCATATTGGTTCTACATGTACATATTTGGATAGGGCATATTGGTTCTACATGTAAATATTTGGATAGGGCATACTGGTTCTACATGTAAATATTTGGATAGGGCATATTGGTTCTACATGTAAATATTTAGATAAGACATATTGGTTCTACATGTAAATATTTGGATAGGGCATATTGGTTCTACATGTAAATATTTGGATAGGGCATACTGGTTCTACATGTAAATATTTGGATAGGGCATACTGGTTCTACATATACATTTTTGGATAGGGCATATTGGTTCTACATGTAAATATTTGGATAGGGCATACTGGTTCTACATGTAAATATTTGGATATGGCATATTGGTTCTACATGTAAATATTTGGATAGGGCATATTGGTTCTACATGTAAATATTTGGATAGGGCATATTGGTTCTACATGTAAATATTTGGATAGGGCATATTGGTTCTACATGTAAATATTTGGATAGGGCATACTGGTTCTACATGTAAATATTTGGATAGGGCATATTGGCAGCAGTTCCGGTCATATCTGTCTTGACGCATGCGGCTGTGGAGATGGGTTGTGACACAGATATTGAGCTCTAGCCTGCTATACACAAGGCATGGTGAGGTAATGTTATTTACAGTATGTGAGAGGCATGGGTTGTTCCCATTTGAAAACCTATACAGGCTCACGGCACATGTTTCGCCCTCTAGAGGCTATCTGATGAAGCCCATGCCATCACCTCACTAAGTGTTACCTAACTGACTGTCTGACTGACCTGAATTTGGCTCGTGATCACTTGTGATGCCCTCGGCTGCGCTGTGAGAAAAAGGATGAGAGGCCAGAAAGGGTTTGCCTGTAGACACAATGGTAGTGTTTGGTATTTAAATAAATTAAATTACAGTGGCACGCAAGCTTGCCCTACTCCGGAGCCACATTGACAAAAAAAAAATCTTTGAAAGAGCCACAATCCAAGTCCCTTTCCTCCCTTTATTTATGTATTTATTCATAAAAAAAAAAAAAATTGTAAGTAGGACTTAAAAGAGCCACAACTACTACCCCTAGAACCTCAGGTTGAGTAGCAGCTGTTCTGATGGTAAACTTTGTGTTTACTGTATGTGTTTGCACAAGATTGCCAAATTGCATTCTATCTATCAATCAATCCATTTATTTTGCATCATCATGATGTAGCCGTAGTAGGTCCACTTTTATCCAGAGTGAACTCCAATGATTGCAGAAGAATACACATCAATTCCTTTACAAGCAACCAGTACCCTATTAATTTGGCCACTTTAAATTTTATAATAATTCTATTATTGCAGCTTCTCTCTCTGAGGCTCTCCAGAGACTCACACCTTGTCTGTGATCAACTGCAGTGCACGCAATGCTTCTACTTCTACTGAGAAACATCATGTTTGTGATGTATGAACTCGATATTATGTCATTATTGCATGTGGAAGGCAATGGATGGATACTACTTCGGTGTGAAAATGTCACATTGTATCCTGTGGTTTCACGCTAGGGTTGACCAAAGTGGATGAAAGTGATTTTCAGACATGACAGCCTGCTTTCTGTGATGCATCAACATAAGCAAAGTCAGATAAGGGAGCTATTATCAGTCACACGCATTATTTGTTTGGTGCAAATCTAGTATTAATTTTAAATGTATTTACTCAACATTGAGAAAAGTGTGTGATCAGTGCATTGCTAGACCCAACTGAGATTCTCCTCCCACAGCGAGATCCGAACTTATTCCAAGCCCTCCGACCTACAACTCCAAATACAATTACCTCAACTGGGAGGCCTACTACAACCACACCTACTACACCCGGATCCTGCCCCCCATACCTAAAGACTGTCCTCTGCCCATGGGAACTAAAGGTGAGAGTCTGTCCAGTGGCCTTTGACCCACATACACAGGGTTCCCACGCAGGTCTGGAAAAGCATTAAAGGAACACTCTGCCCATTTTCAACCAGCTTTGTATCATTAGAACATCAGTAGTATATCAGAAAACTGTAAACTGTTTTGAAGTCTGTCATTTAATTTGACAGTTATTGAGTGTTAAGGTGTGGACCAGTGACCTCACTGGTCCACACTAACTCAAATGAATAACTCATTAACTCAAATCAACTCTCAATAACTGTCAAACTAGATGAATGATGAATAGTTTGACAGTTATTGAGAGGTGATTTGAGTTAATGAGTTATTAATTTGAGTTAGTGTGGACCAGTGAGGTCACTGGTCCACACTTTAACACTCAATAACTGTCAAATTAAATGACAGACTTCAAAACCGTTTACAGTTTTCTGATATACTACTGATGTTCTAATGATACAAAGCTGGTTGAAAATGGGCGGAATGTTCCTTTAAACATTTAATTTGATCATTTCTTGAATAGTTTTGGGAATTTGAAACAAAAAAGCTTGTTGTCGACCTACTTGAGTTAGGTCCAAAAACAACAATAGCGAGCAGACTCAAGAGTCAAGTTCAGCTTAGGTGCAGGGCAAAGGATCAACATTGAAAAAGGAAAAAAGGCCAGCACTCTAGAACAGTGATACTCAACTTGCGGCCCGCAGGCCACATGCGGCCCGCAGGCGCCCCCTGTGTGGCTTGCGATGCAATTGCAAAAAATCACAATCAAAATGTTTTTTACAGTGCACCTGAACGCAACATGCAAGATACCCACTGAATAAGTGTCCAAATGTTCATGTCATTCTGGCCAATACTCCACTTCTCTTATAGCATTTCAGTCTGGAATATGGAATATCTTTCAATAATCTATGATTTAGCTGCTAAATTGTCAAATACCGCAGTCTGCTCGCTACCCAGGCACGTATGTACTTAACCTAACTAACTTAACCTAACTATCCGGTGTGCACAACATTGACAGACTAAACTCCGGCTGACACCCCAAAAACCTACAATCCGCTACAGAAAAATGTATATTGATTGTTTATTAACTGGCCCCTGGCCTTCTATCATTTCACGAAAGTGGCCCCCAGGCGAAGCAAGTTGAGTATCCCTGCTCTAGAATGTCCTTTTAGAATGAACATGTTTCGGCTAACAGCCTTCATCAGTGACGCTTCATCAACAGTGATGAAGGCTGTTAGCTGAAACGTGTTTGTTGTGTCTGCTTGTACATTAAACTCTAAAAGGACATTCTAGAGTGCTGGTCTTTTTTCCTTTTTGGACCTACTTGAGTTCACAGTTTTTGTTGATGTGAAGAATAATGTTCAGATAGAGAGATGCTCTTATTACTCAGCCACTGTCTGCATTATATAAAAAATACCCACCAAAATCAAAGAACATAATAGGGTCTCAGAAAAATATGTTATTTTAAAATGGAAAGCGTGTCGGAACCCCTGCCAATCAGATCAACATATTCTGATATTTGTGGCTGTGAAGAACAATCTTCCTAGTGGGGGCAAGACGCCTATCTGCGTAAATCTGAACAGCAGACAAAATCTTGGTCAAAATCAAAATCAAGGTTTGGGAAAAGTATGGAATTTTGAAAATGTTGAACCCTGCATACAACACAAACGCACGGTTCCGCTCTGGAGGCGTGACGACGTGGAGCTGACACGGTTCTGTCTCTGCAGGAAAGCGTGTTCTCCCAGATCCCAACGTGTTGGCTCAGCGGTGTTTTAGGAGGAGGACATTTAGACCGGACCCCCAGGGAAGCAGTCTGATGTTTGCCTTCATGGCCCAGCACTTCACCCACCAGTTCTTCAAGACCGACTATGCACGTGGACCGTCCTTTACCAAGGCTCTAGGACATGGGGTGAGATGGATCATGCAGTTGGGTGCACAACAGTATCCTAAAACCAGACTCTCATTCCAGCAATAGGCTGTAGAAAAATCTGAAAAGACATGGAATCATTGGTCTCGTTCATAATTTGGTGATTGTAGTCAGATGGGTTTCATTTACTTTCTTTCACCTTAATTTACTTTAATGATGCACAGACATGTACCCCCCCCCCCCAAACAAACAAAACAAAACTGGCTGTTTTTCTGTGTCCCATCCAGGTAGATGCTTCGAATATCTATGGAGATAACCTCATGCGACAGCTACAGCTCCGACTTCATAAAGACGGGAAGATGAAATACCAGGTGGACTGTTAAGCAGCACATTTACATTGAGATCTTTAGGCATTGACCGTCACTAATCCAGTGCCACTTCCAATGAGTGCAACAATATGGGCCCATTTCACAGCAGCCCTTTTGAGGTGGTAAAAGCAGTAAGTCAGTAGGCTATTTGAGGCAGTCGTGCACATCCAAACAAACGTAAAGCAGGTGCAGGAACCAAACACAGTGTACTGTGTTTGGTTCCTGCACCTGCTTTAAGTTTGTTTGTTTTACGTATGAAAATTGGATGGCTAAATAAAAAGGTAAATTGGAGCTTCAGTGTGCAGACCTTCCCATTTTTAAATAAAGCAGCGGTATGCTAATACCATTAATTATGCTTCCATTCTGTTTAGGTGTTCCAGTGGCAGGTGCCCTCATTAATGCTAATGATTACACCAGTGTTATTTCCTGCTTTACCACCTCCAAAGGTTGCGGTGAAGTGTGACATTCTATAGGCATAAAGAGTGATACAAGAGGGCTAAGAATAGGCCCTTTTCACATGTGGCCATTTTGTGTTGAAAAGGCAGGATAAACACAGGTGCAAGCAAAACAGTAATGAGGGTTTCCAACTTCCAATCATGGAACCCCCAGTTCCCCTCCCCCTGAACAGGTGCACCTACTGACTAGTCTCTTAAATCAGACGCGTTGGGTCCCGCAATTTGCAAATGTTTCCGCCTACCCGTCTGTACGTCATAGAGGAGAAAGTTGTCAAAACGGAAATAAGGCGGGACATCTGCTAATTTCTCCAATCACCTTGTTTTTTCCCCTTTGGAAGATAACAACTTCCTCTGGCCAAATTTTAACGGGCTAAAGTGCAGACTATTCAAACGTTGTTGAAGAGATAGACTGGCTTGAGAGACTACCTTCTGACCAGAGGGGGCACTGGTGCACCGACCTTAATCCGGCTTCCCACCTGTAGACACGGCCAATTGTGCCTGTATGGACGCCCGACCAAGCCGGAGGTAACACGGGGGCTCAACCCTGTGACCCTTGTGTTGGTAGACAGGAACTCTACCACTGCACTACCCGGACTCCCCAAATATCTGTTGAATCTCATAACCTCACCGAAACCCTCCAAATACTTCCCTCACATTTGAATAACTGTGTTTGTGCGTCCGCAGCTAATACATGGTGAGGTGTTCCCCCCGAGTGTAGTTGATGTCCCCATAGCCATGAACTATTCCAATGAGACACCCATGGAGAAACGTCTGGCCCTGGGTCACGAGCTGTTTGGCGCTGTGCCGGGCCTCGCCATGTACTCCACCATATGGCTGAGGGAGCACAACCGAGTCTGTGACCTCCTGAAGGACGAGCATCCCACCTGGGATGATGAGCAGCTCTTCCAGACCACCAGACTCATCATCATTGGTGAGGATGGAGTTTTCTTTTGTTTTTAGCATACATGAAAAAAGACCGGGGCAGCAGGGGGAAATTGGCCAAGTACAGTTCGGGAGAAAATGGGGGTAAATCAGAAAAAAAATGAACAGCTGGGAAGCAGTTCTATAAATTAATGAAACATTTAAACCTCTCAATTTCTAGAAGGGCTGGTTATAGTGATGTCAGATGAAGGGCATACAAATGAATTGCACCAGTAATCAGGTGGTGAACAAAAAAATAAGAATCAATGATTTGAAAAAAGTGTGAAAAATGTCCAAACCTTTGACTGGTGCTGTACATACCCTGTACTTTCACTGAGTAGGCTACTAATTGTTCTCATTCTGAATTTCATTAAATCTGTTCTGTTTGATTTCATTTCGAATGGATGTTATCTTCTTTAAAAGGTCAGTTTAATGAGTGACATCACCTGATGACTGTGACAGTATTCAAACAACCACAGATTGAGCCATCTATCTATCTATGTATGTGTTTCCCCAGGGGAGATCATCCAGATCATAATCGAAGAGTACGTGCAGCAGCTTAGTGGCTATCATCTGCATCTGAAGTTTGACCCGACCCTCCTCTTTGACGCGCAGTTCCAGTACAGCAACCGCATCGCCCTGGAGTTCGCCCAGCTCTACCACTGGCACCCACTCATGCCCGACAGCTTTCTCATCGACGGAGATGAAATCCCCTACCCCCAGTTTGTTTACAACACCTCAATCCTCACAGAATACGGGGTGGAGAAACTGGTGGATGCCTTCTCTCGTCAGCCCGCAGGACAGGTAGTACAGGACAGGTGTTATGCCCAATACTACATCCCCGGCGAGAATAGGAATATTTTGGGCTGTTTTGACTTTTTTTTTTTAAACAGGGGGGATGCAAATCTCGGCAAGTACCAACTGTCGAGATTTGCATCCCCCTAATTTTAAGCACCAAAGTCGGCCTCCATAAACCGGGAGAGAACCCCACTCCTGGAGGTCACCTCTACCCAGATTTTAAGCACCAAAGTCATCCACCATGAGCCAGGACAGACCCCCCAGTCCTGGAGGTCACCTCTACCTGGATTTTAAGAATCAAAGTCGGCCTCCGGGACCCAGGGGAGTCCCCCACCCTCCAGCTTCTACCCCGATTTAAGACAAAACACCTCAAAATAGGGTGAAATAACATTCATAAACTATAGACGTCAGATCATTTCTCATCATTGATGAACACGCACAAAGACGATTACCATATCATTTATTAATTATATTATTATATCATTTTTACACAGTATGTTGCTGTATAAATCATTACAATGTACTCCTGCAATTCTCGGCGGGGATGCAGAATTTGGTCAAATTTGTGTCTGTATAGGACGTCCTTCATGTGATAGAGAGATGCTAAAACGTTTTTCTGTCTCTCAGATCGGGGGTGGTAAAAATTCTCACCCAGAACTGCTAATGGTGACGGACTTAGCCCTCAAAGCGTCCAGAGCAGCGCGTATTCAGCCCTACAACCAATACAGGAAGAAGTTTAACCTCAAGCCCTACACCTCTTTCTCTGAATTCACTGGTGAGCGGGACCAAGCTTATAAATATAATTTGCTTTTTTTACAGAGCTGGGCGAGAATTCAAGGAGAAACCCTCTTTGCATCCTCACCTGAGGACTTCTTAGCTGACCTCTGATCCATGCATGATGGCTGTTGGTGCATTTAGCTCTGATAACATTTTTGACTTGACTGCAGGTCTGTTGAAATGAGAAGTGTGAAATGTTATTCTGTTAGTGATGCTGCATGAACACTTTCAAACCACACGGAGTCCTCTATGTTGCACCATAGGACTCTAGGAGATGTTTAGTGGCGACCAGCAGCTCTATAAGGTCACCATCCTGCATTTCGGAAATTCGCACATGTGGTCGCAGCTATTGCGAATTCACGCTTGTTCCTCTTCTCATTGTTTCTTCTTCATCCGTTCTTTAAGGGACAGATGGTTTACTCATTCTGCAACCTAGTTTAACAACTTCCTTGCCATCTCATACTGTAGGCGCTGATTTGCAGTTTGGCAGCACACACCATATTAATTGTTCCTCATATTTTAAAGAGTGACTTTGTTTGTGACTCATCACATCATGTGACTCATCACATCATGTGACTAGTCCCTATTAAAAGTAATTTGTAGACTAGTTCTAAGTTTTCATCTTCTCTCATGTTTGTCTTTTCCAAACAGATGACGAGGAGATAGCCAGAGATTTAGAGGAGCTCTACGGTGATATTGACGCCTTGGAGTTTTACTCTGGCCTGATTCTGGAGAAGCCTCGCCCTGACTGCATATTTGGCGAGGGCGTGGTGGAGATGGGTGCTCCCTTCTCCCTGAAAGGCCTGATGGCAAACCCCATCTGCTCCCCTCAGTACTGGAAGCCCAGCACCTTTGGAGGAGAGACAGGCTTCAACATAATCCAAACGGCCACTCTGGAGAAGCTGGTGTGCCAAAACACCAAGTGGTGTCCGTTGGTGAGCTTCCACGTTCCACGCAACGAGGAGGAGGCGAGGACAAGGAAACCATCCACTGAACTTTAATGATTGTTGGCCCCAGTGATCTGTGATTTTACTCATGTTATTGTAGGATTTCTCGCTATTTGTTTACTACTGATTTTGGATTACGGACCTCGGACTTGGCATTCACAGCCTCGTGCCTACGACCGAATCACAGCAGTGCCGATATTAGCCAACAACCGCACTCCCTCTCGTGTGATATTGCTTAAATATCGTCACTATTATATAGTACTCTAGTACTCTAATATATAGTCATGTCTAATGTAATAAATAACCTACGTAAAGGTCTAGTATTTGCCCATATTAATATTTGTAGTATAAGAAATAAAACTCATTAACTCTTTTTTTTCAGTTAAATAATATAGATATACTGGCAGTTTCAGAAACGCATTTATTCAGTTCTTTTGATTTGGATGTAAATATTGATGGCTTTTCCATGTATAGAAAGGACAGAAATAGGTTTGGGGGTGGTGTTGCTATTTTTATTCATGAACATTTTCCTGTAAAAATGAGGAAAGATCTTATGGTGGAGGACATTGAAGCAATTTGTGAGCTTTTTGTGATCGACCACATTTTAATCTCTAAACTTATCTCTTATGGTTTTAAACCCTCTGAAATTTGATGGTTTAGGAGTTATTTGTCTGACAGGTCACAGAGAGTATTTTTTAATGGTTCGTTATCAGATAGTAGGGTCTTGAAACACGGTGTCCCCCAAGGGAGCTGCCTTGGGCCTTTGCTGTTTTTAATTTTCACTAATGATATGCCTTATGTACTGAACAAGGCTAAGATGGCTATGTATACGGATGATTCTGCGCTTTAGTTTGCGGTCTCTACATGCATAGAGCTCAACCAAGTTCTGTCTGAAGAGCTGGTAATTTTATACAATTGGATCAAGGCAAATAAACTCATACTCAATATATATAAAACTATGTGTACAATTGTTGGTTCTAATCATACATTGTCAGACAATCCTAAAATGAGCTTACTAATAGAAGGTCAAACTATCCAGCAAGTAAAAACTGTGAAGCTTCTTGGACTTTGGCTTGATAGCTCACTGTGGTGGTCTGAGCACATCAAAAGGGTGGTTGCCAAGACGGGTAGAGCAGTCGC
The DNA here is from genome assembly GCF_964638095.1 of Poromitra crassiceps. Taxonomy (NCBI): domain Eukaryota; kingdom Metazoa; phylum Chordata; class Actinopteri; order Beryciformes; family Melamphaidae; genus Poromitra; species Poromitra crassiceps. The sequence continues at coordinate 31,947,826 of NC_139631.1, forward strand.
CATTACTAGAAAGTGTGCATCATTTGTTTCACCATTATTACTTCGCCAAGTTGTTTCTTCATTAGTTCTGTATCATTTGGATTATTGCTCTGTGGTATGGTCATCTGCATCTAAGTGTCTACTAGGGAAGTTACAAATAGCACAAAACAAGGCAGCAAGGCTGCTCCTGGGGTGCTCCCCCAGGTCTAGCGTAGCTGACATGCATAATTACTATGTCATGGCTTAGTGTTGAGAAAAGGCTAAAGGCTAGGGTTTGATATTGGCTTTTTTACCGATATCCGATAATGTCCAACTCTTAATTTCCTATACCGATATCAACCGATACCGATATAAGCTGGCTTTTTTTCCACCAAAATTTCAGGTAACAAGTTACATAATGTAGCTTAATGTAGCTGAAGAGTTTAATATATAATATGCATGTTGTGTTAAAGTGATAAGTGTTATTGGGGCAGTGGTGGCCCAACGGTTAGAGATGCGAGCTTGTGACCAGAAGGTCGTTGGTTCCATCCCCAGGACTGGCAGGATAAATCTGGGTGGGGAAAGTGAAAAGGCAGCGCTTTCCCATCCCTCATTACCACCACTGAGGTGCCCTTGAGCAAGACCCTTAACCCCAACCGCTCCAGTGGAGCTGCTCAGTGGCCAACAGATCAGACTGTGGTTGTACTGGTCAGCTTCCAGGTATGGATGTGTGCGTGAATGTGAACAGGGCACTCCTGAAAAAGAGAGCATTGCTCTCAGTGTGACTCCCCCTGTATTAAAAAAAACAAAAAAACAATCGGCATGAAAACCGATACCGATATTCTCCGATATGATATCGATATGATTTTGTATGCTAATATCGGCCGATAATATCGGTAGGCCGATAATATCGGACATCCCTACTAAAGGCCAACCTACTCATATTTTTTCAGAGGGTTATTCAAAGTTAAACTCCCAAATTTATTTGCAATAACATAATTTATAGTTCAGTGATTCACACACACTCTACCAGATGGGCGAGTGGTGGTCAGATGACTTTATACCTACACCAAAAACCAACTCCATGAAGAAAACTGTTATATGCAGGTCCATAGCCACTTGGAATTGTCTACCACAGGATGCTTAGAGCCCATCTACACTCACACACACTATCACACAAGCAAACTATGGTTTTGGTTATCACATCACTTTTCCATTCATGATTTGTTTTCTATAAGTCGTACTGACCAAATGTTATTTTCTGTCTTACTGGCCAGCTAGATAGCTAGCTGACCATGCTAATGTTTGTCTTAGCCTAGATGTGTTGCTTATTCGGTCTTTTATTCTTTTACTCTGTGTTTTTGTATTTTAATTATTGTGTGTCATGTAATGTATATTTTGTCTTGGAACACCAGGAAGACTAGCTGTCGTCTAGGCGGCAGCTATGGGGATCCTTTTAATAAACAAATGAACAAATGAATAACAAATGTGTCCCTCTTTAAAGGCCTATCTAGCAACATTTGACCCTTCCAGTGTAGGCCTAGTCATTCTTTAGTGTAGTAGGCCTAGTCATTCTTTAGTGTAGGCCTAGTCATTCTTTAGTGTAGGCCTAGTCATTCTTTAGTGTAGTAGGCCTAGTCATTCTTTAGTGTAGACCTAGTCATTCTTTAGTGTAGGCCTAGTCATTCTTTAGTGTAGGCCTATTCATTATTTAGTGTAGGCCTAGTCATTCTTTAGTGTAGGCCTATTCATTCTTTAGTGTAGGCCTAGTCATTCTTTAGTGTAGGCCTAGTCATTCTTTAGTGTAGTAGGCCTAGTCATTCTTTAGTGTAGGCCTAGTCATTCTTTAGTGTAGGCCTAGTCATTCTTTAGTGTAGGCCTAGTCATTCTTTAGTGTAGGCCTAGTCATTCTTTAGTAGGCCTAGTCATTCTTTAGTGTAGGCCTAGTCATTCTTTAGTGTAGGCCTAGTCATTCTTTAGTGTAGGCCTATTCATTCTTTAGTGTAGGCCTAGTCATTCTTTAGTGTAGGCCTAGTCATTATTTAGTGTAGGCCTAGTCATTCTTTAGTGTAGTAGGCCTAGTCATTCTTTAGTGTAGGCCTAGTCATTATTTAGTGTAGGCCTAGTCATTATTTAGTGTAGGCCTAGTCATTCTTTAGTGTAGTAGGCCTAGTCATTCTTTAGTGTAGTAGGCCTAGTCATTCTTTACTTTAGGCCTAGTCATTCATGTTCATATCTAAACACTTTTTTGCCTTCCCCATTATCTTTTGAAAATTAAATGGTAAAATTGCTACTAAAGGCCATGTTTATTGATTACAGCGGATACAGTTCTTTCAGTCATTCACACTGTGAACAAATGACTTATTGTGATTACTTTTATTAGAATTTCCAGATATTTCCATATAATTGTTAGATTCATGCTTTGCAACTCTGAAATATGAAATATTGTTGATTATTTCCTCCTCTTATCTAAGTCCCTTCACATTGATCGTTATTTTCCATTTATGCAAGTAAACATGTTGTGATAATGTTACCCCCAGGGTCAGAGGCAGGGTCGGACTGGGACTAAAAAACGGCCCTGGACTTTTCTACCCAGACCAGCCCACCTCAACCAGCCCGCGGCGCAGATACTCCGCAACCCCCGCCCCATCGACGCGCAAGCCAAAATTCGGAGGGGGCAACAAAAAATTTGACGGTAACCTTAGCTCACAGCCGAAATTTTGGGCTGTTTTTATAAAATGTTGGTCGTCTGAAGCCAGATTTAGAGGAATATCTAAAAAAAAAAAAAAGGCATTCCCAAAGTGGGACGCTGGGATTCACTGTCAATTTTTTTTTATTTTTTTGCTTGGTCAAGCGGACCACCAGCCCACCGGCCCACCGGGATTTGTCCCGGTGCTCCCGATGGCCAGGCCAACTATGGTCAGAGGTCATGTCTGAGTTACGATAAAAAATCTTCAGTGAGGATATTGATGAGTCAGTATTGTCTAATGTGTATGTATAGCCCCTCTTAACGTCCTTTGGTTTCAATAAAGATGTAACAGTCAGTAGCTTGATGCAAGAAAAACAACAGGTCTCCTCAACAGGCCATAATATACAGTCACAAATTGCAATGTTTTCTGACTAAGTACAACATCTATCCGTGGCTGTTTTGCTTCAAGGCTATACACCTCATCATAACTTATTACATAATATGAATCAGAATAAACCAACTGAGGAATGACTCCTACTGTACAAAAATGTAAACCCATGTATACACAAACAACAGATTGTTACCACACATCTACATTTTCTCTTCCATGTTTCAGTATTAAAATAAAGAATGGTACAACAGAAAGTAAGAATAGTACAGGCTACCCTTCCATCTATTTTACAGTCAAACGTGTTAGTATGTTGCTACATAACAGTAATTAATGTAGCGATTACCGGAGGTGATACAGAGAGTGCTGTGTATGAAATACACATTTACATAAAGACGTGGACAGTAATATCCTTCAGGTGAATTCATCTAATAGCTTGTGTCTTTTTGGTAGAGATCATCTCAGAAGATTTTTTCACAAGACCCATTTTCCTCACCACAGAAGAGGTCAGAAAAAGCAGATGGTAAACAGTCACTATACAGTAGGAGATGAGTTGTCCATCAGGTTCGGTCATATCAGGATGTTTTGGACTTTTTACTCTTGACGCTCTACTTACCCTGACGCATTCTGGCGGCTGATTGGTCATTCTCCTGACTGTTTGCTAACGGGGAACTGAATAGAGGCGTGGCCACCGAAGCGGTATTAGAGATGGAGTTAATGTGAGTGCTGGTAGCCACTGCCACCGTAGCAGTGGCCGCCGGGTAAAAGTGGACATCCACGGCGACCGTAGTGAGCCCCAGGGAGACGTGGTGAGAGAGGAGGAGCGGGGGGTTCCCATGGGAGACGCTAAGGCTGTGGTGGACGGGCGCCGCTAACGACTCGGTGGCGGTCTGGAGGGTCAGAGAGGAGCGCAGGCCCGCCTCGCGCCCAGGTGGCGGAGGGGAGGGGGTGGGCGAGTGGGAGGGCAGGGGTGAGAGAGGGGGAAGGGCGCCCTGGCACCCGGGCGGCGGGGGGGAGAGCAGGGGCGACAGAGGGGGCAGGACGTCCGGGCACAGGCCCTGGTTGTCCCCTCCGCCGCTGGCCCAGTCCTCCACACACTGCAGTTGGATGCTGGGCTGGGACAGGCTGCAGCGCTTCTCCTCGAGGGAAGAATCGATCTGAAACAGGTATGCACCAGAGACCTTTAATACAGATAGAGACACCCCCAACTTCCAGTCACTTCCTGTACGGTATCTGTGCCACGGAGGTTTCGCCACTGTCTGTACGCCCCCTTAGACTGGTCAGCTAATGAAGTTTCATACCACTTACAGACAGCCAATCATAAGCGCCCATTTAGGAGACCGGAACAGTACCATTTCTTACAATTGGCGGAGCCTGGGGTGGGATGTTTCTATCTAATATTAAAGGTCTCTGCTATGCACTCCTATTATGATTGTGCATTTGGGTGTCAGTCACAAATTCACAATGGCATGGGACAAAAGTTCAGTTGCATTTCACCCTGTTCACCCTGTTGCGTGTTTGTTTGTCAATATGCAATACAAATGTATAATTTCATAGTTTAATCAGTTGCCCCCAAAAAGGACCAAAAGGCTCCTAAAGACCGGAAAAAAAGAACAGGAACATGTATTTATTGAAATGTATTTACCCTGGCGTGTGTGTAATTCTAAGTTATCTAACCTCTGTATCAAGAATGGGATCCGGGTAGGTCTCCACAGTGACAGAGTGGTCATCCAGGGCGGGTTGGGTGTCCTCTTGGAGGTCCTCAGACGTGGGCTCCATCTGCACGGTGACCAGGCTGGGGGGGCTGGGCGGTCTGGCACGGGTGTCTGACGTGTTGGGGCTCTGCTCGATCACCGCCACACACTCGTCGTCTTCAAAAGCTCTGGACGAGACGCACGGCACTTTGTGCTTTAATGAGTCATTTACACAGCGGTTAAAAAAAACACACACAATAGAGAGGCAAAGTGAACGTCACTTCCTGCTTCAGCACTGTACCAGAGATTTTCTTCCGCAATTTATTTTCCCATAGACATTTTGTAAAATGCTTATAAAAATAGTTTTACTTGGTCAAACCAAACGGTTCAGTTATATTTAGAATCGGGAGAGACCATAGAACATTTCACTCGGACCAAAACGTAAAAAAAAAACATCGGAAAAATATTTTCTTTCAACCCGTTTTTGTCTTACGTTTTGGTCTGAGTTAAATGTTATGCGATCTCTTCTGTTTCTAAATATAGCTGAACCGTTTGGTTTGAACAAGTACCGGTACAACTATTTTTATAAGCATTTTACGAAATGTCTATGGGAAAATAAATGGCGGATGAAAATCTCTGGTACAGTGCTGAAGCAGGAAGTGACGTTCCACTTTGGCTCTCTATAGAGAGCCAAAGTGGAACGTCACTTCCTGTAATAACACAAACCTTCCCAAAATCTTGGATGCACTTGTTTTTAACGGGTTATTCATCCTTTACTGTCATGGTCATTTTTGTTGTTTTGTCTGGGTTTGTTTTGCTTTATCCTTGTAATCTCGACAACATTGTAAATGAGGGCCACCCATAATAATTTCTATGATAAATAAATAAAGGTTGAATTGACAGAATTGTTAAGAACTGAATGATTTGTAACAGAGTATTTACCTGTTCTCATATGTTCTGCCTGCGGCCCGGCGTTCAGTGTGTCGTATGGGGATGCCTAGGTTCCTCTGAGCTGTGGAGAACATTTAAAAGCTTTAATAACAATTTGCAGGACTTTGCGGTTTTAAACCGGTTGAGTTTAGTGTGAAATAGGTGTGCTATTTAGTTTATAGTTTTAGTTTATATTATATTATTATTATAGCATAGGCTATATTACAAAAAGCAAACTATCAAAACAAAAACTACCGGAAGAGAATCGCCAAAGAAAGAAAGGTGAGCTAAAAAAAAGCCCAAGATGAGTTTATATCAAAACCTCAACAAGGTACTAATTAAGTTGAAAACATTGAAAGTTCAGTAATAATGAGAATGCAATTACTGAAATGTAGGTGACCTGCTCGGCTCGCGGGCGCAGGCTCGTTCTTCTGGACCAGTGAATAGAAGGCCATGGTGATGAAGATGAAGGCCAGAGAAACGCCCACTCCCACCACAATGGGGATGTCATGTTTCTCAAGTACTGGCAGCCAAGAGGGAGACTGCTGTGTCACTCTGGCATGCAAGAGATCAACACATATACAAAAGTGACACCTTAACGATCTACAGTATTTTTGCTACAAACAATGAAAAGTCCTGGTTGGAAATGTTTGGAAGGGTTTTCTGACCATGTGAAACACTCCCACAAAACAGTGTTTGGTCTTAGAAACTTTCTTCGCCTACCTGGGGGCATTGCTGGTCATAGGGGACAGGGAGGTGTTCCTCTTCAGCCACTCTGTGAGCTCGGTGTCATTGGCAGAATTGGCTGACTGCACTGGGCGAGCCTGCTGGCTAGCGTTTGGATGGCCCTGATCTGACGTGGTGACCTGACGGACAACTGGAACCTCAGGCTCTGAGGTAGACGGGCTGGAGCGCTCATCAGCAGGACGGGCGGTCGAGGCAGAGGGTTGGAGCTGGAGAGGGGTGCTCGGTTGGATTTGGGGTGGAAGAGGCTCCGTTTGTGTCGGTGGAGGTGGCGTGTGGAGTGGCTCAAGTTGGGTTGTAAGTGATTGAAGAGTTGGAGGAAGTGGAGATATGGTTAAAGGTGGTTGGGGCTCTGTTGGAGAAGGATGTTCCTGGATTCTGGACTGCTGAGGCTTGGTGAGTGGAGACTGATTTGGGTGTGGCGAAGGTTGAGGTTGTGCTTGTGTGGAAGGTGGATGATGAGGTGAAGGTGGCTGAAGATGTGACAGGGGAAAAGGACTTTGGGTGGAGGGTTCTTGAGGATGAGTTTGAGATAGTTGTGAGAGGGTTGATGAAAGCTGGCGACTGGCGTTTTGATCTAGGAGTTGGTCTTGGTATTGTTGCAGCTTGGTTTGTGAAGGCTGGGTCAATGCTGTGTCAGTGAGAGGAACTACCATTTCACTGGGTGGAGACACAGCGAGGACATCGGAGAGCCGGGATTCAAGCTTCACGGATTGGTTCGGCGGTTCAGCAAATTGTGCACGCGAACGCGATGATACTTTTGTCAAATGGGATAGACTTTGGGAGAGCAGGATGCTTGTAACCAAAAGCTGATTGCTGACCACTGGTGTTTGACTGTGTGCTATCGGTGGTTCAGTGCTTGAGATGAAATGAGGAGCGCTGTTCATTGTCGACTGTGTGAGGAGTTCTACTGACTGGAAGTTCAGATAAGGAGGAGGTGGCAACATAGGAGGCTGCATCTGTGTGACTATGGGCTGAGACGGATTGGTGGTGGGCTGATTCGGTGGCTGTTGTGAAGAATGAGGATCCGGTGACTTTGGTGGCTTCTTTGGCCCAACCATGGTTCCCCTTGGAGATGGAGAGAAAGTGATAAGCCTTTTTGTGTTAGCACTGCAATGTGATCCAGGGCCTGGAAATAGAGAAAACAATGGTCAGTTAATGCATTGTTTCAATTTAATCACAACTTAATTTGCGATTCAAGTACATACACATGGTCTCCTTGTGTTGGCTCTGTAGAAGTGGATGACGGGTTGCCCCAGATTCACTGGATTGGGAAATGTGCAGCTCTTCGTCAATGCTGGTTCTCTACAAAATATGAAAATGGAGGCTCTCAGTTTTTTCAGAACACAGCGGCGGGTAGGAGAAAACCTTGTAAAAGAAAGACAACACAATCAGAACGGCACCCAAAATGATCCACAAAACAGGTGATGAGCGGGTAATAATAAGCCACAACGATCAGAGGAATGACGTCATTCGATCAATGTTTGGACCCACTGACGACAACGGCAAGTTACCACGTACAGTAAGCCATAGCAGAGACTTTTCACAACATCCTTTACTCACGGCAGACAAGATCAGCCGTGTCTGCTCGCCTCTATCAGCTGGCTGATCTTCAGCTTAGGATAGAGGAGATAATGGTCAGCGTGAGAGAGAAACCCCTGTGTGTGTGTGTGTGTGTGTGTGTGTGTGTGTGTGTGTGTGTGTGTGTGTGTGTGTGTGTGTGTTTCTGAGCAGGTATGACCATCTCTAGGAGTATAACACAAGGCCTCACAAGTAGGCTAAAAACGAAAATGTGTGCATTGTATTCACCATACAGTAATAGCATGCTACACATTAATTTGCTACTCTGCCATTAAAGAGGATGGATGTTAAGTAGAGACTAGCCTACCAGTGACAGTGAGGGTGGTTTGTCTCTGCTGTCGTCCCGCTCGGTTCTCAGCAGTACAGTAGTATTCCCCTGCGTCGGCCCGCTGCACGTTGCTAATATGTAGCGCTCCATCGTCTACACAGGCAGGAAGATCACAAAGGATGCAGACAAAGAGGTTTATATGTCAATCCAGTCACTAATGAGGGGCTCCAACTTCCATGACTGAAAGTTGGAACCGCTCATTACTGTTTTGCTTGCACCTGTGTTTACCCTGCCTTTTCACCTTGATGAAGGACGTGACGTCCGAAACGTTGTGCTTTTAATAAATCCACTTCGGGAGCATTATGCAGTGTGCGGACCTCTATCTTTTTTCTTAAGTTATCTCATTTGGTCCAGCACCTGTTTACTAGGATGTGTGCGCATTCCACTTTTTTCCTACCCTGCCTTTTCCACACAAAATGGCCCCTGTGAGAAACCGCATGAGGGCAGTGTCGGCCTCAAGGTTAGAGAAGCGAGCTTGTGACTGGAAGGTCGCCGGCAGGATAAATCTGTGTAGGGAAAGTGAAAAAGGAGCGCTTGCCCCTCCCTCATTCCCACCACTGAGGTGCCATTGAGCAAAGCCCTTAACCCCAACTGCTCCAGTGGAGCTGCTCAGTGGCCAACAGATCAGACTGTGGTTGTACTGGTCAGCTTCCAGGTATGAATGTGTGTGTGAATGTGAACAGGGCGCTCCTGAAAAAGAGAGCATTCCTCTCAGTGAGACTCCCCCTGGATAAATAAAGGTAAGAAAAGGGGAGGAAACCATACAGTATACTAACCTGGACAATATGGTCCAACAACTATGAGGTGCATTCAGGGACTGTCAAAGTGTTTTACATAATCATCTTGTTCTGCGCCCACTGGCCACTGCACCTTTAGTTTACACTGCTTACACGATCAATAGTAAGTTACATTACAATGGTGTCGTAGGTCCTGAAGGCCTCACCGTCCATGTGTGAGTCCTCCTCAGTGGGTGTGGGTGTGTCCGCCCCGCCTCTGGTCCAGGTGTATGTGATGGGTAGAATCCCTACAGCTCTGCATGGCAACGCCACCGAAGCTCCAGTCCTGCTGCTCACCTGCCGCACGGACGACACTATGATGGGACTCACTGGGAGGAGAGAAGAAAGGTGGAGACACGGAGAGTTCCCACTTATATTCTCCACATCATTTCTCAACACACAGGATATTTCACACATCAAGAGCTCAAGACTGCTGTCATGTAACTGTCATGCTTTCCACCAAGGCTGTTGTATTCAAATCTAGGCTTGGTCTTGAGTCCAGTCTTGAAAACACTTTTTTGACGTCTTGGGCTTGTATCTGTTTCGACTTGGACTTATCTCAGACGCGACCATAATTGGATAATGATTCAACATTGTCTTTTCTTTTAAAAGTGTAAAGAATTTGTAATTTTATTGATGTTTGTTTTAGGGATTTCTCTCTAGAAACCCTTCTATGCATCGATTAGTTGGATGCTGAAGGTTTAGTGTAGAGCAGATTTCAGAAAGGTGTACTATACATTTCTGTTCAGCCTTAAGAAATTGAATATTTCTACATTTGGAATCCAATTTACAGCATTTACTGCCTATTTTGTCTCGGGCTTAAATAAGACTTGATTTGTTCTGGCCTCGCTCTTGACTTGGTCTCTATCCATCTTTGGATCTGGTCTTGACTTGTTTCTGACTGGAGATCAGTTTTGATGCTTTTGAATTGATGCAGCATGCGTTCCTCAGTGGTATTTGCGTTGCACTGTGGTAAATAAGGTTGCAAGCTCTTAGTGCATTACTCTGTAGAAAGCTGGTGTGAGAGCTGTTAGTGCATTACTCTGTAGAAAGCTGGTGTGAGAGCTGTTAGTGCATTACTCTGTAGAAAGCTGGTGTGAGAGCTGTTACTGCATTACTCTGTAGAAAGCTGATAGGAGAGCTGTTAGTGCATTACTCTGTAGAAAGCTGGTGTGAGAGCTGTTACTGCATTACTCTGTAGAAAGCTGGTGTGAGAGCTGTTAGTGCATTACTCTGTAGAAAGCTGATGGGAGAGCTGTTAGTGCATTACTCTGTAGAAAGCTGATGTGAGAGCTGTTAGTGCATTAATCTGAAGAAAGCTGGTGTGAGAGCTGTTAGTGCATTACTCTGTATACAGCTGGTGTGAGAGCTGTTAGTGCATTATTCTGTATACAGCTGGTGTGAGAGCTGTTAGTGCATTACTCTGTATACAGCTGATGTGAGAGCTGTTAGTGCATTAATCTGAAGAAAGCTGGTGTGAGAGCTGTTAGTGCATTACTCTGTATACAGCTGATGTGAGAGCTGTTAGTGCATTACTCTGTATACAGCTGATGTGAGAGCTGTTAGTGCATTACTCTGTATAAAGCTGATGTGAGAGCTGTTAGTGCATTACTCTGTATAAAGCTGATGTGAGAGCTGTTAGTGCATTATTCTTTAGAAAGCTAATGTGAGAGCTGTTAGTGCATTACTCTGAAGAAAGCTGGTGTGAGAGCTGTTAGTGCATTACTCTGTAGAAAGCTGGTGTGAGAGCTGTTAGTGCATTACTCTGTAGAAAGCTGGTGTGAGAGCTGTTAGTGCATTACTCTGTATACAGCTGATGTGAGAGCTGTTAGTGCATTACTCTGAAGAAAGCTGGTGTGAGAGCTGTTAGTGCATTACTCTGTAGAAAGCTGGTGTGAGAGCTGTTAGTGCATTACTCTGTAGAAAGCTGGTGTGAGAGCTGTTAGTGCATTACTCTGTATACAGCTGATGTGAGAGCTGTTAGTGCATTACTCTGTAGAAAGCTGATGTGAGAGCTGTTAGTGCATTACTCTGTAGAAAGCTGATGTGAGAGCTGTTAGTGCATTACTCTGTAGAAAGCTGATGTGAGAGCTGTTAGTGCATTACTCTGTAGAAAGCTGGTGTGAGAGCTGTTAGTGCATTACTCTGTAGAAAGCTGGTGTGAGAGCTGTTAGTGCATTACTCTGTATACAGCTGATGTGAGAGCTGTTAGTGCATTACTCTGTAGAAAGCTGACGTGAGAGCTGTTAGTGCATTACTCTGTAGAAAGCTGATGTGAGAGTTACCAGCGACTGTTAGCATGGCGATGCTGCGATCTCGGCCCAGTGTGTTGGAGGCTTCACACGCGTACGTCCCCGCGTCGTAGCTCATGACCGACAGGATGTGAAGAGTGGCGTTTCTCACTCTGTGTGAGAAAGACCCAAGATCATGCCGTTACAGTAGTCCTTCCTGTGGTTTTGCTAGCGTGCCAGGAGTTTTTACGAGGCAGAACATATTATTCTCGTGTCTCAATGGTTACTTCACTTTTTTCCTGTTAGTTCACTGGATATGAATTAAACTGCTATGTTTAGGGAGCACTAATGCTGAAAATGTATGCAAACTACTGTTTGCAATGAATAAAACTGGTGTTAACTGCTAAAGCTGCATCAATTATGGTTATAGGACGCAGAAAACAACTTACATTTATATTCCAGTACATGTATTGTTATTCCTTTTGTATAAAGACGCAACAGGTAAACTCTTCACAGAGTCAACATTTCAATGTATATAATCTATACATATATAATATATATGTGAACATACCCCATCGTCATCTTGTCTCCAGCCTGCGTGGAGCGGCCCTTAACGAGCCAGCTGATGGAGGGTGGAGGGTGGCCGTGCACCTGACACTCCAGCAGCACCCGGGCACCCAGTGCCACCACCTGTGGCCACAGCGTCACTGAAGGGGGGGCTGGCAGGGAGGGGGAAGGATGAGGAGGACTGTTAAAGGCTGATTAGGCTTCGGCCGATTTATGACACAAAATAGATGCAGACATTTTCGCTCCATCGCCAAGAAGAATTGTATGGGGGGGGGGCGGGGGTCTGGTTTGCTTGGTACTGTAGCTGGTTTATGTTGCTGAGCTATGTGTCTCTACTGCTATATTATGTCGAGGCAGGATGGCTATGATGAGATGGGGTAACTGATGAAGTGATATACTGTTTGATTGATGGATGACATGAGATGGCAGGTGTCTTGTTATAACGACATACCCAGCACAGTTAGGGTGACTCTTCTAGAGGTGACGTATCTGTGAAGGTGGCTGTTGGAGGCCCTGCAGAAGTAGGTCCCATTGTCAGACTCCTGGACACTGGGGAGGCAAGAACACTTTAGACAAAACATTGAGGCACACAGACACACGGGCGCGCACAAACACACACACGCACGCGCGCACGCGCACGCACACACACACACACACACACACACACACACACACACACACACACACACACACACACACACACACACACACCTGTGGAAGAAGAGGTCTCCACTGGGCGTGACAGTAAAGTGAGCCCCAGTGGCAAAGAGAAGTCGGTTGTTTTTGAACCAGGAGACGTGAGCTGAGGGCCTGCTGTGGGGCGGCCTGCAGGTCAGAGTGGCCTTCTCTCCTCTCTTCGCCGTCAGGTCGCTCGGCTGCTGGACAAAACTCCAACCCATTACTGCAAAGAAGGCAGGGGGTCATTGAAGTCCATTTGCAGGTTTGTGTCCCTGTGGGTATTTCACCGTTTCCCATTCCACTGAGCTGCAACAGTCAAGAGCTGTGACTAAACCTCTATATATATATATATATATATATATATATATATATATATATATATATATATATATATATATATATATATAGAGAGAGAGAGAGAGAGAGAGAGAGAGAGAGAGAGAGAGAGGGAGAGAGATAGAGATATATAGATATAGATAGATAGATAGATAGATAGATAGATAGATAGATAGATAGATAGATAGTTACATAGATAGATAGATTGATAGATAGATAGATAGATAGATAGATAGATAGATAGATAGATAGATAGATAGATAGATAGATAGATAGATAGAGATATATAGTGCTTTAATTGACTGCAGTTGTTGGCATAAAGTACCAGCTGGAAGCAGGAAGGCGGCCTGAGACTTGACTGTCTCTCTCTGATTGGACGCTTCACAGTGATAGGAGCCCTCATCTTCCTTGGACACATTCCTACGGGACAAGGCCAGAAATGACACTTTAGGGAACGATAAACTTGATTTCAAAAGCATCAAAGACTTCAGTATATTAAGGAGCGGCCATGACAGTGCTGAAGATGCCGTCCATTTTGTAATTTATGTTTAACAAACATATTCCTGAACAAACTCGGGAATCTTACAAACTTACTGTTACTCTTACTGTTTTAATGGTGTATAGATGACGTAAAACACATAGTGCATCTTTTTGAAACATCTAAAATCTTTCATAGTTTAACCCAGTGGTTCTGAAAATTGTTCATGTCAAGGACCCCTATGACACAAATTAGACCACAGACCCCCATTTGATACGCTTTTGTCCCAGGGTCCGCCATTTGATAAGAGTTTTGGTAATAGATCTTTTATTAGAGAAAGTGTATGAAACCCATGACCAAAATAGTCATACATTCATACAGTCATTTTGTTACTTATGGAAGGAATTATAATGAAAATAAATGATCCGCCTTTTTGTTGGGGACCCCCTGGAAGCCCCTCAAGGACCCCTGGGGGTCCCTGAACGCCACACTGAGAACCACTGGTCTAACCATAAGAAATAAGAAGAAATTGAAGTAATTTAGCTTTGGCGCACACCTCTCATCTCATCATATAAAACTGGCACTAAACAATAAAGAACCATTGTTCCTTTTCTGTCTGCAGTATTGGACCTGAATGCGAGCAGCTGTCCATTGTCCTGGAGGCTGAGTGAGGCGGAGCAGTTGGTCAGGAGGCAACCGTCTTTGAACCAGTGCACCATGGGAACAGGGAAGCCGCGGACGGCGCACCGCATGAAGGCCTCCGTTCCCATGGCGACAGTGATGTTGTCAGGGCCCTCAGTGATCTGCAGCCTCCTGGGGACTCCTGCAAGAGAGATGGGGAACACCATGGGGAGGTTTAGGCTTGGATAGATGAAGCCAATGGGGGAAATGGCAAAAACTGCAGTTCCTCGAAAGGCCCCTGACAAGCACGCCTGTCCAGTGATCGCGCAGCTTGCCGATCACGTACCAATAGCAGCTGTCTGTAAAGGGGAGACTCGTGGGTACCCATAGAACCCATTCTCATTCAGATATCTTGAGGTGAGAGGTCAAGGGGGCCTCTCATGGGGACTCGACCCTAAAAATGGATATGCCAGTTTTTTCCTCGCAAAGGTTTTGCCTAAATTGTATTGTTATTTAGCCACCTTCCTGACACGCTAGCATGACAAGGTTGGTACCAATGGATGCCTTAGGTCTTCTAGTCACATATGATCCCAGTATCTTCACTCTAAAATGAGCCCGCAACAGCCTCTGAAAGACAGCAATGTCAGCCGAGGACGTCAGCATCCTCGAAGAGTTAGTTTTATTTATCCTTTTGGAAATTCTCTTTGCATCTGTGGCAAAAGTCAGACAACTACTACAACCACAGGAAAGACAGTACAATTAAGACAGATATTTGACCACAAAGTCACATCAACATCCCTATCAATGAGCAATTATTGAATACTACAAAATGCAAGTGACACACCCTCATATTTCACATTTAGGGTTGGACAATTATGGTTGAAAAACAACATCATAGCAACCACAACAACAACCAGGGCCCATCGCGAGCTCAATCATAATTCATGTTCATGTTCATCTCATTGAACAAAAGGGCAAACAAAAAAGTAGAAATAAATGTGCCCGCTGTCAATGTAGACAGCAGAAATATGTGCCACTACAGCAAAACATCCCCTGGAAGGGGAATAATTTAAGACCTGTGCTCTCAATGTTTTCAGGACAGGCACTATAAGTGAAGCTTTCCAGGCTGTGGGAACACAAGTGTGTAT
Source organism: Poromitra crassiceps (assembly GCF_964638095.1). NCBI lineage: Eukaryota > Metazoa > Chordata > Actinopteri > Beryciformes > Melamphaidae > Poromitra > Poromitra crassiceps. The sequence goes on from NC_139631.1 coordinate 31,962,973, forward strand.
CAAGTGAAATTTGAAACAAACAAACAAATATGATTTTTAGACTGAATATTTGTGACCTTATATGCTCGTGAATGAATGATTGTGACAGACTTTGACAGCCACCTGCGCTAACAGCTGTCAGATGCACCAGTCAGCGCCCCCTGCAGGTAGAAATTGATCAGGATAAAGAAGAGAAAGGCAGACTTGTTGTGGACGGACTCACCCAGCACGGTTAGTTTAGCTGGCTTGCTCTCCCGGCTGATGTTCAGGAAAGGATTGCGTGCGACACAAACGTATGTCCCATCATCCTCTAGGCTCACGTTGGAAAGATGGAGCGTGCTGGAGGTTTTCTTCTGCTTACCGCCTCCATACTCACCCTGAACAGGAAAACACGGTTGTTATTATTATTTGTGAAGTTAGAATGCTTACAGAGGTGTAGAAACAGGCACTCGCACACTTGCATCCATTTAGCTATATTTTCACCCATAGCGCCTAAAGATCAGCTATCAGCCAGTCATGTCGTCCACTACGTATATGATGGAGGTCCCTCCCTGATCACAGATGCATAAAAACAGTCAATGAAACCTGCAATTAAATGTTTGTGCGTCACATGCACGCACGCACTCACGCACGCACGCACGCACACACACACACACACACACACACACACACACACACACACACACACACACGCACACACACACACACACACACACACACACACACACACACACACACAGAGCTTACCTGAATATGTCTACCTGTTGTGACCGGGGTCCCATCTTTGAGCCAGGTGATGTGTGCCCGTGGTGAGCTTTCCCCTGACACACACTGGAGGAAAAAGCCCTGTCCCTCCCGGACCGTCTGGGCCTGGGGACTAAAGAAAACATCATCCAAACCTACAAACAAACAAACAAACAAACGACAACAAAACAAATTACAATGAAGCTGAAAACAGTGCATCTCCAAATGGATTGGACAATTAAAAAGTATGAGTCTATGACTATGTGGGGCATGTAGGCCTAATAACTGCCAATGTACTTGTCATGGGCACAAACCAGCTTTTTCCACTTGTACAACACTGCTGATGCTCTCGGATCCGGCACCGGCGCTGCAGACGTATTTGCCCAGGTGTCTCTCTCTCAGCCGGGGGAAAAGCAGAGAGCCGTTGGCCAGCTGGTGGATCTCTGGATCTACTAGGAGACCTCCTTGGTCATGGACGGACTTTCCGCTGGCTCTGTCCCACCGCACCGTCAGCGCCCTCTGCTGGCGGGAGTCATACACTGCGCAGCGCAGAACCAGAGATGCCCCCAACTCTGCCAGCGCATCCTCCGGCTGGGTGGAGAATACTGCATGAGGAGAGGGAAAGGTCTCACACATCTGGACTGCAAAGGAGACACAGAGGGCCTATGCTTACATCAATATTACTGGGACTAATTTATTTGGGAGGGGGGGGGGGTTAATGCCTAATTCTAGTGCACACATGGGCAAAATACAACCCGCGGGCCGGATGCGGACGCCCCCTGTGTGGCCCATGATGGAATGTTTTTTTACAGTGCACCTGAATGCAACATGCAAGATACCCTCTGAATAAGTGTCCAAATGTTCATGTCATTCTGGTCAATACTCCACTTCTGTTATAACATTTCAGTCTGGAATATGGAATAGGCTATCTTTCAATAATCTTTATGACTAAAAGGCTAAAAGTAATCTCATGTGCAAGACATGACTGTTCTACAGTCATGTCTTGCCATTTCTTGGCCTGGGGCAAAATGTGTGCATGTGTGCTCTAGAGCAGTGGTTCTCAAATGTGGGTCCGCGGACCCCCAGGGGTCCGTGGCACTTTGCCAGGGGGTCCGCGAAAAGTTTTCAGGTTAATTCTTTTTTTTTTAATAAAAACAAAAAAAATGCTACATGTTACTTATTCCTTCTCAAACTACTTCCTACATGGTGCTAGTCTATCAAAATATCTTGGCTGTCATTGATTGTGTTGCATAGTGGTTTTCTGTAATGTTGACAAATTGTGATATTGTAAGTCGCTTTGGACAAAACAAAAGCGTCTGCTAAATGACGTAATGTACGGTAAATGTAATGTAATAAAAAAATATATACATATATATATTTTTTTTGCAAAATCTTCATAGTTCAACGAAAATAGTTCATGCTTTAAATCTAAAATGGTTCATGGATTACATTCTAATAACAAACCTATCAAATTAAAAGTCAAGCACGTTACCGTGGAAACAATTAAGCTTAGCCCAAAATCACAAATCAGAATGAGGGGGTCCCCGGTATATTTTCTATCTTGTAAGGGGTCCTTGGCTGAAAAACATTTGAGAACCTCTGCTCTAGAGTCTGGAGCACACATGGGCAAAATGCGGCCCCAGGGCCGGACTCAAAGAAAAACAAAACGACCCCCAAAAACTCAATAAAAGGCAGAATTATGTTAATAAATCTCATCTGCTACAGCCATTGGATTTGTATCACTATTATATCAGGAGATTACCAATAAATTACCAATCACAACGGCAATCACAATGGGAGAGAGGGTTAAACATATGGAGACTCCTGTGAAAATCAGGAGTGTTGGCAGGTATAATCTCCAATGTGTGGCCCTTCGCTTACTTGATGTAAGTCAGTATGGCCCTCAGGAAAGAAAATTGCCCACCCCTGTTCTAGTGGGTCTTGGGTCTGGTGGGGTCTAAAATTATTCATAGTATTCCCATGATGTCACATGCATTTCCTACTGGTGCTTTACCACAGACACATTTGATTATAATAACCTGTGAATTTATTGTGGTGATGTAACAGAATACTATGAAGTGGAAAGTGCTGATTGACAGCACAAAACTGATTTTGCATTAGATTAGAATGATATAATACTAACAACAAAAATATAATACAATAATAGCCTAATAATAACCTTATTTATGAAGAATATATAAAGATTTAGATTGAGACATTTTATCAAAAATCTCGAGGATCATTTGAAAATGTCAATATTGTGCATTTTCATGAAGCAAATGACATCATATCACATTCATTTGTTTAACTGTATTGGTCATAAAAATATAGTTTTTTTCTCTCAGCAGCATATCTCATTGTGCTGGAGATTAAATGCCTGCTATTTCACAAACACACGATCCCTCTCAGTTGCATCAAACTTCAATCAGATCACACCTTTCAAATGCATGTTGCTAGGTTACTGATGAAGCTGGGCTAGTTGTTTTTTTAAGCACTTGTCACATTATACATGGGGTATGTAAATTAGTATGGGCTCAATACTAACAAGAGACAATCAATGGCATAAGAATCATTTGTCATGGATGTCTAGTCACATTATAGGCCTTTGCTTGCCGATTTCCAGTATATGACGAGAGAAACATGCCTGCACGAACTGACTTTGCAAGGAAAGGAGAATTTATTTGAAGTGGACGTATCATCTTATTTTGTTGCTTTCTTCTATCCACCACATGATCCTTTTTCAGTGTCATGCCTGTTTCAATTGAATTGATCACAAAGACCCATTCACAGCCACCATTTTGGAGGTGGTAAAGCAGGAAGTAAAGCAAGGTGTAACTAATATCATTAATGATGGTCCCGTTGCATTTAGGTGTTCCAGTGCCAGGGCCCCCATTAATCTAATTGGTTATACACCTGCTTTACCACCTAAAAATGGTTGCTTGTGAAAAGGACCAATTCTGCTATAAATTGGCATCACATTCTGCTAACAACATGCATTTTTCTTCTTCTTAGGGTTAGGGTTACATTTCTTCATCTTCAAAGATCTCTCAGTTGGCCCAGGAAAGAGGAACCCCTGTGGCCAACGAGGGACACTACAGTCAGGGCTGTGTGGGCTTCACTCACCCAGTTCAGATGAGACTGGCTGGACAGAGAACAAGCTGGACAAGATGAGCAGGCAGAGGTGGGAAGGCATCAGTGGGAGAGTCCAGATAGAGACGGAGCCGTGCATCCTACTGCAGCGCCCCCTGGGAGGCGTGCGGAGACACCCAAACCGCTTCATCCATGGTACCAGCCAGGAACATCTGGACATACAGTACATAGACTTTTTAGCCCATGATTTTGAACAATACCATTTGATTCTGACAAAAATTGTGTCAATTGTTTTATGATAGCTCTGACCTTACGTCATGCCCCCGGGCATATTGACACTAACTCACAAGCCATCACTGTTTAAGGCAGTCACAGCTGCTGAAGCAGTGGCCAAGGTAGCATCACTGTACGAGCTCAAGACCTGACTTTACATCATTTGTATTTCAATCTTTTTGGTGACATGTCTCATTCTCATTCTCAGTCAGTATCAAAGACAAGCTTTAAGTCTTTTTGAGGTTGATTTTTGGAGCATCCATTGCCCTTGTAGGACTGTTAGGCCTACTGGAGAGCATTAGAACGTTAGCAGCTCTATATAGTGAGTGACGCAACTGAGGAGATTCTGGTCAGGATTGATTGGTATAATGGAAAAAAAAAGATGGGAAAATAGGGTCCAGATTGAACGCTTTCATTTTTCTCTGATGCACTCACTCCATCATTACCACCTCTTATAACATAGTGATCGATGTCACTATTCAAATTAGATACAGTAGGTAGGTGTGTGCATAATGCATTTTTGCACCATAACAATGCAGCAGATGCTCTGTGAAAAGATTCCTTTTTGATTAGTTCCCAGCAAATATCCTCAGCAGATGCATTTAACATTAAGGTCTCTCTCTCTCTCTCTCTCTCTCTCTCTCTCTCTCTCTCTCTGTCTGTCTGTCTGTCTGTCTGTCTCCATGCCCCACCCCCTCTATATCTTGCTCTCCATGCCCCACCCCCCCCCCCCTCCCTGTTTCATTCCCATTTTGGTTGTGATGCTGTGGCAGCAGTTCAGCTTTGTCCTCTTTAGTCCCCTGAATGGGGCCAAGCACTTTATCGGGCTCACGTTGTGGCCCTCCACTCAATGAAAGTGACATGAAAAGAGGCTGCGGAGCTTTGTACTGAGAAGATCAGTTATCGGTCCTCCCTGCAAGGAAAGCTACAGTAGCTGTCTGATCATATCAGGCTTTCATGATCCTCAATATGGCCATGTAAGGATCCCTCATTGTCTGAACGCGACCCACTTCTTTTTTGCTCAGGCAAGCCCTGAATTTGTGCGAGTGAAAATCATCAGGAATGACGGGAGATGATCTAAGGAAACATACCCAAGGTGCAGTCCTTTCATATTGGATGTGTATCCTGAAAATACGTTATTATCCCAGTATGCCCAGGGTATAGTTTTGATCTCAAGAAGCTCATAGATCTGAGAAAATGTATGATGAAAGGGTTGACTACAATCAAATGTAAAATTGGTTTGGTTTGCATCGTAAGGTAAGACGTGGACATTTTACAGAGAGACCACAGGAGATAAAGACATATTTTGTAAGAAATTATAGCATGATATTTTAGGATATGCAATTCAGCGTAATTCACAGAATTATGTCAATTGTGACACCTCACCTCAGATTTGATCACTACTCATTTGTACTGTAAGGTGATCAGGATTTTGTGAAATCAGCAAACCAGGCAATCTAAGAGGCCATTTACACCTTAACATGCGTGTTTTCTGCCATCAGATTGCAATCAGATTGTATTTTATCACTTCAGCCTGATTCCATTTACACCTGGCGTTAACATGCATTTTCAGAAATGGTTGTCCTCTCAATCCGCATAAAGTTGCTGTATCCAGATTGAGAGGACACATTGCATTTTACACTTGTGGTGGTCACTGTGTACACAATGCATCCCTGACCACCCTGGTGGTTTGGCTGATCAGATTGCAATCCTTCTTCAATGCGTTTTGGGGGTGTTTACACCTGTACTTTCAAGTGATAAAACACAATCTGATTGCAATCTGATCACAGAAAACGCATGTTAACGCCAGGTGTAAATGGCCTCTAAGTTATTAGTTGTGCAAGAACATGGTGGAAATTGTGAAATCAAACCAGCATCAGTTCTAACATGACGATACAGCTACAGCGGCATCAGCACCTTGTAGCAATATGATCAGAAGTCTGGAGACAATAGTACATTAGAAATGACTGCTGGACTACATGCATTGAGGAAGTGCTTGATCGTCTACTTCTGAGCGGTGTGACTCATCGGGCCTGGTGGCTTGGCAGTCTGGGCCGGGTGGTGTGTATGTGGCTCACAACAGACCATTTACACTGTTTAGCATGTCATTAAGATGTTTGTTTTTAAACCACACAATCACTTGGATGGATGCCCCTTCTTTCAATACACTTTCTGCAAATTTCACCAAAGGTGTTCTGGCTCAGATGGTGGATGGATGATGAGCTATTATTCTCCACAAGTTTGATATATAGGCTATATAAATGTGATTTGCCCCTAATGAGTTACAAAATTACAAAAACGCTTTGTGAAGTAATTTGTTTTCTTTTTCAATCTTAAGGCTATTCTGCGACCAAGTGTGTCCCCTTCTGTCTCCTTCCTTCCTCTTCTCCTTCTCTTTGTCCCCCTCTTCTCATCAATTTTGAGATGATTTATGATAATTAATTATTATGATTATTTAATGATGAGATGATCGAATCGTGATGCAGATCATCCCCAGTCCCAGCAACATGAACACAACACAGCACCAAAAGTGACAGAATCACTCTAAAATGCATGCAGGAATCAGACAAACCCGGTATGCAAAAAAACGAATAGAAATGCAATGCTTGTTCAAATGCAGTGCATGTTGTGCAGCAACAGCGCTCTCAGCAACTGGATCAGGGCGAAACATTTGCATAATTATGATAGAACGTGGAGCACATTGCCAGTAGGAACACACAGCACATTCAAACATGTACGCTATTTGAGTGATCTACAGTGAAAGGCAATGTCAAGCTGAAAAATTGTGCATCAGACATGCAACACTACTCAAAATGTGTTATATTCTGGCAGACAAGTGGGACAATACATAACATTTTTGCATGATGTTATGATGCAAAACCTTCTTTCGCCCATATCAGTGTCACTGAAAGAAGATGAGTACTATGTAAAATACAACAGAGAGTAAATTATACTTACTGTTGTTTCTGTGTTGGTTTGCAGTGAGCCCATTCGCCTTCGGTCTCTGTCTGTAGCTGTGCAGAGAACCTCTGTTGCTCCTGATGCATACGCTTAGCTTTCAGCTGGCTGAGAACAACAAGCAACTGCCGCTTACATGTGGTGTACACACGCACGCGCACGCACACACACACACACACACACACACACACACACACACACACACACACACACACACTCACTCACTCACTCACTCAGTCACTCACTCACTCATAACGAGCGGCTGCAGTGAAGCCCAAAATCATGATTGTGAAGTGTAGCAATCATTAATAGACCAGTGAATAGAAAAGCAAAAATGATCTGTTAGCCTAGAGACAAACACTCTCCTCCTCACAAATACAGTTAATATAATCAAAATGTAATGCCAAGCGTCTAATCTGTAGCATGCGCTTGGGAAAGAAAAGTAAAACTGTCAATGGTCAACATTGAGAAGTATTTCTAGTATTAGGAAGTCAATAATATGTAAGCCAATATTGCATCAACAGTCATGTTTGTTAATGCTTCATTCACTGCCATGTGACCTATACCTCCGTGGATTTGTTAATGAAATGTGTCACAAAGTGCAGGTAGGACAGCTTTCTCTTAAATGTAGGTTAAAGCATCTACGGTACTCTTAAAATCTTGATTTCTTAAGATCAAGTGAATAAATATGGCAGTGGGCTGAGATCATCTCACTTTACTTGTATTTACAAACTAACAAAAATCCTCAAATGTTGCATTTGTTTTTATTCTTTTATTTTATTGTTTTGTTTTGAACTGTATTTGTATGAAAATGTGCTAAATAAACATAGGTGCATCACTGAACTAACATCATGAAAATGATCTCTTGGTTGCATTACAGGACACAATTGTCCCTGCAGCGGTTTCTGTTTCACATCAGTGACAGGCAGCAGCACTTCGTCTTGCCGCATCTACCTGGTCAGAGGAAGCCTTTACAAATGTAAATTGACGTATTTTCCCAATCCATTCAGCATAATCAAATGGAAATTAAAGTACAAATGGACCGATTTATAATCTATGCAGAAAGGGTCATTTAATTACGCAGAGAAAGACTGATTTTGTGGGCAAAATCCAACATTGTTGCTTCAGGACAACATCAAACACATAAATCTATCAAAGCAGGTGTAGCATATCAATATTCCCTGACAGTTTGTGTGAAAGAGCTTAAGAAAAACACAATTCAACAGAGATATTGAAATGTTATCCTTTGTACTGAAGACTCATTGACTTATCTCAGTGCTCTGACGAGCTGTTCAATATGTATTGATTATCCTATCAGTTGTTCACACCTGCTGACACAGTGACAGCTACACAGTATTCTGTTTTGTTTGCATTTTGAGTATCGGTATTTGAGTATAAACCCTTATATTTACAGTCTATCCTATAAACACTAGCATAGAGTCTAATGAGTTATTACATCATGGACTACAGATGAGTTCCGGAGCAGCGGATTGAGTAGCCCTGTCTTTCCCTAAGAGGGCTGACCGTGGGTAGCTACTGGGACGTAAGTCGGGGCTTGATCAACCCCGGCTGGGTCACCTGGGCGAGGGTGTATGATGTTGCAGTACCCGAAACATCCTATGACCCCAGGGTACATCACTGATGATACGTCCCAGTTGCATCCATGTGATGTTTTTTCTATATAGTTAGCCTGGCTTAGCCAGTGACTCCTAGGAATAGACTACGTGACAACCAGGAATACATTGGTGTCCACTGGAGAGACAGTTGACAGCCGGAATGTAGACGGCACCCGGGAGCAGTATGGGTTAGCGCCCCAGCCTGTGTCTTCCGTGAGGAAGAAGCCCAACAAATCCACGAGAGGCCTTTTAGGAGGGCCATTCAAGCCGCAAGTGGAGCCTGCAGTACCACCACGGCCCAAGAAACATCATACCAGAATTAAATGTTTGGAGCGGGGGAGTCTGGTGCAACGCACAGGTCCTGGACCTGGTGAGACGTAGGAGGAGCCCGGACAGGAGTCAACCCACAGAGCCCAGTCCCTCCACGTGCCAGAGCCTCCCGGTCCCGGCAGAGTAGTTCTGGAGCAGCGGATTGAGTGGCACTGTCTTTCCCTAAGAGGGCTGACTATGGGTAGCTACGGGGACGTAGGTCGGGGCTTGATCAACCCCGGCTGGGTCACCTGGGCGAGGGTGTATGATGTTGCAGTACCCGAAACATCCTATGACCCCAGGGTACATCACTGATGATACGTCCCAGTTGCATCCATGTGATGTTTTTTTCTATATATAGCTGCAGTCAAACTAGATATCACATATAACTGCCAAAAGGATTCAATTGATTAAAATTAATCTTTGATTACTGTCAGCAATAGCCCATATACTGCATCACCTTGTGTTTGCCAAATGTTAATTAAATAAATGTAGATAAATATAAAGCTATTAATCTGATCACTTATTTGTAACACATTTTAAAGTGGATACAGTATGTAACTAGGCAGATGCCAGGTACAGTATTTACCTTGACTGGCCTGGGTCCAGAACATTGAGGTCCAGAACCTTCGAATCCGCCGACTGACTCCAGTGAGTTGAGTCAGTCAGTGAACGAGTTGACGTTGACGATATAGTCTGATATCAGACTAGTATTTCCCCATATTGAGTGATTAATTCAAATGACTGTACATTACAATTACACGTTGTTGACACTATTAATTGGATTGTTGATTGTTTCCTGTGAAGGGGGATATGCGGCGGAAGTGCTTCATGACCGTCGGAAGTGCTTCATGACAGTTTTATCATCATCCGGGTTGATTTTGTGGTCACACTGGATCCAAGATGGCGACCCACATGTCGCGGTGTAGAACCTGGAATCGTGTTCAAAGGTAGGTAATAAACGGTTAAATAAAATGTGCTTAAATTATCGTCAGCACGAATTCAAAGGCAGAAACGCACAGCCACACACTGTTTTTCTCATCACCCATTGACAACCTACTGTCGTAACATTTACGCAATCACCCAAGATTAGCTTACTCAATTAGCATGATGCTAACTGTTAGCCGTCAAACAAGCACTGTAACCATTACTGTAACGTTAGCAAGCAGGACAACTGACACCTTGTTAAACACGTAAAGACAAGAAGGTCCGTCAGTGAGTTGACCTCACTGATGCTGATGGGGATAATTAGCAGGCTGGTGTAACGTTATGTTTTGTGTAAATGCCGAATGGTGTTGCTTGTGTAAGTTGAAACTTGGCTGCTTTGCTGCTCTCCAGGTTTGGAGTCGCAGCTTACAGAAAGTACAGTTACAGCAGCGGCGGCGGGTACCCGAATATCGCCCTCTCTTCGCCCCTGCCCGGGATCCCCAAGCCGGTGTTTGCATCCGTGGATGGCCATGAGAAATACGAGACCAAGATCACCACGTTGGAAAATGGCCTTAAAGTTGCTTCCCAAAACAAGTTTGGTCAATTCTGCACAGTTGGAAGTAAGTTGTATCAAAAAGTGATACGAAATAATTTTGTTTCCAGTTGTCTCTAGAATTGAGTTATAGCAGATTTTATAAAAATGTATTATTTTCTATTTTAGTTTTAGTCAACTCTGGATCCAGACATGAGGCAAAGTACCCAAGTGGAATAGCGCACGTCTTAGAGAAACTCGCCTTTTCTGTAAGTACAAACTTTAGCAGGCCATATCAGACTTATTAACTCAACTTAATATTGTCAGCCTCCTCACACACAGTTGCAACATGATGCAACAATGCCAATTTCTTTGCAACTTTGCTTCTTTTGCAACGTCCAGCCCTAGGTGACTGTTGACATTGACTGGAGACACAGAATAGAGCATTACTTTGGGTTAAAATTAGTAAATGATATCCAATGCTGGTTTTGGAGCATTACTCAATGGCTCTGTTGGTAGTTGACTAGTTCACAGTAAGAGACCAGCTATTTTGCCTTTTTAAATGCTAGTTTCATTTGGTACGCAGGGCGGCCTAAAACATAATGCCATGCTCACACATACACAGAAACATGCAAATAAATAACATCAAATTAATAAAGGAAAAGGATGTTAAATTGAAAGGCCGGGGGAACTATGTAACTACTTTTGAATTGTAAGCGTGACACAGGGGGGGAAAAACAGCAAACACTTTCAGCAGTACGCTGTGTATTTACACATGGTGTGATTAGCCTATATAGACAGTTTGTATCCACTATTGTACAGTGTGTTTCCCCTGGCTTTTCAGTGTTGTGCGCTCACAGTTCATACGACTTTGTATGACCCACTGTTGCAGTGCTGAGCTTGCCAATGGAAATGAATAGAAACTTGGATATTAAGTGACAATGCCCCAAACATGAATCTAATAATTATGGAATTACATTGAGATTAAAGTAGTGACTCTCCTCTGTAACTGTCAAGTTACCAACAGTCAGTCACCGTGGGCTGCATTGTGCTCTGACTGATGTTGACAGAAGTCATTTGCATATTTAGTCCACAGCTCAGTATGGGAGTAAAGATGAAATTCTACTCACACTCGAAAAACATGGAGGGATATGTGACTGCCAAACATCCAGGTATGTTGTTGACTTTCATTGCCCTGCCTCTCTCTGTATTATAAAACAGCCTGTAAAGTCTTGCGTTCCGCATGCAAAATAGGCTTTTCCAGGCGTATGCTGTGTTATATACAGTGTTGGGGGGGTAACTCATTACAAAAGTAACATATTACATGTAATATATTACTTTTAGCAGTAACTCAGTAATATAACTTATTACTTATCGGATTTCAGTAATATTATACCAGTTACTTTGTCAAGTAACTCAAGTTACAAATTGAGTTACATTTTATTAAATCAAAGCACATACCGTAAATTCCGGACTATAAGACGCACCGGTCTATAAGCCGCACCTTCAAAGGTGACTATTTTTTTCTTCTATAAGCCGCACCGGTCTATAAGCCGCGGGTGTTTTGATGTTTAATTACCATATGTAAGGCTTCGTGCACAGAGGGGATTGTCGGGATCGATGGCTGTTTGGGGAAGCTCCCATTTATTAACATTTCAACAAAACAAAAGTCAGGTCACTAATCCCCAGACAAAATCACACATTGTGGTATTTTTTGTTTTTTTTACAGTGCACACAGTGTCCGCGGTGTGGTGAAAAGAGGGCAAGAGAGGAAATTAAAACAGAAGTGGATTTATAGTTAGAAAGAGTGCTAAAGAAGAGAGAATTCCGTTTTTTATTTTTTTATTTTAGTTACTCACAGTACTATTGACCAGTCCAACTCAAAAGATATTCGGCAGTTTCACTTTGAGCTCTTGTTCCGCCGCTGGGCACACAGTGTCCGCGGTGTGGTGAAAAGAGGGCAAGAGAGGAAATTAAAACAGAAGTGGATTTATAGTTAGAAAGAGTGCTAAAGATAGTCCGGTCTGGTTATGACGAGTCTCGCTGGGTACAGTACGCCAAAGCGATATCCATTGACTCGATGATGCTGTTGTATGTTGCGCGTTTCTGTTGCACCAACGCGGAGAGGTCCGAAAAAGGACGAAAAAGCGCGTACCCTCCCAGGTGAGGGGCTTCTTCCCCGCAGCCTGGAGGATGAGTTGACGGTCGGGCCAGCGGAGTAGGCAGATGAAGATGGCCCTCGGTGGCAGGCCGGGGTCTGGACGTGGCCGAGGCGCCCGGTGTGCCCTGTCCACCTCTGGTGGTTTCTCGCCTTCCTTCAGGTCCAGGATGTAACACAGGATTTTGCCACAAAAGCGTCCATGTCACCAATCTCAGCTCCTCTTTTACATTGATCAGGCGAATGTTATTTCTTTTACTCCTGCTGATTAAGTCATCAACCTGCGTGTGCAGGGTTTCGATTTTGCATTTTATCCATTTTCGGACTCACTGTGTTGTTTTTGTCCTCCAGTGCGCGGATGTTTCCGCATTATAAACTCTGTTCACGGTTGCCTTAGTTTCTTTAGTGAGTGAGTGGATGGACTTCTGCACGTTTTCAAACTTGTTTTCAAGCTGCTCAAAACCTCTGAGCGATGTCGGACTTAATCGATAGTGTTTCACGGAGTAAAAGTTTAGCCCAAGCGTGTATCTCCAGCCTCCAGCAGGTGAGTCATTTCCTCATTCATGGCGTGATTGCTTCGTCTTTTTCTTTCTGCTTACCTGTGTTGTGTTATGTTATGTTATGTTATGTTGTTAAAAGAGGGCAAGAGAGGAAATTAAAACAGAAGTGGATTTATAGTTAGAAAGAGTGCTAAAAAAGAGAGATTTTTTTTTTTTTTGGAAAAAATCCATAGATAAGACGCACCGTTATATAAGCCGCAGGGGGCAAAAAAGGCCAAAAAACGGGAAAAAAGCCGCGGCTTATAGTCCGGAATTTACGGTATTTAAAAAAGATACAATCATTTCCTAATCAAACTCTGTGTTTTTATGCAAATAACCACTATAGATGACAATAACAAGACAAAAGAATAACATTTAGAATTTTGGATGGTTTACACTGACTTCAAGGCGGTTGAAATAATTTTTCGGGATGGTTCCGGGCCGGCGATGTCATTCTGCTGCTGCTGTTGTTTTGGTAAAAGTAATGAAAAAGTAGTGTAATAATAAGTAACGAGTTACTCTACACAGAAAGTAATATTGTAAGTTAACTTATTACTTTCAAATGAAAGTAACTAGTAATATGTAGTATATTACATTTTGAAAGTAACTTGCCCAACACTGGTTATATAACACATGTATATTGCTCTGCAGGGATACTACCATGTACGCAGTGTCTGCTGAAGTGAAGGGCCTGGACACAGTGGTCAGCCTTCTCTCTGATGCCGTGCTGCAGCCTCGCCTGCTAGGTCAGTCCATATGACACTTTCAGAGAAAAATGGGTCTCTGTCTCCACTGATGTAACTGCCTCTTTTGAGACGTCATTTGTGTGTTGTACCTGTAGACGAAGAAGTCGAGATGACCAAGATGGCCGTGCGTTTTGAGATGGAGGACCTAAATATGAGGCCGGACCCTGAACCCTTACTCACAGAGATGATCCATGCTGTGAGTCACACCATTGCTTCACATGCTCCCAACACTAGCTCTCTGTAAAGAGGGGCTGCAAGGAATTTATTATCTTTATCGACCTCTATGGGCGACCAGTAAGAATTGCAACATCATTCATACTAGATCTTCTACAGAAGTTTCTTCACGAGCACTGATTCTGGATCAAATCTCTGCAGATATATTATTTAGTGCTATGGAGTAGTAAAAAAAAAAATCGTACTTATTGCACCCGATCTAGTTGTAATGCTGGTTGCACTGAGTGTCATTGCTTTTTCCTACATTATTGTGACGGTTCTTCATTTTCTGTTTGTTTCCAGGCAGCGTATCGAGGCAACACAGTCGGACTGCCTCGTTTCTGTCCCGCAGACAACGTGGACAAGATCGACAAGAACGTGCTTCACAGCTACCTGCGCAGCTACTACTGTCCCGAGCGCATGGTGCTGGCAGGCGTGGGCATTGAGCACGAGCAGCTGGTTGAGTGTGCCAGGAAGTATTTGACGGGGGTCAAGCCCGTGTGGGGAGGGAGCACACCCGCCAACGTCGACCTCTCTGTGGCACAGTACACTGGCGGCATCGTCAAGGTGATTTACAGTTTTGTGCTGTCTGAATCATCAAAATGAACATCAATATGATCAAAAAGTTTTGTGCTGTCTGAATAATAAAAAATTCAAAGCAATGTTGGACAAATCTAGCAAGGCATAGCCAATTCATTTGATTAGAAATCTACAAAATCGACCAGACATCTTGATTACAGATGGGTTTTGAAAGGTGTAATATAAATAACGTTTTTATTCTTCTTCTTATTATTAATATATTATGAGATCATGTGAAGCAGTGGTCTGTTAAATCAGAAATGACCAATTTTGCAGAATGCGTTCATTGGCAAATCAGAATTGAGTATTCAACAAAGGCCATTTTTTAATATATATATATATATAAGCATGCTCTGCTGGTTAGGCTTAATAGCCATCTTGTTTCATCCTGTTAGATGGAGAAGGACATGTCTGACGTGAGCCTGGGCCCCACCCCCATCCCAGAGCTCACCCACATCATGATTGGCCTGGAGAGCTGCTCCTACCTGGTGGGTGTTCATAATGATTGGCTATCTCTGAGAATCTCTGTTCACTTGATGGATATCTGTAAGCCAACAGGGACGTTTTGTTTCCCCATGGCAGGAAGACGAATTCATCCCATTCGCTGTTCTCAACATGATGATGGGAGGAGGCGGGTCTTTTTCTGCCGGAGGGCCTGGCAAAGGCATGTTCACCCGCCTGTACCTGAACGTACTCAACAGGTGAACATCACGCATACGTAATTCTGCAGTCTTTCAGATGATCCTGACCATATGGCACTTAAACACACCGGGCAGTAAGTGTTATCAGTTTTTCCTGGAGGTTCAATCTTTTATTTTTGTCTCTTCTAGGCATCATTGGATGTACAACGCCACCTCCTACCATCATAGCTATGAGGATAGCGGTCTGCTGTGTATCCATGCCAGTGCCGACCCCAGACAGGTCGGTACAGACTCAGAACAGCAGGGTTTCAATGGCTCTGCTTTCTTGTAACTTGGCATCCACATAACCATTTTCAAAAAAAATCACAGGGTTTTACAAGCATGTCAAATATCCCTGCAAAACGGAACTTGCAAATGATTGGTGTGAATTGTAATGGCTTAGGGTTATTTCTCTTCATTATTTTGCATGTGGTATTCATGTCTGAATGGGTGCTCGTATGCGAGTGGCTAATAATCTTGTTTATGTGAGTTTTCTTATCTCATACCTTCATCTCCAGGTGCGAGAAATGGTGGAGATAATAACCAGAGAGTTTATTCAGATGGCTGGCACAGCAAAAGAGGTAATTAATTGGGCATTCGTGGCTTAGTAAAGGGAAAATAACCACATTTTTGTCCAAAATGATGGCTGTTGCAGAATACTCCGACAGTAGCAGATCCCTTGCGTGACGTGGCACTCAAAGGGGGACTTGGTGGATGACTTGGTGGATTTTGTTCTGTGTGTATCCAGGTTGAGTTGGAGAGGGCCAAGACGCAGCTCAAGTCCATGTTGATGATGAACCTGGAGTCGCGGCCGGTCATCTTTGAGGATGTTGGCCGCCAGGTTCTCTCCACGGGAAAGCGAAAGCTGCCACATGAACTGTGCACACTCATAAGTGAGTACTGGACCAAAACTACATTTTGTGGTTCGGCATATTGGCAATTGGCTTGTTATTAAATGGAGGCTGAGCGCAAAAACACCTTTGAAAGTTCATAATGAAATTTAAATTTAAATTAAAAAAATTAAGACCTCAAATACACACACAGGTACCATTCTTTTTTGCATTTCAATCTGTTATT
Organism: Poromitra crassiceps; assembly: GCF_964638095.1. Taxonomy (NCBI): domain Eukaryota; kingdom Metazoa; phylum Chordata; class Actinopteri; order Beryciformes; family Melamphaidae; genus Poromitra; species Poromitra crassiceps. The sequence goes on from NC_139631.1 coordinate 31,979,393, forward strand.
TTTTTTCCATAGAGTAATCAAATATAGTGTGCAATGTGTGGTATATTGTGATTTAAAATACAATTAATTTTAGTGGTACAAATTTTATTCATTTGCCAATATAAAGTACTCTATCATATGCAATGCAAATATATTATTTCGTAGACAAATAAAATTCCAAAAGGAAAGAAATCGGAGAAAAAAACTGTTAGTCCTGTTTTCTTCTTATCTTCATTTTTATGGTATTGCCAGACATGCCAATAGCTTGTTTTCCACCACAGAGCCGAGTGGGTTAGGGTTAGTAGGGGACTAATCAAAGCTGACTTAGTTTTAGTTTGTTTGTCTTTCAATACTCCCTAAATAACATTTTGACATTCTAAATGCATCTTGTAGCCAAATCTGACGATTGGTTTGTGCTGTTTTGATTGTGTTGATACTGTTGTGGTTGCATATCCCTTACGTCTCCACTTCCTGTCTCCCAGGCAACGTGACGGCAAGCGACATCCAGAAGGTGACCAGCAGGATGCTGCGCAGCAAGCCTGCGGTGGCGGCGCTGGGCGACCTGACGGAGCTGCCCTCCTACGAACACATCCAGGCGGCGCTGTCCAGCAAGGATGGCCGTCTGCCTCGCAAGTACCGCCTCTTCCGGTAGAACCTCCTCCACGCCTTCCCCCCTATTTAACCGGTCAGCACTGGCCTGGCAAGCAACACTGTAAATAAACTGGACTGAGACAGACACTGAAGCTTCACACTAGTGTTCCCTCCCAACGCAGAGCTTCACAAAGCACCGGGAGGGGACTATGTCCAGGATCTCAACTGAGCTTGTTGAGAACCTGGTGATTTTAAAGAAAACGACATTTTACTCTTTACTAGCCTTACTAACCTTGGTCTATTATGGTCTATACAGTTGGAGTATTTGTATTTCTTCTTTGCCGGCGAGAAGACCTATTTTATTTCCTGCTGGGATGAGTTTGCACGAGTTTGATTGTAAGGGGACAGTAAAAAAAAAAGAAAACCCAAATTTGAGGTATTAATTTCACACAATAAAATTGCCAAACTAAGACGTTTTTGAATGACTGTGGAAAAAAGTGTGAAATGGTCTTAAAAAGTAACAGGTTTTGGGTTGGGTCTTGCTCCTGGTTAGCAGGCTTGTTCTGTGTGTTAAGAGAGAGGGGGCGGGTGGCAGGCAAACGTCCCTGCAGTTTTTGACCCATTTACTGAGCTATTATTTCACTCGGCCGGTTCACCCTCAGCTCTCTAAAACCCACTGAGCTTCACCTATAAAGCCTTGTCTTTTTTCCCAGAAAGGATGGCTCAAAACTTTGTTGAAAAATGGATGATATTCAAGTGACAGCAGCACTTCAGAATCTCCCTTGAGAAGCTCCCACGTAAGAGACACTATATAAATACGTCTATAAATCGAGGGCACAGTACCTCTAAATCATGAGTCCCAAGAACTACTGGGAATGTTTTGATGAACCATGTAATTGATGAACCATGTAACTGTTTGTCTTCACTTATCAAGACTTAAAGTGATGTGATTTCTGTTACATGCACTTCTCTCAGCTGTACTGTAAGGAGGTTCTTATCCTCAAGTCAGACTTTGCCATTTGTTGTTTCTGTATATTTGTATTTCTGTGTGTGGTTGTGTTTTTGTCCTTGCCAAGTACCAGAGAGAGGAAGGGGCTAAATTAAATTGAGGGATACATCTCCTCTGCCGTGGATGTCTGTTTTCCTCTGTTACAATTTGTGGTTCTCACCATGGGCTCCGGGGACCACCTGGGGTCCTTGAGGGAGTTCCAGGGGGTCCCCAGAAAATTGATGAATTGTTACATTTCACCATTATTTAATTGACAAGAAGTTAACACAATTAAAGAATGTAGAAGAATGTTTTGATTATAGTTTTGCCGTCATCACAGACGATCATGGAATTCTGGACAAAATCATAACAATAAACAAAATATTCTCCGATTTAGGGTCCAAGAGCCAAAACCTCATCAAATGGGGGGGGGTGTCTGTGTGGCCCTAATGTCTGACAGAAGTAGGGCCCTTTCATATGAAAAAGGTTGAGAATCACTAGGCTAAAGAACATTTCAAAAACCATTTAGTATGTCTGCACTGACTGCAGTAATACGCATGAGTATTTTACTACGGTTTTCATTTGTGACTGGAGTGGTTATATTGGACGTGAACCCTCAAGTCTGTTAACTTGTACAATCTAGCTGGTGCATAAATGTAATTATTTCCATGAATAAAAAAGAACATCTATTTTAAAAGGCGTTTGTGTTGTGATCGACGGGTCGGTTCTTGCGATGAGATGAGTGAAAAGTTTTAGCCCATGAACAAAGTCCTTTCAAAGTTCCCTTTCTTTCAAAACATTTATTATGGTGATGTTGACGTCAGAGTGTGTTATAGAAGAAGGATATAAGAGATCCTGAGGAAATGTAAACGAGACCCACAGGCACTTTCAGGAGCAGAGGGATGGACGACACCTCATGGTTCACAGATCCACCAGATCAGCACTCCGCATGCAGGGAACACGACTACAACCCAACTCCTCTTTGAGCTTGTTAGTGTAGCACAGTACATGTGACCAGGTTACACAGCGCTAAGGCATCGAATTGAGTTAAGTCTGTTCTGTCGCAAAATGATCACCTACTGTCAGCCTAGTTAAGAGACAGTCATCTAGTGATGGGTGTTATACAGTATCGTCTGGCATTAAGGTAATGCTATCTGCTTTCTGCTGGAGGAAGTGACTTCTTGCAGAAAATGGGTTCAACAAGCTATCAAATAAGTCTGATCTCCCTGAAATTTGACACTAGTGTGTGTGTATATATATGTATGTGTGTATATATTAGGGGTGGGGGAAAAAATCGATTCACCTAAGTATCGCGATTTTTAATGTCACGATTTTTTGAATCGATCTTTTATTCCAGAATCGATAATCGCAAAAAAAAAAAGGCCACTCACTGAACAGCAGGCCAGACGCCGCCTACTGGTTTACTAGTGGTTTTATTACTTTATTAGTTAGTCTGAAGTAATAATTACACTTCAGGGTTAAAGTGGGTGCATCTCATTGTAAAATTGGACTTCAAACGGCCCAAATCTGGCTTCAAACGGCCCAAATTGGGCTTCAAACAGCCCAAATTTCACGCGCGTCGGCCCATATCGGCCTGGCCTGCTTGGTATCTAATGCCCGGCCTGAATTATGATCCCAGTCCGCCCCTGTTTTTAACTATATCGCCCAGCCCTACTCATGATATAATATACAGTCTGTAGTGTATGATTCAACTTTTCCCATGTTCTAATCTAGTGTAAAAAAGCAAACAAACTGAAAAAATAAAAGAAAAAAATAAACAAAAATCGCAATAAATCGTAATATCGAATCGCAATAATCGTAGAATCGCAATACTTAAGAATCGCAATATAAATCGAATCGGCACCCAAGAATCGTGATAGTATCGAATCGGGAGATAAGTGAATCGCCACAGCCCTAGTATATATATATATATATATATATATATGTGTGTGTGTGTGTTCTTGAAATCATACATGTGATCCGATGAGCGTTTCTGCTCCGCGTAGGACAGAATATACAATAATGTTTTATGACAGATCCCGTCGACGGTCCTCTTGCATCTACTACAAAACATCCCCCAAATGCAGTGCAAAGTGAAAGCCACACATTGGCATTACTGTAACTGTACACATCAATACATTAAAAACGGCACCTAACGTTTCACTGCGTGGTTTTGTACGCCATTCGATGGAAATTAATTCACAAGGCATTTGAACACTGAAGTAGCATTGGAGGAAAAGAGGAACATGGTCCATTATCAGCCTTGCTTGTTAAAATACATACAAAACAATGATTAGAAAAATGCAATGACACATACAGAGCCTTGAAGGTTTAGTCAGTTCACATTGCATGTGACTGAAATAAGCTGCGACGGCTGTCCCTCCTCCCCCCCGTCCTGTTTGAGTAGAGGGGGCTGTGTAAATAAAGGCCAGACTGCTGTGTCTGCAGACCTCTGTCTGACCTCAAGGTCCCTGCCCTCAAGAGCAGCCAGCCACTTCCCCAGACCCATTTGACCAGGACACATGTACACACGCACTTCCCAACAACACCCAAAAGAGAGCATACACTGCTCAGTCACTATAACCTGCATTGGGGATTCTGTGCTGGAAAGATAACTGGTTTCCTGTTGGTCCCTTCCTGGTCGGTTTTAGATGGGGGTTTGATCTGGTCTAGTGAGTCCAGACCAGCCTTCTGGTCCCTTCCTGGTTGGTTTCAGATGGGGGGTTTTGATCCTCTTGTCCAGTCTGGCGAGTCCAGAGCAGCTTTAGGAAACGGAGCAGACGGAGCTGCTGCTGCTCTGGTTCTTCATGGCCTCCCTCCTCTTCAGCTCCCTGGTGATCCTCCTCCTGATGCCCTCCAGGTACAGGCTGCGGTCAAACTGGCCCGCGCCCAGGGGGATGCTGACAAAACACAAACAAGCAGATGTGACACACCTGGCTAAACTGCCCCGCACCCAGGAGGATGCTGACAAAACACACACAAGCAGATGTAACACACCTGGTTTTCTGAGGCCCACATGCAATAGTCTACTGTTAAAGGGCAGTAAGTAAGATTTAACTGCACGCGAGAGGTTGATGATCAATATATATATTGCTTTTAGTTAAACTCGAAAATCATTGAGGGTGGCCCTCATTTACAGATCTGCATTGTGATTATATTACCTCTTCACTAGACGTTTCTGTTGGATCTCTGCTTTAATTAGCTACTTTACTCGTCTTTACTGTGAAAATATGACTATTATTTGTGTCTATTACAGGCCACCGTCAAGTCAAAGGGATGACAAGAGCGGGGGTTGGGTTGATGGACTCCAGACCTTGCAGTTTTGGCTGCTGGAAATGAGTGTAACAAGTTCAAAATTCAGTCTGATATCAGGCTAAGGTTGGGGGATGTGACCTGTCAATTCCTACTGGTCGCCAATAGAGGGCGATGGATTACTGTTAAAGGTCCCAATTCGTGCAGCTGTAACCTCTTAAAAACGTGTGTCTCTGGTCCATAAAACATGATTCTGGATTAATCTGTCGAAAATATAGCAACCCCGTTTGTTGTGACGGAGTTCTCACTTCCTCATCTCGTCGCTTCCCAAGAATGGCCTGTTTCTATAATATATTCAGAACTAACAGTTCCCATTGGCCGCTGAGGGAGAGCCCGCCCCAGGCTCCCAGCGGCCAATCAGATTAGCGTCTGTGGACCAGCACGCTAGGTTGCGAGTTATCGTTAACTTAACGGTACTACGCTAAAGAGGACATCTCAAAATGCCTAGACTTACCGAATGCACCTCTGCAGTTGCTGGATCACGTACAGTTGGCGTCGCTCCAGCTAGAAGTGTTAATTTTGTGGCTATAGACTAAATGGTGCAGGTAGCTTGTGTGAGAGAGACCCGCGCAGTATGCAGGAGGAAGCTAGTGACGTCCCAATTCCCCTCTGGGCAAACGAAGCGTTTGGGGGTGTGGCTTGGAGGAGACTGCAGGGGGACGCTGGATAGGGACAAATCCAACTGTGGCAGTTTTGAGCGTGTGACCACTCATTACAGGGAGGGCTGACAGCAGTATATATGCATTTACAAGTAAAAACAGCTTTTGCACGGAATGGGACCTTTAACCTTCCGATCATGTCCATCAGTTTGTATTTGGGCTGAAAAGCCAAACCTGTGTGAGCTAACGGGACTCACTTGTCTCTGCCTGGCCTCAGCTTGACGTGGAAGACGCCGATGACGGGCCGGTGGTCTGACGTCTTGATGCTGGAGCAGCTGCTGTACTTCACCACCTTGATGTCGTCCGCCTGCCGGCTCCTGAACACGATCCTGTCCTGCACACACAACCAGAGACAATTCACAGTTCAGTTTATGAAAGATTCTATTTGGCTTCCCCGAGATGTGGTCTGCCCATGCATAAGATTACAGAGGCAAAGGCCGATGCCTTACTGTGTATGAAGGCGTCCTCTGTTTGGAAGTCGTGTCATAGATATCGCAGCCGATGTCAAACTTGTACGTGGGGCGGAAGTGGATGGGCGCCTCCTGGAAGCCTTTGAAGATTGAACCTAGGGGAGAGCCAACGCACACAGGATAAAAAAATCTATTTATATGGAATAGTACAGTGTTAGTGGATCCTTTAGGACAGGGGTTCCCAAACTTTTCCATGCCAAGGCCCCCCAAATATCATTAGCCTTTGGCAAGATGTCTTTAAAAACCCATTGACAATACTATTGAAAATGTCAAAAATCATTTCCATACAACCTCACAATATATTTCCTTACTTTTATTAATGCAATAACCTAATAATTACATTTGTATCTCAAATCTTTTATTTTGTGTTTTCCATTATAAACATTGTTAGGATTTTTATGTGGAAGGAAAGGAGAATATAATTCTAAAATATAATACAAATATATATTATATTCTTTATTTATTATACTGTAGTATTAAAATATTACTGAATCATTTCCTTCCCCATAAAGATTTTTTTTTTAATTTAAGCATTTCGATTAATTTGCTGAGGCCCCCCTAGTGGCCCCTGGCCCCCACTTTGAAAACGACCGCTTTTTTAGACAAGCTTACCATCCTTCATCTCCTTGGAGAGCTGGTCGTGCTGCAGCAGAGGGCCCATGTCGCCCCCTGCTGTCTGGTTCATGATGGACTCCACACCCAGCCGGTCCTTACTCAGCCGAAAGTTAAAGTCTCCAAACCAGAAGACCTCATCGAATCTTGTGGTGACATCAGCTGTGGCAGTGAATAATACGCTTTGATATTAAAACATCATCGATCGGCCAATTCTTGTTGGCTACAAATGTATCAATTCCAATGACGTGCCACTGTTCCCTCTACACTCAGGAACCGACAACAGCAACAACACTGACTCAGAGACTCACAGGCTGTGGAGCGGTAAGGGTTGGTGTCTGGAAGGCCTTTCGGAAGAGCTAGGGCTTCAATGATCTTGTTGTAATCTAGGATCCTCTCGTAAACTTTGGCATCTCCAGCTAGAGGAACATGAAAATGGCCTTCGAATCAGTTTGATGCACGTGATTTTATCAAGATTCACCAAATCTATCACATAGTTTCACTGAAATTATGTCATATTATGGGCAGACATAAAATCAGTAATGAGAATGTATAGACAGACACGGTCAACATAGTTTACAATGGACATGGCACACTATATTCGAGGAGTGCCAACAAAAGGATGGATTGCAACATTAACGTCCCCCTTATTTATAGAACACTTTAAAAAAAAGTGTTTTAAAAGAAAATATCACATCTGTACAGCTAAATAATATAAAAATAAAGTTTAACAACAGAAGCAAGATAATCAAGCAATTCTGAAAGTGAGTTCTTATGAGTGATTTGATGTTTTTCTTTTATAATCCAATTTGAACACCGTACCAAACGGTGTCTTCCTTGTTTTGTCAATGAGGCGATGTTATGTAATGTTATACATTTTGCTTTTGTTGATCCTCGTCCAATATGGCGGCATGTCCCTGGTAACCATTGGTAACCACTAACCAGAAACATTCCTGTGTAGGCCATCAAGAGGATAGCCACGACTATGATCAATCGCTGCACCGTTCAGCAGCAGCCTTCCTCCTTACTATACTCACAGGTAAAATGGGATGTGATGAAGAGGAAGGAGGTGCCGAAGAAGGTGAAGCCGATCCCCACAGCCCCTTTGGTCTTGATCTGAGAGATGATCCTGGTTGTGACTGTGGCGTGCTCCACCTCTGTGCCGGACGACAGAACCAACGTTACACTTTAGCCTCTTAAGTCACAGCAGTTTACCACCAGTCACATATAAGCATAAGTAACCAAAAAAAAATGAAAGAAAATAAATGATATCCCGTCAGTTATTGTCCTAGCAGACACTGTAACAGGAAGTAAGCTGGGGGAATTTAAAATGTTTATGGTGTCGAGTTGAAAAAGTCTATCATTTGGATCTTATGGTGCAAAACACACCAGCTCCATAAGCGCTGCCAGTGCCAAGCGTAAATTCAGTTCAAGCAGGAACCTGGTCATTCACACCAGACGTGCTTTGCTTCGCTCCGCGCACAACTTGTACCGACTTCCTGTGCAGCTTCACACAATCGCTCGCGGCTCTGGCAAAAAATAGACCTGACGGCGAAATTGGCACTACAGGGGGGGCGTGCCGGTGCGGCACGGACGGTCTGGGTGGCGAAAAGAAACTGGCTGCACTTCCAGGCGCTTTGCAGCTATTCGTGTTATGTTATGTATGTTATGTTATGTATTAAAAAGGACTGACCTGAGCAGAACCAGATGAGGTCCCTTCTGACAAAGATGGTGAGATACAAAACGCCATGTGATGCTGCATACAGCATGACATAGTATGGCCCCAGAGTCTCCTGTAGACGGATCTCCCACTCCCTCCTGCGCACACACGCACACGCACACACACACACACGTCACACACACACACGTCACACACACACGTCACACACACACACACACACACACACACACACACACACACACACACACACACACACACACACACACACACAAATACTGCACTGTCTTGTTATCAGGGATCATTCTGATTCAATCTCAATCATTCAACATTGATTTAAAAAAATTATAATGAAAAAAACATACCTGTCAGGACAGCCCTCCTGGACTCCAATGATGTAAAAGTCTTGTGCAAATTCAGAGTCTGTCGGAAGCAGCAGATCATCTAAGTTGGTTGGAAGCCCCTGGAAAAGACACAAACATGGTTACAAGTGACTTAGCGCCTGGAATGAGGCAGGCGGTAATTGGCCTATATAGGGCTTCTTCCGACCCTAAGACTGTACCTTCTCCCCCTGCATGTTCCAGGTGGCGATGAAGACGCCCACTCTCCTGTCAGGGAAGTAGCGGTCCAGCTCCTCGGCCCCCAGCAGCGCTCCGTTTCCCAGTACACTGCCCTCCAGAAAGCTCCTGGAAAGACACACACAGTGAGACACGTGGACAGGGGAAGTCGAGCGCTCCTACAGGCCGCTGTCTTAAGGCTTCTACAGCTCGACTGACTGCATCTGACGACGTTGACCTCAATCTGAATAGGATGTGGAAGTGAATCAGAATATGTTTTGAAAAGAGAGGAGCGCAAGGCTGCTGTCTGGGATGTTGACTATGTGAGCCTCTCCCTGCTAAGAAGACACCGATTGTGTATTTTAGACCCATCCTTTCTCCTGTCTCACTGTCAAAAGCTGTGCTGCTGAACAAGCATCTTCTCTGATCCTGTGTTAATCCCCATCCACTCTCCCACCTTCCCTTCTTCCCTGACAATGAGCACTGTACACACACACACACACACACACACACATACACACACACACAAAGTGCTAATCTCTGACGCCTTGGTTACACACAGAACTTAAGTCAGCATTGCTAAAAACACACACCACTGCTAGAGCGCCAAGATCCAGATGTGCGATGCTCATTTTGCCCAGCCCACAGGGAAACACCAGATGTGCTATGCTCATTGGCCCAGCCCACAGGGAAACACCAGATGTGCTATGCTCATTGGCCCAGCCCACAGGGAAACACCAGATGTGCTATGCTCATTGGCCCAGCCCACAGGGAAACACCAGATGTGCTATGCTCATTGGCCCAGCCCACAGGGAAACACCAGGGGCCGGTTGCACCAACTGGTCTTAACTATGCCTGGTCGTAACTCCTACGTCGGTCTTAGTTAAGACCATGGACTTACGCCTGTTGCACCAACACGGCTTATGTCTGGTCTTAACTATGCTGGTCGTAGCAATGCGCGTCCATGTGAATTGCCAGGGAATGCACCCTGATTGGATGATGTTGCAAAAAATGTGCCTCGCGACCTGCTTGGAGCACTGTGCCACTACGCTCTCTCAGCCACTACTGTAAAACACCCTCCCTCCTCCCATCCTCCCTCGCTCCGGGGGAAAAATGGCGGCTATTGAGCAGACAGAGTCAGTCTGAATGAAATTGAATGTAACGTTCCCAATTCTATGTATTAACTTCTAAAAAACTAACGGCAACATTTTGGAAGGCGGGTTAGGTTAACTAGTTAGTTATAATCTAACGTCGTGCTTTCAAAGACGGCGAACTGGCGGTGTTACGACGATGACAAAAAGGTCTCCGCGGAGATCTCTGTTACATGCAGGCTCTACGCCTCCTCCTGACGAGGCGTAGGAGTTACGCCTGCTCTTAGTGAAAATAAGGCTTAAGTCGTCTTGGTGCAACCGGCGTAGCTGTTAGGTCGTAAAGTTACGACCAACTTAGCTTAAGACCAGTGTAAGACCAGTTGGTGCAACCGGCCCCAGATGTGCTATGCTCATTGGCCCAGCCCACAGGGAAACACCAGATGTGCTATGCTCATTGGCCCAGCCCACAGGGAAACACCAGATGTGCTATGCTCATTGGCCCAGCCAACAGGGAAACACCAGATGTGCTATGCTCATTGGCCCAGCCCACAGGGAAACACCAGATGTGCTATGCTCATTGGCCCAGCCCACAGGGAAACACCAGATGTGCTATGCTCATTGGCCCAGCCCACAGGGAAACACCAGATGTGCTATGCTCATTGGCCCAGCCCACAGGGAAACACCAGATGTGCTATGCTCATTGGCCCAGCCCACAGGGAAACACCAGGATTACTGCATACAGTATTCCCAATATTTTTGGGATGGATCAAGAAATGTCCTTTCTGAGAGGATAGGGAGTACATCTACACTTGTTTAGTATTGCTGTTAATTAGCCAGTATTTCTACTGTTCTTCAATCTGAAATCAGCATCCCCCCCCTCTCTGTTTCTGTTTTAACTCATGTTTTATATGATTTCTAAACTGATTTAATTTATGTTTTTTCTCTGACTATGTTAATTTGTCTGTTCCTCTATTTGCCATAGTTATACTAAAGAAATTTGAGCTGCAAATCTGCATTTATTTTATTTTGTTTATTTTTTGGCCAGCGCGGGCCCTATATCTGGCTTTGTCCAGTCCAATTTGCATGCCGATTTGAGTGCCGATGCTCGTGAATGCTTTATCGCGCTGACCATTATGCTAGGTTTGTGCCATATATTTTACTACATGAAGGAACGCATTATAGTTGTAAAGAAGGTGCGCATGCACACCAAGAACTAGCCTCGCCGACACAGGTTTCTACTGGTACTCTGACACCAGCACGAGTCCACCTCACAAACGAGCCTCCATATCTAGTCTGAGGACGATCCCACCCCAGGCACAGCAGCAACTGAGCCTACCTGTTCCTCACATCCTGGGGTCTGATGGGGTTGAGCACGCTGAGGGTGGACTTCATGGAGCTGACAGAGGCACTGTCCATCACCATGTTCTCCAGAAGCCGGCTGTCACTTAGGTTCCGGTGCAGCCTCTCCCCGGCCCCCCCTCTGGCCAGCGCGCCATAATCCACACAATCCCTGTCGATCCGATTAGATGCCCTTAAGGTGGCCAATGCAAAGTTCTTCTCCAGAGTGGGTAGTGGCCCGGTGGGCTGCACCGGAGACAGACGCACCTTGGACGACCTGACCCGTTGCTCTGCGGGGTCGCTCTGCTGGTTGCGGGGCCTCCTCTCATACTCAGACAGACTGTTCCCCCTGTTCCGGAAAACGGGGGATCCCATCAGTGTAGCAGAGAGGGGTCCCAAGGTGGCAGCACCGCTGAGAACAACCCCGCCTGGGGCTGGGACCGTCTGGTCCTCTCTTAGGGAGTCTGTGGAGGAGCCGGTCTCTGCTGGGTCGCTCAGACTCTCCTGGCTGTTTCTCAGCCTCCTGCCTCTCACCGTCTCCTCCATCGAGCCATTCTTGGCCTTCGACAGCCTGGGTAATGAGGGTGGGCGAGGCTGGTACGGATTGATGTTACCCTCTGGGCCTCTGGCGACCTGGGGGAGTTTGAGGGAGTCATCGAGGTCCTTGTAGGTTTTGGGGTCCACTAAGGGGGCTTTGAATGGCCTGTTGTCACTGACAGCTGAATTCCCATGACCTCCACAGGACTGATGGAGGCTGCTGTCCTCCCCATTCTCAGTCATCCTCACGTCATGTCGAACACCTGTTGCGGTCAACTGGGTTCCATTTTCTCATTGCTAGCTGATAGAAATATGAAGATAAAGGGTTAGACAATATGATTTATTGAAACGTTGGCCGGATTTTTTTTTGCTAACGTAAACAGTGCAAATGTCCGTTTATAACTCAGTGAACTATGTGGACATAATGGACATTAGCTGTTAGTCGATGTAAACTCTAAAATTAGCGACTTTAGCTGATATAGTTATATTAGTTAACAACATAACACCAGGTGTAAACAGATTAAATAGACTCGCGTTTGTAACGTTACTGCAGAACAAAAAGCTAGCCAAAGCTGAACAATGTTAGCAAGTTGCTAACGTATTTTACTTTCTGGCAACTGCCATAGTATAAACTGACGTACCGCTTATTTACATGTAACAGAGCCAGATGGAATAACGACAGTAAACCTTGCTATGACATGTCCCTGTTCTGTTGTTTAGCTTTCATATTACCTAGCGCCTTAACTCTCGTTAGCTCGTTGAGCAGGGACTTCCTTAGCAACGTTTGACAACATAGTTTTTGTTACCAAGACAAGAGAGTCATGTCATTGAGCACCACACGTGTCACAGCGCCCTCTCGAATAGAGGCTGTTACTGCAGCCTGTGTTGTAGAACCCCTTTTCCATAACCATCTCATGAATCTACATGTATGATCATAATAATAAAGAATTTACACAGATTGCATTGTTTTGTTGACTCTCTCTCTCGATAGGCTATTGAAGAAATCATAGAAATTCTCTCTCTCTCTCTCTCTCTCTCTCTCTCTCTCTCTCTCTCTCTCTCTCTCTCTCTCTCACTCTCTCTCTCTCTCTCTCTCTCTCTCTCTCTCTCTCTGGGCGTGCATGCACATTATGATGAAAGGAAAATATTCAAGACCTCTAGAGTGTACTAGCATCAATCCAGTCCAAAGCATACTGTACTGTTCAAACCATAGGGTAAATGCAGTGTGTGTGTGTGTGTGTGTGTGTGTGTGTGTGTGTGTGTGTGTGTGTGTGTGTGTGTGTGTGTGTGTACAACCCTCCCTCTCCCTCCAACTTCTCCCCTGACTTGCTGTTGTGAATAAGTTCTTGTTTCACTTGCCTCGATAAACGAAAACGGTCTACTACACACCACTTCTTCTTTTATCATTTTCCACGTGAATAATAGTAAACATATAAAATAACAAATAGAATTAAGTGACCAAAAAACTGTTAATAAAACTATCTTATATTCTATTTTATTTAAGTAGCCACCCCTTTGTCTTGAGATGAAAAGGCAAAGGTTTTGGAAAGAAATCCATAAGATCAATGTCACTATTTATTCGTCTAAGAAGTACATTTCAAGCATTTAAGCATAAGCCTTTAGATCAAAACGTCTTTAAGATCATGTAAATTTGAGAACATTAAGATGTGTCCAAAACCTTTGACAGCTAGTGTAGCTTAACTTTCCACATTCATTGAAATACTGAACTCTGTCACCTATATGTGTAAGTCGTGTTATAACAGCAACAAAAAAAGATTGTTGCTGACAAAACACTGTATTCCATACCAAGCAGACAATGTCAAGATGTGACAGCTGATTGTTAACCCTTTCAAAGCGGGCTTTGTATGACCGCGTGCCGCTGAAAGGACCCATGAGACCAGCGGGCCTCTGAAAAGGTGGACAGCCAGGCCCGTCTGTGCTCAGTGGATCTCTGTGACGTGTTGCTGACTCGGGGCCTTTCAGACAAAGGGGCCACCCCCGGCGCTCAGGTATAAAAGGAAAGGGTTAACGAGGTAGTGGTACAGTTCAATTCAGGAGCAACTGCAGTACCACCAGCAGCACAAGCCCCACGGAACCATCAACATGACCTCCACCGGAATGAACATGGGCAAGGTACAGTAAAGCTCTCTCTCTCTCTCTCTCTCTCTGCCTCTCTCTCTCTCTCTCTCTCCCACATACTTCTTAGCACAGCTCAACACAGTGGTTCTCAAACTGTCTCACGTCAAGGACCCCTGAACTGAAACGAATTAGGCCACGGACCCCCATTTGATAAGATGTTGTCACAGGGTCCCCCCTCTGATAAGACTTTTTGCTTTTAGATGTTTTATTACAGTGTATGAAACCCATGACCAAAAATAGTCATATAGTTGTGTTACTTATGGATGGATAGTGTAAATAAATGGTCCTTTTTGCTGGGGAGCCCTGTAACCCCCTCCCTCAAGGACCCCTGGAGGTCCCCGGACCCCACTTTGAGCAGCTGTGACTCTTGCCCCTGATGGATGCTCGCTAACCAAAGCCTTGGCCTCTCTCTCTCTCTCCCCTAGATCATCTTCTACGAGCAGAGGAACTTCCAGGGCCGTCAGTATGAGTGCATGAGCGACTGCCCCGACATGTCCTCCTACATGAGCAATTGCCACTCCTGCCGTGTGGAGAGCGGCTGCTTCATGGTGTACGACCGCACCAACTACATGGGCAACCAGTACTTCATGAGGAGGGGCGAGTACGCCGACTACATGAGCATGTGGGGCTGGAACGGTGCCATCAGGTCCTGCCGTATGATCCCCATGGTAAGATAGTGCATTCTTTTGATAGCGTTTCCTTTGAATAGCTTTGAAGGGTTGACAGTTTGAAAACAACATTGGATGTCCGTTCCGGGGGGGACATGAACTGGGGGGGGGGGGGGGGGGGGGGGACAGCATGATCCTCCGACATGCTATGACCTGCCGGCAGGCAAAAAGAAGCGGCAGATAGGCAGAGGGGCTGGTGACTGCACATGCATCGGAGGAAGGATGTGCTAGTCCACAACTCTCCCCAGATAGGCAGAGGGGGTGGAGCAACAACCAGGACAGCAGGGGGCAATAGGCCAAGAATTGGGGAGAAAATGGGGGGAAACTTAATAAAAAAATGAAAGAAAGAAAACAACATTGGCACTTATATGTTATGTTTTCGACATGTCCTTTACAGCACAGAGGAAACTACAGGATGAAGATCTACGAGAGGGAGAACTTCGGAGGCCAGATGTCCGAGCTGATGGACGACTGTGACAACATCATGGACCGTTACCGCATGAACAACTGCATGTCCTGCCACGTGATGGACGGCCACTGGCTCATGTACGAGCAGCCCAACTACAGAGGCAAGATGATGTACATGAGGCCCGGAGAGTACAGGAGCTTCATGAACATGGGCTGGAGCGGCATGAGGTTCATGAGCATGAAGCGCATCATGGACTCCTGCTACTAGGCTCTCTTTGCACTGAATAAAACTGTCCTTTCCTAAGCTGCTGTCTGCTGTGTCCAAGTCTTTTTCCAACTGCTTTGCAATGACATTCATATACATTACATTCATATACATACAATACATTCATAATTACACCCACTTTGGAGTTGCCCAGTGGCCTTCTACTGTTGACCAATCAATGACCACTGAGTGGCTCCGCCCCAAAAGCAGTTTCTGACAGCAGGGAAAGTGTTTCTTCTTGACTTTTGCCATGCCGCTTTTCCACAAAAGTCAGCAACTGTCTGATCACAAATCTGCCTCTCCATCATCGTAACAGTGGTTCTCCCCTGGCACGTCACAGGCAGTTCAGCCACACACAAAAAAGATTTTCCCTTTAATGAGGTTGTTTCATTTGATTATGAGAGGAGGCAGTATTTCACAAGTATAAAGCGTTCAAGCTTTTCAAGCTTTTCTTTTAATTCAATAAAGAGGGAGAGAAAGAAAAATCAGAAAAGATAGATGCGAATACATTTGTTTGGTAGCCGCCTAATCCATAAATCATCTCACTCGCCCCCATCTGGCGGCGTGACGGCGTCAGGTTAGTGGGTTTGGTTGTATGATTCATTGTAAAAGGAAAGTGGAGGATAGCATTCTTCTATTTGAAGGAATGAGTTGAGACTTGTTACTCTGAGAGGCCGACACACACACACACACACACACACACACGCACCTGCACGCACACACACACACACAATCACATGCACGCACGCACGCACGCGCTCGCACACACACACACACACACACACACACACACACACACACAAACACATGCACGCACGCACGCACGCATGCATGCATGCGCTCGCTCACACACACACACACACACACACACACACACACACACACACACACAGTGTTTGTCTGTGGACACAGTGAAAGCTGGTTCATTCAGTGAACATGCAGTCAGAGAGCAGTGCGGTTGGCAGGTGTGTGAGAGCAGATGTTTGGACTTCATTCATATGCAGTGGATCTGATCCTCATAAGGGCAGCTCACAGTCTGTGAAGCCTTTGCATGAGCAAACACCAAACACATACTGTAGTGATTTCTTTTTTACAATGAAATGACAAATTATACATATCTGTAACAATATACTGGAGACAAGAAATATACCGTATTTAGTTAGGATACTTTTATTTTGTATTGTTTCTAATGCATTTAGAATAACAGTAAAGCCAAGAATACAGTTACCATAAATCCATAAAAATAGCTAATTAGTGACCAAAATAAGTGAACACAGGTTCAGCACCATGGAGAGCTCCATTCATTACTGATTTTTTTTATTTTTTATTTTTATTTAACCTTTATTTGGGGGGGGGGGGCATTGAGGGCAAGCTCTCTTTTTCAAGGACGCCCTGATTACAGCACATATAAAACAATTACAATATTACAATAGCCTACATATAAAACAATAAACAAAAATCACATGCACATCACAGATGCAGACAAATAAGAGGGCTACGAGAAACAAGTGCAATCCCTATGTAATGCATCTTCAAGTAGCAGCTTGAATGTCTCTATGGAGACTGATGGAACACACCTACGTGGAGTTGGAATCAGCCAGGGAAGTGGACTCTGAAAGCCCTCTGGGAAGAGAGAGAGGAGAGGCTGCATGCCAACTCTGTGAGCGAGGCCTGACTAAATGGCCAATTAGTGATTGTGCGCTCCAACCGCTATCCTATATTCTCTTCAAATGCAGACACACATTATTATACACGTTCAAAATTCATCCTCCAGTCTGAAGGAGACAACGCTTTCTATCAAACACAGAGGAGCACACACATTCTCCACGTCCTGCTTCTCTGTCTCTCTATCTCCTTCTAAAGCGTGTGTCTACTATCTCTCTCTCTCTCTTCTGTCTCCTTCCTCCAGAGAGCGGCCAATCCGGCGAGCGAGGCGGGGAATCGATATGCTGATATGAGATTCAGCCTTAATGAGGATCAGAAACATCTTAATAAAGACCCGTAATCCAGCACTTAATCCCTGATTACAGAATCATCTGCATTCTCTGGCCCCGCTCCGTGCCGCCGCAGCAGCGCGGTGACGGCACACTCGGGCCCATTGTTCTGCCCGGGCCTCATCCCTCACCCAGGGCTACGTCCTCCCTTTGTCTCCCCTCGGTGTCAGTTAGATTTGATCCCCTCTCATTTAATTAGACTTTCAGACGAGATGAGCCGAAGGGCCTGAATATAGTGCTTTTGTGTGCGTTTCTATGTGCTATCTCCTGTCTGAAATGGAAAATAGGACATATGCTTAATGAGTAAGAGATGGACCGGGTCCGGGGGACGGAGAGATAGGGAGGGTATTGTTTGGGGTGAAGCGCTGCGCTGCCACCGATAGGGCCTACTACTGTTTGAGGGACACACTTTTCGGGGGGTGTTCAGAAGTGGAACAGACAGATTAAAGTTGAATGCAAGAAAGAGCCCTGGAGAGCTGCTGAGTCTCTGTGTTTGATTTGAGCCCAGCATTAACACACAAGTTAGTTAGGGACCTTTTTACATGCTTTAGGTTGGAGTTCTACATGGTGAGCATTTGGGGGCGGTCTTGAGCAACGTCCACAAAACCTTGCAACTCGAGTTCCAATTTTCACTTCTTAATGCTCTTCTAATGCAGTGGTTCTCCAACTTCTTCACGTCAAGGACCCCTAAACTGACACAAATTAGACCACGGACCCCATTTGATATTATTTTGACACCCTCCTGATCCTGTCTAGCAGGAGACTGGTGTTGGGGTCACCCTCCTGATCCTGTCTAGCAGGAGACTGGTGTTGGGGTCACCCTCCTGATCCTGTCTAGCAGGAGACTGGTGTTGGGGTCACCCTCCTGATCCTGTCTAACAGGAGACTGGTGTTGGGGTCACGCTCCTGATCCTGTCTAACAGGAGACTGGTGTTGGGGTCACACTCCTGATCCTGTCTAACAGGAGACTGGTGTTGGGGTCACACTCCTGATCCTGTCTAACAGGAGACTGGTGTTGGGGTCACACTCCTGATCCTGTCTAACAGGAGACTGGTGTTGGGGTCACACTCCTCCTGATCCTGTCTAGCAGGAGACTGGTGTTGGGGTCACGCTCCTGATCCTGTCTAACAGGAGACTGGTGTTGGGGTCACACTCCTGATCCTGTCTAACAGGAGACTGGTGTTGGGGTCACACTCCTGATCCTGTCTAGCAGGAGACTGGTGTTGGGGTCACCCTCCTGATCCTGTCTAACAGGAGACTGGTGTTGGGGTCACGCTCCTGATCCTGTCTAGCAGGAGACTGGTGTTGGGGTCACGCTCCTGATCCTGTCTAGCAGGAGACTGGTGTTGGGGTCACGCTCCTGATCCTGTCTAGCAGGAGACTGGTGTTGGGGTCACCCTCCTGATCCTGTCTAGCAGGAGACTGGTGTTGGGGTCACACTCCTGATCCTGTCTAGCAGGAGACTGGTGTTGGGGTCACCCTGCTGATCCTGTCTTGCAGGAGACTGGTGTTGGGGTCACCCTCCTGATCCTGTCTAGCAGGAGACTGGTGTTGGGGTCACCCTGCTGATCCTGTCTAGCAGGAGACTGGTGTTGGGGTCACCCTCCTGATCCTGTCTAGCAGGAGACTGGTGTTGGGGTCACCCTCCTCCTGATCCTGTCTAGCAGGAGACTGATGTTGGGGTCACCCTGCTGATCCTGTCTAGCAGGAGACTGGTGTTGGGGTGACCCTCCTGATCCTGTCTAGCAGGAGACTGGTGTTGGGGTCACCCTGCTGATCCTGTCTAGCAGGAGACTGGTGTTGGGGTCACACTCCTGATCCTGCCTAGCAGGAGACTGGTGTTGGGGTCACACTCCTGATCCTGCCTAGCAGGAGACTGGTGTTGGGGTCACCCTGCTGATCCTGTCTAGCAGGAGACTGGTGTTGGGGTCACCCTCCTGATCCTGTCTAGCAGGAGACTGGTGTTGGGGTCACCCTCCAGACCGAATGGTCTGAAGCCCTTCTTAAGCCCACTGGGCCCAGGTGCAGCCAATCAGCCTAACGGCCACAATACCTGGCTCCTGCAAGACAGGGCCAGGAGAGGGGGAGGGTCGTCACACTTTTAGATTTATTACGGAAAGTGTTTGAAACTGACCAAAATAGTCATACATTCTTCTGTCATTGTGTTAGCCTACTTATGGAAGGGATTCTAGTGAAAAGAAATGATTACCCTTTTTGCTGGGGACCCCCCTGAAACCCCCTCAAGGACCCCTGGGGTTCCTCGGATCCCACTTTGAAAACCACTGTTGGTTTACAAAATTCTCCAACCTCTTATGAAAGCCTTTCAAAACATACAGGATAAACTCAAAATTTGTCATTAAGCTAAAGTTTTTTTTTTTTTACCTCATAGTGATGTGCTAGTTCATCATCATACTCTGATATTTCAAAGCAACAGAAAAAGTGTTCACATAGCCTAATTGTTGCAATTTTGTTGCAATTTGACACACATCTTGTCAAAACCTCTCCTTCCCTCATATCCATCAGTACAGCAGTGTGTGCGCGTTATAGAGTTCTCAGTTTCAGCCTGAGCCCGAAAGAACCCGACCCTGACGGGTTCGGGCTGACAATATCATGCTAATTGGTCAGGTCGGGTCCGGCTCGGGCTTCAACTTACTAGGGTTGGGTCGGGTCGGGTTTGAATGTTCAGGCCCGTTGAGAAGTCTAGTGCTTTAAGCCCTGCTGTGGATGAGAACAGGTAGTATGAAAATGTGTGCAAAATCATCCACAACAAGAACAATGTGGCAGACAGATGCAGTCCAATTTGCACTAACGAAGGAGGTTAATGTAGAATGATGTGTGGAGAGCGGGAGAGAAATCTGCTGCTTTAGGTGAAGCTGTGCGGTGATCCTTACGAGGGCTGGATAATTAGCCCCATGAAGGTGTGGGTAGGGAAGGCTGATACCTCTTCCTCTCCATCACCCACTGCACTGAGCTGAGCAGGAGGTGGAGAACATAACAAATACAACTCATTAAGGTGCGCGTATGGCTAGAAACCCCCCTGCCATCGTTATTCTGCCTGGATATGAACGCAGATCAAAGCCTGCTGTAGTTTCCTTCTCTTTTAACCTGAGGGCGGATTCGCAACATCAGAGTTCCCTTGATGGCAGGTTTCCACTTTTCCCCCAGATCTCGCCCTGTGGAGACCGAGAAAATCATTGCACATAGCAAGAGCAAATCTCAAGTCTGCCGCGTGGAAACAAATCAAAATGATTTTCTTCAATGATGCACCCATAGCTAGTTTTGTTGCAGTGTTCATGTTTGATGCGGCAAAATAGATAAGAGGGTTTATTGATACGTTGTTTTCAGGTGCCCGAGTCACAGTGACGTCAGCATCAGGTAGGCTGGGTCTTTCCCCCCCCTGGCTCCGTGCTGCACTGTCAGTTAGGCCTATGTGTTGCAAGTTGACACACAACTCCTTAACTGTCAGTTTCACAGTGATGATGAGTGATGTCAGCCTTGTTTATAATGTTATATCTGGAAACACCATAAATCAACCAAAACAAAACATAAACATGACATTTGAAATGTTGTAGCCTACTTGTGCATCTCACAATTTATTGTTTGGAGAATAACCTTGCTGCACTAAGACAAAAACCAAGCAACAAAACATAATAGAATTTTTTTTTTCTTTTTTTGCAATCTTCAGAACATGGAAAACAAAAACAGACTCAGACACAAAAGAAAAAGAAGAAGCTGCGTCAGGTGCTCATGTGCTTGCAAGAGATGTGCGTGGGATCCCATGCAGAAACAGTCATATTGACTGTAAAATAAACCAAAAGAGGACCATTATTTGAAATTAAAATAAGATGACATTACTACATACAGATTTGGAAACTGTTATCTCTTATCTTCAATGATTTTAATTAATGCATGACAGCTGTGAGTTATTTCTTATTATTATCAAGAAACAAACAAAATGTGATGCACTATAATTCTGAGCTGAATTTGAAAACTCCCAACAGGTTTTTTGCACAAATTGGACCTTATTGTCTAGCAAGCAGTGCTCCGACTGGACAAGACAGTGGGAGTGGTTTGAGAGCCTGCGGCAGTGAACCGTGGAGGCGGACTCTTCCCCCAGAGGTGGTGTTTTGCTCCAACATGCTGGGTGTAATCCACACCAATCTCCTCCTCATTTCACACACAAACTCATTTGCATGGGTGATCCTTGGCTCCTGCGCCCCCTGAGGTGATCCTCGGTTCCTGCGCTCCCTGAGGTGGCGTGAGGGTGGTTCCAGACCCGTGAACCCCTGTAATCTCCACTCCGGCATCCGTGCTTCTAATTAGGACAACACAGTTCATCTCCTCAGGTATGAAGGCGTCAGTTTGCCCTCGCTGCTTGAACTTGTCTGTGCAAATTACTCCATTTATATTCCACTTTGCCCTCCCCTCCCCTTCTCTAGCTGTTTACAACAGGCAGAGGCAGGTGCAGGGCCTTCTCCTCAGGGTGTGTGTGTGTGTGTGTGTGTGTGTGTGTGTGTGTGTGTGTGTGTGTGTGTGTGTGTGTGTGTGTGTGTGTAACTGCTATCAGAGAAAGCATGCGCCTGCAAACATGCTGTACACTAATCATACATGATAGCATCTCCAGCCGACAGACAGCAGGCACACGTTAGAGGCCTCAGGCTCTGGAGCAGTGAGTGAATCACACACACACACACACACACACACACACACACACACACACACACACACACACACACACACACACACACACACACACACACACACACACACACACACACACACACACACACACACACACACACACACCCATGCCCACTTTATCGGTATTTGTTATCAAGGAAAGAAAGTTGATACTCGAGTTTACAGTTCATATTTGCATTTATATATACCAGTATTTCTTTTACACACGCGCACGCACGCACACGCGCACACACACCCACACACACACACACACACACACACACACACACGAATGTCGTCGGTTCAATCCCCGGGACCGACAGGATAATTCTGGATGGGGAAAGTAAAAAGCTTTCCCCGCCCTCACTACCACCACTGAGGTGCCCTTGAGCAAGGCCCTTAACCCCAACCACTCCAGTGGCCAGCAGATCAGACTGTGGTGAGAGAGAGAGAGACATGTTCAAGTAACCTTTGTTTGCCCTCATGTAAATGTAACCTGTGTTGCGTTGACAGCACAGGTTAAGGGCTGTTAACAGGTTAAGGGCTCGGCCAGGAGTGGAGGAGCGGGATTCGATCCGCCGACCTCCCGCTTCCAAAGGGTACGCGCTAACCGCTATGCCAAGAGACGGCGCTGGTTAACGGGCCTTTATACTGGGGGCGTGAGTGTAACCAACCTACTCGCTATTTGGAATATTCCAATTCCAACTCCAGGAATTGAATTGGAATTTCCCAAGCATCCTCAGTTCAATAGATGACACTGCTACGGTATTTTCTTGGGTTTGATATGATTCTAACCTCAGACTAATCTCACACTGCACTCCAATCAGCCATCATACAGTGACTCCTGCTCCTGGTTGATAAAGAGCCCACACTGGAGCAGGAATGCAGGCTCTGGCGCTGCGTGTTTCCCTCTCTCTGTGTTTGTCTCTTCCCTTTGTTTGTTGCAGTTGGAAGCCTTGGGAAAGAAACAAACACTGGAACTCAGTCGCGCTCACAGCACCAGATATCCAGGAAGCGCTGAATGGAGAGTGGATGTGGCCTTAATGGGACAGAGCCGGGTCTTTTGTGTGTCTCATTGTGTCCCGTCTGTAGTGGTCAGCGCTGGCGGGGGGGTGTGGGGGTCACACGCTGACCTCTGGCTTTTGACCGGGCGACGCGATCAAGTGAAAGGTCACGATTGGCTCTCAGCGCTAATATGGATAGGATTGCCGGCTTTGAGACGACATGTGAAAGATGATACAGAAAGAAGTTGAGCTTCTGTCAATCAAAATGACGGGTGGATCTAACTGTAATACAGTGACAGGCTTTCTGTCCCTTATGTTTCTGTTGTTTTATAATCATATAGCATTGTCAATAATGAAGTTGCTTTCATTTTGCATTTATGACACTAATCAGTGACTCAGAATGGGCAGAAATGGGCAGAATAACTATAACTATAAGTCTCTCTCTCTCTCTCTCTCTCTCTGAAAAAGATATTTCAAATCTCTACCTGATGAAATAATGTTAAATCAATCAATAAATCAATAAGCTTAAATTCTGAGATCATCGCCGGACATCATCCTCAAAACTCTTGATATCAGTATATCTATATTCACCACCTCAGCTGAATTCATTTGACACTATGAACCATTTTCTGACTGATTTCTCTGGACTATTCGTGGGCTACTTTATCTCCTAAACTGTTAATTACTTCTAGGAGGATTGAACCGTACCAGACTCCATCTGCGCTTAGGCCTGGACTTTATCGGTGTTCCAGTGAGGAACTGCAGCAACCAGGTAGCAGAGGGAACTCTTTACGACCTGAGATTGAATTAACCTCTGACCTTTGTCACTTTAGGTACTTACGCAATTTCAGAAGGTAAACACTTACAAGCCAGGAGCTGAATACCTTTGCTCGACTGATAATAATAAGTGTCACAGCTATACAGATATTTATCCACGGAGTAAACATACTTATACATATACTTTTCCACCTTACTTGGATGGATAGTATTAGTGTCTATTCATTTTTGCTCTTCTTTTTCCCTGTAATATTCTCAATAATCACTGGAGCAGAAGTACAATTACGTATGGTAGACCTTTGTTGAGGCTTTTCATTTCTATGTGAACAGATCCGCCCCTAACTAATAAATCTACAACAGAGGTCCATGTCAGAGGCTATACCGAGTCGACCTCGGGCAGTGGCGGTGCTGAAGACACTGATGGGGCCCTGATGACCCTCAGTAACCCCTGACCTCTGTCCCCCGAGCCCCGACAGTTTAATAAAGATCCACAGATCACTTCCATATGGTGACTTAGAGAGGAGTCATTTCATGAAAAAGCTTCTGGATCACTTGGAACATACACACTGGAGTTTATGAAGAGGAAACATGATTATTATAGGAGTTATTAACTGTGTTTTGGGGTAACTCATTACAAAAGTAACATATTACATGTAATATATTACTTTTAGCAGTAACTCAGTAATATAACTTATTACAATAGGATTTCAGTAGTATTATACCAGTTACTTTTACAATTTTATTTTTTTAATCAAAGCACATTTAAATAAACATACAATCATTTCCGAATCAAATTGTGTGTTTTTATGCAAATAACCACTATAGATGATAATAGCAAAGGAAAAGGATAACATTTAGAATTTTGGACGTTTACACTGACTTTACACTGACACTGACATGGTTCCAGGGCTGCGATGTCATTTTGCTACTGCTGTTATTTTGGTGAAAGTAATGCAAAAGTAGTGTAATAAGTAACAAGTTACTCTACACAGACAGTAATATTGTAAAGTAACTTATTACTTTCAAATGTAAGTAACTAGTAATATGTAGTATATTACAATTTGAAAGTAACTTGCCCAACACTGGTTATTAACTGTATTGTAAATTATACAACACGCATGATATTTCTTGTTTTCTTTTTAATCAAGTTCTTTCGATGCTTAGTGTTGATGATGGACAATAATCAATGAGATGAATTCAACTAGCCGAGTTGCTGAAGTTTAAAGGCCATGCCCATTAAATAAGTGAGTCCTCCTCCTTATCTCTGTCTGTCCTCAAGAACACATTGATGGCTTATTATCAGCATGAGATGGAGCGTGTTGTTGACTCAGCTGTTAGCCTGGGTGTAAACGAACGTGCTCAGGATGCAGCGCACGGCTGCCTGCCAGGCTGCCTGCCAGCCAAACACAAAGACTGGAAAGACGTTCCTCCCGCCGCCCAGTGTGAAAAAGCAGTCTAGGGAATGTTCTCACTTTCTCTGACCTGCAGAGGAAAGAAGGCAGCGACTTCAATTCTGGTCCAAAACTCACATTCTGTCAGCATTATGTCAGTGTTAATGTGGTCAAAATTCAACCTCTATGTCAACAAAACACATTCTTGAGTCTTGTGCTCACTGATGAAGTCATATTTGCTTACACGTTGGAGATTTTAATCATTTCAACACAAATTTTAGCCATGCAATGCAGAAGAGTTGCCTTAGTCCAGTGATACTCAACTTGCGGCCAGGGGGGCCAGATGCGGCCCGCGATAAGGTGCAGGGTGGCCCCCCGACTATTTTCTAATTCACAATGAAAACTAAGGTGAAATAACATTTGACTGAGCTCCAGCTAAATGATCAAATATTGTCGTCTGCTCGCCACCCAGCAGGCACTTATATGTACTTAATTAACAACTTAAACGAACTAACTTAACTAACTATCCTGTCTGCATAAAATTGTCAGACTAAACTCCGGCTGACACCACTACAGAAAAATGTATATTAAGAGAAAGAATACAATTAAAAGAATACAAAGACAGACAAACTTGGCCTTCCCATGCCAGCTCATGTCTGCCTGATATACAGTATGCTGTCACAGCCAGCAGGGGGCAGTGGTGCTATAACTCTCACACTGATTCAAGGTGAGCTTGGTCTAAAAGTCACTTGCCATTCTTCATAGCACACACTCGCAATATCTCTTTCACAAAACCAAAGCATATTATGAAACGAAACCTGACCAGAAAGCCCAACTCTGACCCTTTGTCAACAGCGGGACCAGATCCCAGTTGTGAGACGCCGCTGGTATCTCTCTATCTGCTCGGTGTATCAGCGTTTCAGGGGCAGGGAAGCCCTGCCCTGTAGGCAGATAGGGAGAGAGGAAGGCACCGCGGTGGTGGAGAAACACAGCCATTGTCTGTCCCCTGCCTTGTCCTCAAGCCGTGCTCAGACATTCAGCTCGGCGTGGGCGTGGGTGTTCTTCATGTACCCACTGACAATGGTATCAGGTGGGCGCTCCGCAGGGACCGGGTCTGGGATCTATATTTACTCCTGCTTAAAGTCTCCGCCATAGATCCCCGCGTTGTGTTTCAGAGGAGGGATAGGTTTTCGGGTATTGTTGCGTGGAGGTCGGGGGTTGGCGGTGCGAGAGGATGTCCTTTTTGTAACAGGTGTTGCGAGGGATGGGACGGGGCTTCCCCAGGGAGCGATAGGGAAGAGTCCCCCCCCCCTGCATGGTGCAGAGTTGACGTGCCTGTGAATAGGCACGTAAAGAGAGGATGCTGCTGTATGGCAATACAATACATACACCTCTAAAAGCGGACAATTGTCTCCATAGATCCCTGTTGTGTCTCGGGGTGGAGATGCGTGCATCTATAGTCACTGCTGGGTGTAAACTGTAAAAAAAAACTTACTATTGTCCGCCTTTCTATTGATTTACTATGTGACAAAACCTCACAGACAGGGTTTTAGTCTGACACCTCAATGATTCCAAGTTGAGGCGTCTGGGTAGTGGTATAAAGTACTCACCTCCACACACAGAGGCCCGGGTTCAATTCCTGGCAGCGCAGCGGTACCTCCGGCTTGGTCAGATGTTCTTACAGATGTCCTTACAGACATAATTGGCCGTGTCTGCGGGTGGGAAGCCAGTGCGGGAGTTCAGGAGAGGAACTGGGGGGTGAAACTGCTGGTGAAACGTACTGTATAGCAGCTGGCCACTGCACATGAATCAGTGGAAGCACAATTTCTGAGAAAATGGACGAAGAATCTGTGGAAGCACAATTTCTGAGAAAATGGAAGAAAGAATGAAAAACTATCAATAGATATAAATTATATATTCCAAGTTGGCAATGGATTAAAGATCCAATGATTCACTAATTTCTATACATACACAATATACATTTATTGGCTGAGAATTGCACAAAACAGAATTGTACAAAAATAAATGTCATTGTCTTCAAATCACACATACAGTAGGCTAAGCTCTTTCTCTGTTGTCTTACAGCACAATATCCATTGGAGCAGGATTTTTACAGTGAAAACATACGCACGCACATCATCTGAACAGCATCTTTGGCAGAGTTGTCAATGTAGACACTTCCAAACGGACACAGGGGAGATCTAAGTTAAATGTAAGTGTGGATAATGCTTAGGGTCGGGGGCCAAGTGTCATGAATGAAACACTCAATAAGGTCAAAGGTCAAAGTGTCAGAAAGTGTGGAGGTGCAAACAGGCATTCCCTTCTGACCCTCCTCCTCTCCATTTCACAGCTGAGAGACGACACTGTTGGAGAGAGAGAGGATTCAGCTACTGTGATTCGTCTATGGCAGAGTTGATCATTACTGGCCTGATGGCTGATGCCCTCATCTCTGAAACACATCAACCTAGGTCAGAGTAAATACACTAGAGTCTAGTGTCTCTGCCTGGCCTTATTCAAGAGGAGAGGAGAGATAGGAGTCAGTCAATTTTAGACACAACCAGAACTATTTTGCTGCTGTTCTACCCATCATTCCTATTACATAAATTGAAGTTAGAGAAAATTCAATTTCTTGGCCTTGCAAACATACCTTTAAGTCTCCATCTTGTCAATTAAAAATATTTACTAAATTCTTTGGCTTACGGCCACCAAATGCCTGTCCACCAAATTTCCTGGAAATCCATTCATAGATTTCTGAGATCTCCTTCTGACAGACAGACAGACAGACAAACAGACAGACAACTAACTCCCATCCATAAAGAACAAGTTATGAGTAGTAAAACAAGCAGCTGGCCTGCTAGCGACAAGCCGTTTAATATACTGTAGCTCAGTGGCAAACAGCTGTCTGTCCACTTGTTTTATGTATGGCTATGGATCTCACATTAACTGAAGAAGACATTTCAGTAGCCAGTTTTACTGACCGATTGTTTTAACTTCTTATTGTGATGTTGATTTGATCTATTTATTTAAGTCTGTCTGACTGTCATTTAAGACTGTCTACTGTGTGTTGCCGCATGAGTATTAATAAAGTATACCTACCTACTGTATCCTAACAATCTACCTATCCTAACAACATTTCATCTCCTTGGTAAAAAAAAAAAAAAAAAGTTAACCAATAGTCTGAGTTTAGAAAAACTGTTTTCTAAACAGAACACAGAAAAACGGTGTTCTTCGGTAATATCCCAAGAACACATCAATATCCTAGAATGAGGATGTCTACAACCACCTTAAAGTATCCGATTTACAGTAAGGACCTCAAGTCCACACCACAGGCATGATTCACAAAGGATCTGAGGTCATTGTGTGTGTCCTGTTGTGCTATTTCCGATGCCATCATCTCGAATAGCCCAGCGGTTGTTTTCCATCCATCCAGGAAGTCCTTGCTTAATTTGTTATGCCTCCATCACCTCCTCTCCTTTTTTCTCCTTCCCAAAGAAAACCCGGCAGCGGCCAGCCAGGCACTTATCAGTCAGGGACTTTAAAATATGTTTATTTACAGATCATCAGGGAGCTTGGGAAGAGGCCTCAAAGACAGGCCGCCCGCTGCTCCTCCTCCAACCCCGAGATTCGCGTCTCACCCCCCCCCCCCCGGCCATGTTTGGTGGGTGCCGACGGCGGCCATGTTTGATGGGTGTCGACAGCCACTCGCAGGGCTTCAAAGAGCAGCGTGGCGGCTGCAGATGTGCGACTGCTCGCAGGGCCCTAATCTGTTCAGAGGAGGGTTTTCCAATCCGGATCCGTTTCATCCAGCCGCACAGAGACGGGGGCTTTTTCCAAGGGGCCTGCTGTAATACAGTGCTTTAGCCAGATAAAGGCCTCTCCTCACAGCTGTCTCACGCTGACAGCCTGTTGGAAAAACTGGCTCGGGGTGGATCTGGGAGGATCCCTTCCTTTTCTCTCACTGTATCTCCTCTCCACAGGTCTCTCTCTTCTCTCTCTCGCCTCAGCCTCCCTCTCCTTTCCAACCCTTGAGCTAGCTAGGCCTTCTTCTTCTGCCCGCAGATCCTCTTTTATCATTGTTATGATAAGTTCTCCCCATGGTGCTCCTTCATAACTCGGTGTAGTTCTCTGCAAAGCCCCCCATGCCATGGTGCTGCTTCGATCATAACTCTGTACGTGTAGTTCTCTGCAAAGCCCCTTCCCAAGTTTTCTCAGACACAGAACCTACCCACACAGAATAGAAAAATGAGCATGTTCATGACCTCTTCAGATGGGACTTTCGGCGGTTTAGGATACAACTCGGGTTCCCAGAGACAAGGACAGCTTCTGATTGGACCGACCACCAGGCTAGCAGTTGCTATCGGCCAATAAGAGCCTGTGTTGGGACTTTTTTTGCGTATGTATTTATAGAGTAGGAGAGGCGGAGTGATAGATTGGAGTGTTCCCCTGATCAGTAGACAGGCAGCAGACGAGCCAGGACAAGGAGAGGAGGACTTCCAGCCAGCCAGCCAGACCATGGAGGAAGGGAGGGAGGGAGGGAGGGAGGGAGGGGGGGAAGGGCCCCAGACGTCACATCTGCCACCACTACTCCCCAGGGGCCTCCGGGGCATGGGAACCTTGTTCCACTCCTCCCAACCCCCCCTCAGTGCTCTAACTAGTCCCCCATCGGCCTGGGACCTGCTCTGCCCGTCTGGGACCCCAGTTCTCCCACTCATTTCCCCTCACTATCACTCTCTCTCTCTCTCTTGTTTTTGCTGTCATTCTCTCTGTCTCTCTCTCTCTCTCTCCACCTCCCTCAGTCCCATCAACCATCACACACACACCCCTTGATGATCAGGTTTGCAAATGCAGTGGAAAGTCCTCCAAACAGTTTCAGGGGAGGCTCAGTGAATGGAAGTGAAAAAAATATTACATTAGTTATTACATTATCAGTTATGAAAAAGAGATCACATAGAAGAGCCTACAATTTTTGTGTGACTCCCAGAGTCAGAAACAAATAAATGCCTAGTTCAGACAAACCTTTTGATGCATTTGGTGCCTGAAGTCAGATCTGTGGGATCAAAAAACTAAATCACGATCCTATTCACCTTATGCAGACGAGACCGCCTGGCTTGAGAAACTAACAGGAAGTGTAAATCCGATCGGAAGTTCCGATTGTATTTGTGTATGTGTGTGCGCGCGCGTGTGCATGCATGTGTGTGTGTGTGTGTGTGTGTGGATGTGTGTGCGCGCGCGCGTGTGCATGCATGCGTGTGTGTGTGGGAACATATCCGTGATTTTCTCCTTCCAATCCTCCATGGATATAGGTGATAATTGAAGGAGACCTCAGCAGAGCTGCTGGTGGGAAGCGAGCTGCTGCTTGTTTGTCCCGTCCGAGGTGAAACGCTCTGAGGCCATTTACACCTGCCGTTAACATGTGGTTTCTGCCATCAGATTGCAATCAGATTGTATTTTATCACTTCAGCCTGATTCCATTTACACCTGGCGTTAACATGCATTTTCTGCAATCAGATTGCAGAAATGGTTGTCCTCTCAATCCGCATACAGTTGCTGTATCCAGATTGAGAGGACACATTGCATTTACACTTGTGTTCAATGTGTACACAATGCATCCCTGACCACCTCTGGAGGTGGTTTGGCCCATCAGATTGCAATCCTTCTTCAATGCATTTTGGTGGTGTTTACACCTGGCATTTCAAGTGATAAAACTGATTGCAATCTGATCACAGAAAACGCATTTTAGCGCCAGGTGTAAATGGCCTCTCTGTGATGTGTTCTTATAAGGGTGCGATCACACCTACAGTTTGTTTTCTTTGCCCCGTACCACAGTGGAAATGGTTACTTTGTTGCATTTAGTTTAGGTTCACGCTGCCTACTTGCTCAGCATGTAACAAAAACGTACACTAGATGTAACTTACACAGCAAATACAGAGTTCTGGTCATCCCACAAGACTGGACATTTTCGCATAGGGGAAAAAAAAACAAACAAAAAAACAATTGAGACAAAATAAATTGGATTCCAGGCCTGATCAATTGAGCTCAGCATGATGGATATGTCTGTGCTCTTTGCTGCAATTTACTCTGATGTTCATATAACAGTTAAGACAATGTGAAGAAATACACGTTTTTAATGATATAGCCCTTTATCACAAGCATGTCTCAAAGGAGACAGAGACCAGCGAGATCTAACTGAAACAATCAAGTGAACAGAATGGTAGGACAAATATAAAAGAAGCAGAACAAAGCATAATTTTCCACAAGACATAACCTACCGATTCTATATAGCCAAACCTAAATACATACTACGAGCATCAGTCAACATTCATTTCCTTAAACCCATAAAAAGTGTGTTTTGGGATTGTTTCCTGCAGTCTATTCAGATTATATTCTCACTCAGTAATAAATGAGACCCAGTCGTCTTTGCACAGTTATTTTGTAAAGGCGTAATAGCAAATAGGAGTAAGCATTACTAAGTTTGAATACGCTCCAAACATGCTTGCTGTGAACACACCCCAACACCCCATAACAATGCAGAGAAAAACCACTCTTAGGAGAAGTGATCATAAACAATCTAGATTCTGTCTAGAATATATTTCTCTCTGTAAATGACAAATACTCTAAAGATCAGTTGCAAATAAAATGGCTCTTTGTGTCACATTGTTAATGTTAACAGTCATGGTTATCATTGCCATATTATCTCCTCCATATTAGCCTCTCCCCCTTTGCGTGTCCCACATTGCTACGGTAATACAGCAGTTAAACCCCTGCCAGCTGTTAACAATGGCACGCTGTGTGTAAAGACCTCCTGTGCGTGTGCGTGTGTGTGTGTGTGTGTGTGTGTGTGTGTGTGTGTGCGTGTGCGTGCGCGCGCGTGTGTGCGTGTGTGCGTGTGTGCAGCAGCTGTCAGCAGCATGTATGTCTGCCAGCCAGCAGGGCGGCGCGGAGCTCCCAAAGCTCTTAGCAGTGTGGCCTGCCTTCACGCTGCTGCAGCTATAACTCCTGCCATACTTGTGGATCGTGTCAATATTATTACAACAATGCACGTTCCAGTCTGGACGGTCTGGACCCCTTAGCCAAAAATATCATCATCATCATCCACATCACGCTGGACTGATTTGCTCAGCATTTTTCCACTACGAATGTGACATTTTCAACCTGCCTGTGTATAGTGTTGAGGTAAAAGCACTCGCCTACCACCGCAGGCCGCAGAGACCCGTGTTCGATTCCCGGTAGCGGTACTTCCGGCTTGGTCAGAGACGTTCCTACAGAGACAATTGGCCGTGTGTGTCTGCGGGTGGGAAGCTGGTGGGCTATGAGTCGTGGTCGCCGGCACTAGCGCCTCCTCTGGTCGGTCGGGGTGCCTGTTCGGGGGGGGGGGGGGACTGGGGGAATAGCGTGATCTTCCCATGCACGACATCCAGCTGGTGAAACTCTTCGCTGTCTGGTAAAAAGAAGCGGCTGGCGACTGCACATGTAGCGGAGGAAGCATCTGCAGATCGGCAGAGGGGGTGGAACAACGGGAGAATTGGCCAAGTACGGGGAGAAAATGGGAGAAAAATCCGGGGAAAAAAAATTAAAAAAAAAAAGGCTTTTATCTGTCAGAGAGTGTAGAGAAAGGTGAAATAACTTATAAGACACTTAAGTATTAAGAACTAGCTTTAGAGCGTTTGAGCCCCTGGATCAAAAATCAAACCATTGTGGAAAGCAAATAAAGAGATGATGAAATGAAAAAATAAAAAATAAATTGGGAGTGAAATCTCAAATCGCTGAATGCTGACTCAAGTTATATCACTTTGTGTTTCTGAGGGATTGTGTCAACAAGCCAAGGTCAACACAGCCAAGGTGTCAAAAGGCTTTCCTCTCTACCACCAACTACACAGCAACAGCTGATAGTTCATATGCGTCTAATGTTACTTCTTGGACGACACGACAAATGATCATCAAACAGACGCGACGTATTTGTCTCCACTCAGGTTTCACAAAGCAAGGCTGTCCCAGGCGAGGGAATAAACAAGCAATGCCTCACATGCCAAAGTGTGGTTTGTTACAGTCTAAATGAGGGAGACGGTGTGTGTGTGTGTGTGTGTGTGTGTGTGTGTGTGTGTGTGTGTGTGTGTGTATGTGTTGGCATGTGTGTTGGTGTGCTTTGGCAGACACATATGTGTCTGTGTGGTTTGGTTGATGCTATGTGTATCCTGAGGCAAATAACCTTTTTTTTTCACCTGCATGTAGAACCAGATGTGTGGAGTTTATTGCATCAAGTGATTATAGAAACGTATATTAAATTGTTGGCACTCCAACTCCAACTCCACCCATATTGCCCCTAAGAAGGCTAAAGCAAAACAGACCAAGGCAGCACTTACTGTAGTTAACACATCATCGCCCACGCATGATGGAGTCCATGTTTGGACGAATCATTGAAAAGGATGTTAGCCGATGCTTGTATAGTGTAGAGTCTCATTCAGGCCAATCAGTGTCATCTTTCAAACACAAGAACACAGTGCCAAAATGTGTCATACCTCTCATCTACGTGGTGTCGGAGACTTCACGTTTGATTTGACAATGAGCTAGTGCTTGCCATGTGCTCAGATGGAGGGGTGGAGGGTGTAGAGGATATGCATGACTGGACTGAGACGTTGAACTATGTTTAAAACTCCACCTGTTGACATCATACTAATATAATTGGAGAGCTGTCTGTTTGTCTGATTGTCTGGTTGTCCGACCGGAGTTGTTCCGCCCACGGCGGGCACTACAGCGATATTTTACGTTTTTAGGCCTTCGCACTCTCAGAGCCATTGTGACATCATCAGCATCCCTTCCCTGCTTCCCACTGATGATGTCGCCGATGATGTCATTGATGATGTCACTCGAGTGACTTCACTGATGACATCACAATTGCTCAAGTGACATCGCCCTATTAGCCTAATCTTATCTTTCTTAACTTTGAACTGGTATTGCTCAAGTGACATCACCCTATTAGCCTAATCTTATCTTTCTTAACTTTGAACTGGTGGGCAGGCCAGGAGCACTGGGCAGCTAGCTCTCTTGTGTACAGCGCCCGGGGTCCATCTAATGTCATCACTGGTCAGATGACAATCTTCTGCGTGTGTTTAGTGGGGGTCCATACCGATGTTGTATGGAGGAACCCCAGAGGAACACAGGGAGAACATGCAAACTCCACACAGAAAGGCCCTTTTGACGAGATAGCCCACCTGGGCCGTGGGCACTGAAGACATGGGGGCAGGACACACCCTCAGCGCCCACAGCATCCCAGGCAGGAACTTAACCCAGGACCTTCTAGCTGTGAGACGACAGGGCCACTGCACCAGCATGCCCCAGCACCCGGATGGTGGGGTGCGGGTGCAGATGATGGACACGGTGGTTGAATGTGAGATTTCTGTAGGGACAAACAAGGTGTAAGGATCTTCCTGCCAAGAAGTCCTCACCATGACAGAAATGAACCTTCACCTTTGTCAGATGGCAGTTCCCAATCAGATTGGCTTTCTTATTTACCATCAACAAAAGGTCAAAGGGCAAGAGAATGACTGAGTTGGCATCTACCTACCTGAGCCAGTGTTTACTCAGGGCCAGCTCTACACAGCCTTCTCCAGGCAAAAGCCAGCCAGCAGCATGATGAAAGTACTTATTGAAGGTGATGAGGAGGGAATAACAGACATCGTCTATAAGGAGCTGCTGTAATCCTGTAATCATAGAAACATTTCCATAACTGCGCCCATGGCGCATCATCTCCAGAGTCTCCACCCTAGAAATCGAATGTGTACAGATGTATAGGTGAAAACAAACCATCTAGCAGCGTCAGGTTATATCACCCCCATTAGGCCAAATAATCCTTCAAGTTGCTCTGTGGCCTATGTGTAGTGTGCTGAGACCAATCTGACTGTTGAGGAAACAGGAAGGGAACTCCGCAGGGGGAGGGGCATGCGGCCCCTCGTCCCTTTCCGTGTCTCACATGCCAGACGGTCGTGACATTGTGTCTGAGCCAGACACATGATGAGCTGACAGAGATAATAAGCCCAGTCTTAGAGCTCCTGACAGATCCCATGCCCAGCTCAACTGCTGTCACTTATCAAGGGTTGCTGCTTTGAAACTTCATATTACAATCCACCAACAAGTGTTAGGCCTCCATTCCATTCCAATACTTATCACTTTTCCAGTCTTAATCTTAATGTGTTGAAAATGTTGGCAGCCTATCGGTTACACTATGTTTATGTTTACACACAGCTTGTCTATATTCTAATTTATTGCTGTTATTGTTATTTTATTATATCCACTTATTACTTAGTAGTATCTCATCGTTCTTATTAGTCAGAATCAGAAAGTCTGGGCAGCTCCAAACAGTGTGAAGCACTTGATTTGTTAGTATTTCAATTATTGTAATATATAATTTTGTTATTATAATGTTGTTACTTTTATTTTTCTTTCATATCGTTTTGTTTAAAAAAAAAAGGGCGAAAAAGGTGAACATCTTGGTAATGCTGCTAATTGAAAACACAACGTACAAATTAGTTTGAGTAATAGTCTTGCATTGCATTTGAAAACTATGATCTACAACACACTACACAGCATATTGCTAAAGCATGCTTTTGCAGTGGATAATGTAAAAGTACTCTAAAGTAACTCTAATTTAATTTCAACAAGTAACTTAAAAAAAGTAACTCGTTTTTAAAGGTCAATCATCTTGAAGTAAAGTAAGTACTAAAGTAGCCTAATTACCCTTTAATGTAACTTCCCACAATATGCTCACTTGGAAGCGTGCTAGTTGCACTCAGTGCACTTGTGGTTATTGTCTCATGTCTTGCAGTGAAATCAACATTGACTTCCTGCTGACATGGAGGGGAAAACTTAATGCTTTCCGTAGATTCTTACTCTCGTACACAACCAAGACTGAATCACACCTTATCACAACACAAACAATGTCCTCATTCAGCTCTCCCACATACTGTACTGTACGAGAACTCGTCCCGGTATCAACAAACAGGAGTGTGCAGCGCACGCCAACCACACACCCACCCACCCACCCACGCACAAGCACGCACGCACGCACACGCACACGCACACGCACACGCACACGCACACGCACACGCACGCACGCACACGCACACGCACACGCGCACAAACAGAACAAACAGCTCGAGGACAGGACTACTTCTTGAACGAACAGGGTGAGAGCTTCCTGTGAGTGAGAAATATGAAACATCAGTGAAAGGCGTAGCCGTGAAGTGATTTTGACATATTAATCATTCATAATGGTGTTTTACTGCCATATTCTCCTTGATGTGATCTTTATTTCACATCTGCATATATTATTGGTTACCGGCCAATCTCAGCCCTTCACACTTGGGCACCAGCAACATACTTCAACGTGAGACACTTGTTAGACTCGATGACATGTATTAACGTTAATATTCATGAAGAAACGTGATATGCCTGTTCGGGGCGGAAGGGAACTGGTGGGAATAGTGTGATCTTCCCACGTGCTATACGTCCTGCCCGGTGAAGCACCCCGCTGTCAGGTGAAAAGAAGCGGCTGGCAACTGCACGTGTATCGGAGGAAGCACGAGTGTGTCTACGGATCTCCCCAGATCGGCAGAGGTGGTGGGGCAGCGACCAGGGCAGCCGGGGAAATTGGTGGGGGAAGGATCAGAAAAAAAAGAAAGAAAAAAGAAACGTGATATGAAACATATTTTGGTTCAGAAATGTTCATAATTATTCTACATTTACGTAGATTCCAGAAACGTACAATGCAGAGATTATATTCTGTCGGCAATGGTTCCCAAATCGCGATACGCATACACCCCCCTCGGGTGTATGCGTATCGCAATTTGGGTACGTGGAGGTACTACAGGGGTACTTGAGAGAAAGGCAACTCTCACTCCATTTCTTGTTATATTCTTCAGAAGGTGGGTTTATCATTCATTCATTGCATATCATACGATATAGTTTTCTCTTGCCGTTTTCTAAGCAAAATGTTGTAGTCGGGTAAAAAGCGGTACTTGGATTCAGAAATCAGGGAAAGTACTGAAGCCAAAAAAAGGTTTGAGAAGCACTGGGCTACAGGATCAAAGCCATAGTGCTCTTACTGTACAACTTCCCTGTGAGCAGTATAAAAGAGACCAGTCTAAAGAGCAAAGGAGAGAGGTTGAGTGAGTGTGTTTGATGTGGGCAGAAGAGGAAGCTCTGGCAGCGGCGGGATGATTCGGCGAGGAGAGGATGACATTAAAACATTTCTTATTAAAGAGAAGAGTTTTCAGCGTACGATCATGGATGAAAGAGAATGGCTCTTCTGTTCTGACTGGAGTGGGAAATGTCAAAAACCTCCTTAAAAACCTCCCTCCTTCCCCACCGCTCCTCTCCCATCTGCCGGGGGCCCGTCCTCCGGGGACCTGTGGCTTCGATTAACTCACCGCGTAAACGCTAATAAACCGCTAATTTGCCACGCAATGTATCAAACACCCCATAAAAGTCGGGTACTTTCCTGGGCTCTCGAATGGGAAACGAACGCACCGGCTGAACCACATTTCCCCAGGCGGCCCCCTCAAAAAGCGGGATCGTTGCGGGTCACTGGAAAGTTCAGTTGACGGAATATCCCTTTAACGACGCAGCTACGTGCCGTTTAATTGGCACGATGGGGCCGGGCCGGTGGCTGCATCCGTAGTAGAGGTCTGCTGCTGTTTTGAGGGCGGGTCTAGGGGGTCGAAATTAAATGACTGACAGGTTGTAGCACCAATGAGAGAGTGGTTCATTTTCAAAAGTCGACAAGAGTAAGGTTGGGTGGGCGCACCTGATCGCTAAAGTTGTTGGTGCCAACCAAGATATTGGGGGAAGCAATCACTGAATCCAACAGCAGTTTGGAGCTAGAACGCACGGACGCAGAGAGAGATCTACAGCATGCAGTAACATAGTGTATCAGCGTAAGAACTTTGATGGGTCTGGTGTTGAGACTATACATTTGGGGGGGGGGGCTTTTGGCTTCGGGCCTGACTTTTAGGCCCCGTGAAGACCTCTAATCCGGAGCATCAGTGGTGACTGATACAGGAGACGGTGTTGATCTGGCTGCTAAGCCAGACTCACACTCTCCTTCTCTGTGGCCACACACAGAGAGGAGGACCAGGCTAATTGATAAAGGGGATAAGAAACTCAACAGGGGCTCTCAAAAGTAGGAAGAGAGAGAGAGAGAGAAAGAGAGAGAGAGAATAGAGAGACAGAGACAGAGACAGAGACAGAGAGAGAGAGAGAGTGTGTCAATTCATGAACTCAACCCTTCTGTGAACCCTGAGTGAACTCATTACAGTCATTCCAGTTCAACTGAGGAACTGGAATTGTGGGGGGAGACGAAACAGAGTTGGAATCCCAAGAAGTTGAATTTAATTCTGTGATTTTTGTTTTCATTTTTTACATAGATTACACAAGATTACAGAACATGCAATTGTGTTTGTAAATGTGAACAGCGCACTCCTGGAAAACACAGCATTGCACTCGGTGAGACTCTCCCTGTATAAATAAAGGTAAAAACGAAGTAATACTGTAGATACATTATGACTGAATATGTTTGATTTGTTCAAATGTGTTTCATTTGATTCGAAACGTTTGATATGATGATCATTTTTAGCTAGTCAAGTCAAACTCTTAGAAGTTCAATTTGGAGGAAAAATAGTGGAATTCGATTGTTTCTTGTTTTTTCAATTCTATTCACACTGTGTTTCTGTGAGAGCTGGGTGCAAGTCCAATTCCAACTAACTGAATTGCGGGGGGAGGGGAGCTGGGGGGGAATAGTGTGATCCTCCCACGCGTTAGGTCCAGCAGGTGAAACTCCTCAATGTCAGGTGAAAAGGAGCGTCTGGCGACTGACTGCACATGTATCGGAGGAAGCATGTGCTAGAGAGGAAAATCGGAAAAACTTGACCAAAAGAAGAAAAAGAGGAAAACGGTGAAAGACAGGAAGAGAGAAAGCGAGCCGGAGAGCTACAGATTCTCTGCTCCTGCCTCCTCAGTTCATCCCTGTGTTGAGCGGAGGCAGCTGTTCAATCCCTAATGAGCGACCATCTCCCTGACCCCGCCCCCTCCCTCTCCTCCTCCCCTCATCCCCCCATCCCTGACCCCGCCCTACCCCACCTCCCTCCATCCCTCCATTCAATAAGACCTCCTCAGTCTGAACCTGCACCCTCCCCTCTCCTCGGCCCTACCGGCACTCCGCAATTAGGAGAAGGGGCGTAATTACGATTACGATGAAAGGACGTGAGCCTGTGTGGCCTGCGTCTGCGTCGCCGGCCGGTCCACTCGATCAGAGCCAGACGCCTCGTTGTTCTGAACATTGTCCATCCGCACACAGTGAGGGCCTTTGTTCCCAGAGGGACCAGATAGAGAGGCACTGACCAGCGCACCCAAAACACTGCTCGCCCGGCACAAGGTCTCACACTCATTTGGTCCCCATGTTCTGGCACTGGGATGTGCGGCTGATAGGGTCAGTCTACCAACCTATACCAATACATCTTTTGCTTGCTTGTTTGCTGATATTTGACTTTCAATCAAATCGGATAACGGCCAATCAGTGATGTCCACCCCTGCTATGGAGGCGATATCACTGTTGTCTACGTGACTAACTTTGACTAACGTGAGGGACAGACACATGAGATCTGACCTGTCCCTGTACAGCTCAGTGAGAGGGACAGACACATGGCATGTGACCTATCCCTGTACAGCTCAGTGAGTATGAATGGACAGACAGACAGACAGACAGACAGACAGACAGACAGACAGACAGTGATCCAAGAGGCAGCGCAGAAGGTTAGCATGACCTCATTACAAGTAAAAATAGCCTTGTTTGTTTATGAATGAATTTGCCTGCAGACTTAAATTGGACAAATAGAGATCTGGTGGTGACAGAGTTTCCACACAAACTCATGACCTATATTCACAACTACACATTTTCATAAAGTTCTGTTATGCATAATTTTTCTGATTGTTCTTCCCACTGTTCTGCTCCAAGTTGAAAGGAAAAACATGCTCATGTTGCCGGATGAGATCGTCAACAGGTTCTGTCTCAAGTATTTTGACTACTGTAACTCCCCCATATGATTTACTTGTCTTTCCACCCATCAAAGCAAGCTTGGACAAAGTCTTAATATAGCCCTCTCCCCAATCATCCAGATAAAGTTCTACATGTGCCCGTGTTGTTAAATAGTTAGTTACATCATATCCTGTGTATCATATCTGTTTGTTGCCACACATTAAAATGCAAATGTATTTCTGGCGAAGACCAGTTTGACTCACAGACCCAAAACATGGTAAAAAGTGCCAGTGAAACCGTGTGTGTGTGTGTGTGTGTGTGTGTGTGTGTGTGTGTGTGTGTGTGTGTGTGTGTGTGTGTCTGTCTGTGTGTGTGTGTGCATTGTGTGTG
This sequence comes from Poromitra crassiceps, assembly GCF_964638095.1. Lineage (NCBI taxonomy): Eukaryota > Metazoa > Chordata > Actinopteri > Beryciformes > Melamphaidae > Poromitra > Poromitra crassiceps. The sequence goes on from NC_139631.1 coordinate 32,019,946, forward strand.
AATACCAAACTGTAAACAGAAACATCAATATTATTTCCCCACTAAGGAGTTTGTTCCCAGGGTCCAAAGGAATTTTCTTCCTGCTTTAAAAAAAGAGAGAAAAAAATCCCACCAATGATTGCACACACACACACACACACACACACACACACACACACACACACACACACACACACACACACACACACACACACACACACACACACACACACACACACACACACACACACACAGGGAGAGAAAGAGATATGGGGTTTGGATGGTAAACAATGGCCAATAGCCCGGAGCCTTCTCCTTTGTGCTGCAGGAATGGAGAGGAGAGGGGAAACAAACCGTTGGCTGGGATGAAACAGGACGACAGGTGTCAGATGGATGAAACAGGAGTCAGATGGTCTGAGAGATAGATGGCAGCAGCAGGTAGTACCTGAAGAGGAACGAGAAATACTGCCTCACAGAAACCACAACCCCTCTAGTACACCGTGTCAGCAGTTTGAACATGATCACACACATGTGGGAAACTGATTCAAACCACGATAAGACTTGTGTGAATCTCACGATTGTCCTTTTCTGGACTTAGAGGTTTGGATGATGGAAGGTACAGTAAAGCACTTAGCATAATAAAAGTAATTGGTTAATAGGGAAAGTAACTTTTGCGTTACTTTTTTTTTTTTGCTTCAATTATCTTATTAATGCTACTCTAGTATTGCTGTGACACAGTGTAGGACAAGACAACTGTTCAATTTGATCTATCATTGTCGCCATTATCACTATTGAAAGTAAGTAGTAGAACAATAAGACGCAACAGATATGCAGTGTTGCGCAAGTAAGTGAAATGTAGTAATTACCTGTAGTTACAGTTACTTCTCTCAAAAAGTAATTTGTTAGATTCCTAGTTACTGCAAAAAGTAGTGGAATTACAGTAATGCGTTACTTCCCAACACTGCTGATAGTGGGGGAAAAACAGCTGTTGGCAGTAATTTGTAAAGTAATTTGATTACTTTTAGTAATCAGTTAGTAGCCTACTGGTAACTAATTACTAATTTTCAGTAACTTGCCCAACGTTGACTATCAGCCATGAGTGAAGACTATTTATTTAATTAGCTTCTGACTGTAACCTCCAATTTATGCGATTTCCGGTTATAAAAGCTCGTAGTTCCCAAGGTTATGAATATTGCACTGGACCCTCAATAATGATTTAATAATACAATAATGATTGTGTTGTACGAATCACAATTCTGCGGCGACACGGCTTCTCCGCTCCACTGCTGCCTGGGAATAACAGACCATTTCCTGTTGCACAGTGCTCGAGACATCTGATTTCCACCTCTGGCCTTGTGGGGACGTGGGACAGCGATGTGAAGCGAAGTCGACCAGGCACTCGAGGCACGGCATGTTGAAGCATGCCAACATGAGGACGGCCATTAAATCAAGACCAACACATGAAGAAGCTGTGATAAAAAAAAAGGCCTCTCTGTTTGAAGTCTGTTTCAGGTATATTGGGATTTACAGCGAGCGGTCATTCATGTAACACAGGCAAACACAGCTGACTTAAAGATGATATTATGTCACCCCGAAGAAAAGAAACAAGGTTACAAAGTCCATTTTGTTATTATGTTGAGATGTAGAGCAGGTGCGCTTCCTCAAATTGCCTCCTTGGCTGTGGGTGCTCAGCTACTGAAATTAGTATAAAAAAAAATCACTACAAGAGTGAAGGTAGCAGCACTCCAAAAATTTAGATGCAAGACTTCAGATTTCAATTTCCTTTTTTTATTGAGGGCTAACGCGTTTCGGCATATGTGCCTTCATCAGAGCATCATACAGAGTGGTAGGATTAGCCTCCTTTTTAAAATGCATGTAAAAACAGAAACAATCATCCCACCTGTGTAGGGGGAGGTACCGTACTTCCTTACAATCAATTAGGACACAGAGCACAGACAGAGAGCACAGGAATACATTTCAATAACAGTGGTGCATTCTCAGACTATATTCTATGAAAATATCACATTTCTTCTGGAGTTCAGAGGCACTTGGGTCAGACAACAGTACAGATCAGGCATCAAGAGCAGCAAGCTGTATGGGTCACATTCAAACAACCCAAGTGCCTCTGAACTCCAGAAGAAATGTGATATTTTCATAGAATATAGTCTGAGAATGCACCACTGTTATTGAAATGTATTCCTGTGCTCTCTGTCTGTGCTCTGTGTCCTAATTGATTGTAAGGAAGTACCTCCCCCTACACAGGTGGGATGATTGTTTCTGTTTTTACCTGCATTTTAAAAAGGAGGCTAATCCTACCACTCTGTATGATGCTCTGATGAAGGCACATATGCCGAAACGCATTAGCCCTCAATAAAAAAAGAAAATGGAAATCTGAAGTCTTGCATCTCAATTTTTGGAGTGCTGCTACCTTCACTCTTGTAGTGATTTTTTTGATCCATTTTGTTATTATCAGTGTTAGGCAAATTACTTTCAAAATGTAATATACTACATATTACTAGTTACTCTCATTTGAAAGTAATAAGTTACTTTACAATACTCTCTGTGTAGAGTAACTCGTTACTTATTACACTACTTTTGCATTACTTTCACCAAAACAACAGCAGCAGCAGAATGACATCGCTGCCCCGGAACCATCCCGAGAAAAAATTTCAACCGCCTTGAAGTCAGTGTAAACAATCCAAAATTCTAAATGTTATCCTTTTCCTTTGTGATTGACATCTGTAGTGGTTATTTGCATAAAAGCAGACAATTTGATTAGGAAATGATTGTATCTTTAAATATGTGCCTTGATTAAACAATTTCTTTTAACTCAATTTGTAACTTGAGTTACTTGACAAAGTACCTGGTATAACATTACTGAAATCCTAAAAGTAATAAGTTATATTACTAAGTTACTGCTAAAAGTAATGTATTACATGTAATATTTACTTTTATAATGAGTTACCCCCAACACTGGTTATTATTGGTCAAATGATGCTGCTTCAAAATGATTTGAAACATTCTCACAGCCAGACACTTTCTGATTTGAAAGGCCGTTGTGGAGCTGGACTCTATGATGCTACTTCCATTAAAGGAATAGTTCACCCCAAAATGAAAATTGAGCCATTACCTCCTCATACCCAAGCAACTCATGCGGCGGTAGTATTGTAGTGGTAGTATTACAGATGGAGTCGAACTCAAACGGCCCGGGTGACAAAGGAGGGCTCAAAATAGGACACGTGTGACGAGCGAGGCAGCTGGATCTAAGCACCTGTGTGAGACAAGACAGACATTATCACTCATCGTCAATAAGGCCTTTGAGTCGGTGTTGGGAAAATTCGTATTCCTTTTCAATGATGGATTGTTTACAGTCCTCCTTGTTTGGAGAGCTGATAATCTCACCGCTATTAAGCAATTAAGTCAAAAGGTGTAATAAACTCTGTACTTTCTCACAGGTGTCGTTGAGGGATCGATTTACTGCCATGCAATCCTGCAGGCCAGTACCTCTATAGTACATTTCCCACCACTGTAAGACTATGTAGGCTGGCATAATAACAGTCAGCCGAGACAACCCGGTCTAAATGCACAGACTAATGTACTTGGCTCTGTTTCGGCGCGGGAGTGTGTGTAGGAGGGGGTTGGTTATTCAAGTACCCTGTGAACAAGATGGGAGCTGGAGCCTCAAATAGCTGTTTTTGTTTTGTTGTCAGTTCCAGGATTAAGTACATGAGCAAATAGTCACTAAGCCTATCATTTATTATGCTCGTTCTTTCCAAATTCTCTGGATGTGAAAAGGGGAAGTTAAGCACAAGTCCGAGACACACCTGATCCAGCAGGCCTAGGTGAGAGAGCATGGAGCAGCAGCACCAACGTGATGATGAGAGAGCATGTTAGCCCAAGAAGCTAATGAGTTTAAATCGCCGAAAACAAAACAATGACTTCCTGTTGTACTGTGTGGACGTGCCGGCCCGGTAGCTGCTTCTGTAAGCCGAGGAGGAAGTATGCCCTCCGTGATTGTGCACCTTAATGCTTATCATCCATTTTGTTGCAAGAGCCATTGTTATGATTGGACTTTCTCAGGCTGCCTCCACGTTTACATCAATCACCTCGGGGGGGGGGGGGGGGGGGGGGGGGGGGGGGGGCAGACGTACAGTCTTTTAGTGTGTGTGGGATATTTCTTCTATTTTCGTCTAGCTGTGAATATTTTTTTTTAATCGCGGTGTGTTTTTGAGAAGAAGAGTCGTTTTTAAAGCGGTAATCCATGAGATCCGGTCGACAGATCGCCCGCCTTTAGCCAGTAAGCTGTAGCCGGTTTCGAGTTAATCCGCGTTAGAATAAAACGTGGACATATATTAAACGAAGTATTCCAGAAACTTTACGGGATCCATGTTACATCTTTGAAGCCACTACAGAAGCTTTGTATATTCGACGAAAGAGACGTTTTACGTTTCCTTACCGTTTCCGTATCCCCTCTAGACCGGATGCACGACTGCAAAGCGAATGGCCCCGGTGCCGCGTCTATGTGCCGACAGGCCGCAGTGCCGACAGGTCGCAATGCCGATAGCCCACAAGCAGAACCAGCTGAGCGAGGCGGTGTGCAGCGTGTCGGTGGAGCTATACCTCTCCCAGCCCCCACGCCAAACTTAACCTCCCCCCATGCCTAAACCTAACCTCCCCCAGACCCTAACCCAAAACCTAACCTCTCCCAGCCCCCACGCCAAACCTAACCTCCCCCCATGCCATGCCTAAACCTAAGCTCCCCCAGACCCTAACCCAAAACCTAACCTCTCCCACCCCCACGCCTAAACCTAAGGTCGGCATTGCGGGTGGTCGGCATAGCAGGTGGTCGGCATAGCGGGTGGACCCCATGGCCCCAGACTAGCTGATGCTAACTATGCTAACATGCTAACACGCCAAATACTCAGTTCTTCTTCTCTTAAGATAACAAACCTGCAAATGAAAACACATCACTTCCTGTGTGCGCAAGGATTTTTCCCAGGAAAGACCGACTGAATCCCTATTGAAAGTTGCAAAATAGAAAATATATACAGTATGTATGAAAACATGAGATTAATAGCCTACTTTAGCTGGGTTTTCATACCAAGGTGATTTTCGCAGATTCACACTGATGGGATCACATACAAAGTCAATTTAAATGCGCAACACAAGTAAACGCCATTTCGCCCCATGGAGGCGCGAATGAGGTGAATGACGCGAAATTTCGCGATGGGAATGACGCGATTTTCACCTCATCGCCTGTGCACTCGAGGTGAAATTTTTCAACCTTTGGAGAAAAATTCGCACAAGCAAAATCACACGAGCGAAGCTTTTTCCCCCCACTTTGGTTTGAACGCACGGTAAGACACACCAGTAATGAAGGTAAATCTATCACTGGAAACATAAAATCAATTTGACAAACAAAACAGATGTATCACAAGAGGGCAGAGTGACAAAAAGTCCTACGTAGCAAAAAAGTTGCATTTGATTATTAAATGCACATGTTTCCAGGCAGCACATCCTCTGCAGCGCTCAGCCAAACGCCTCAGGTGTCTCATTGTCCCACACAAAGCCTGGTTTCCACACACACACACACACACACACACACACACACACACACACACACACACACACACACACACAGTTCTCATGCTGACACATTACGCAGCACACACACAGGAGCTCTAATCCTCACCCTTCCTTCCCTCGCCCAAACTACAATTATGAGATTACACTCACAAGCAACACACACACACACACACACACACACACACAGTTATATTGTCCAAACTTTGGGAACTTTAAGCGGCACAAGATCCTCAAATAATAAACCCGGAGAGCATCAAAGTCTTTGGCAAACAGTTATTTTCCAACAAATATTTTTGTTACCAAGAGAAAGAGTGGGAAAAATCCAGAGACTGTGTGTGTGTGTGTGTGTGTGTGTGTGTGTGTGTGTGTGTGTGTGTGTGTGTGTGTGTGTGTGTGTGTGTGTGTATATTATCAGTGAGACAGACACAAACACAGACAGGCAGAGAGAGTGGAAAAAGAGACTATAGAGAATAGATAGAAAATAGAAAATCCCCATATGACAGAAGACAGAAGTATCCCCCCCCCCACCGCAACCCCCCAGCCCCCCGTGACCTTGTGGTATCTAAGCCTGTATCACTAACCCCCGGTTGGCTCAGTGACTTGACATGCTGCTATTTCATTCCCATGACTGGGCTGCAGCTATTTACCCTCAGCCAGTGTGCAGCTGCTCAGCCATCCCTGTCCTCTCGCATCACGTCTCCATATCAGCACTGCCTGCATCAGCACAGAGCGCTGTGAGGGCTAATATCACATCCAGCATCTCTCGCATCACGTCTCCATATCACCGCTGCCTGCATCAGCACAGAGCGCTGTGAGGACTAATATCACATCCAGCATCTCTCCCATCACGTCTCCATATCACCGCTGCCTGCATCAGCACAGAGCGCTGTGAGGGCTAATATCACATCCAGCATCTCTCCCATAAGGTCTCCATATCACCGCTGCCTGCATCAGCACAGAGCGCTGTGAGGGCTAATATAACATTCAACATCTCTCCCATCACGTCTCCATATCAGCACTGCCTGCATCAGCACAGAGCGCTGTGAGGGCTAATATCACATCCAGCATCTCTCCAACCACGTCTCCATATCACCGCTGCCTGCATCAGCACAGAGCGCTGTGAGGGCTAATATCACATTCAACATCTCTCCCATCACGTCTCCATATCAGCACTGCCTGCATCAGCACAGAGCGCTGTGAGGACTAATATCACATTCAACATCTCTCCCATCACGTCTCCATATCAGCACTGCCTGCATCAGCACAGAGCGCTGTGAGGGCTAATATCACATTCAACATCTCTCGCATCACGTCTCCATATCAGCACTGCCTGCATCAGCACAGAGCGCTGTGAGGACTAATATCACATTCAACATCTCTCCCATCACGTCTCCATATCAGCACTGCCTGCATCAGCACAGAGCGCTGTGAGGGCTAATATCACATTCAACATCTCTCGCATCACGTCTCCATATCAACGCTGCCTCCCACAGTCTAAAAGACATGCTCCGTTTGTGTTGTATCGCAACATATAGAATCTAGTAAAATGTGTAGCATGTTGTATGTATATGATGCATGTAACATATGTTGTGTGTATATATATGATATACTGTGATGATGCTACTGTATGTAAGGTCCTTCCAGACATGCTTGTGTGATAACGGGCTATAAACATAACTGAACTGAAGGGAACTGAATAAGGCCATTATACAAAATCTGGGGATGGATTTTGGTCCTCAAGGCTCCACACACCCTTACAAGTACATGGGTCTTAATCCTGGCTCGTGTTCTGCTGCTATGTCTCATTTCCTGCCTGACAGTAGGACCAGAGGATACTTAAGAGGGGCTGCACCGCCGTCTCCATTACTGCAGAAAGAGGAGAGGAGGAGAGCCAAGGCTGGAGCAAAAAATGGGCCGCGACTGGGAAAAGGTGACGCACCTAAAACTGTAATGTTAGGTGGTGGCCCTTATTTGTGTGGGAAGTGATGCAATGCTGGAGAATACGGTGGCTTTTAACGACATCAATGGTGCAGAATGTGGCATCGCTGAATGCCTTTTTGTTTAGCCCACTTCCTGATTTCAACTCAAGAGTTGTGCTTCTTTGTTTTGGCCGATGATCAGAAGGAGCGGCACACTAATCATCAGGGCAGATCTCATAGGAAATCTTGCTGAAGATTTATACACAAGTTATATTTGACAACGCGCCACCACTTTTGACTAAGCAACAAACCAGACTTTTTATGACAGAGGCGTGGTTTTAAGTCTATTAATATGTTTGATGGGAAGTTTCATGTTTCAGTTTAAATAAAGAAATGAACAAAATTGGATTCTGGAGAAAATTGCCCCGGAGATTAAGCAGGCCGTAGACCTCTTGACTCATGGCTTGCTGTGTGGGAGTGAGCTGGTAGTTGTAGGCCTACAGCAGAGTCAGAGGAGAGCTCCTGGCTGGTAGCTGTAGGGCCTACAGCAGAGTCAGAGGAGAGCTCCTGGCTGGTAGCTGTAGGCCTACAGCAGAGTCAGAGGAGAGCTCCTGGCTGGTAGCGGTAGGGCCTACAGCAGAGTCAGAGGAGAGCTCCTGGCTGGTAGCTGTAGGGCCTACAGCAGAGTCAGAGGAGAGCTCCTGGCTGGTAGCTGTATAGGCCTACAGCAGAGTCAGAGGAGAGCTCCTGGCTGGTAGCTGTATAGGCCTACAGCAGAGTCAGAGGAGAGCTCCTGGCTGGTAGCTGTAGGGCCTACAGCAGAGTCAGAGCAGAGCTCCTGGCTGGTAGCTGTATAGGCCTACAGCAGAGTCAGAGGAGAGCTCCTGGCTGGTAGCTGTATAGGCCTACAGCAGAGTCAGAGGAGAGCTCCTGGCTGGTAGCTGTATAGGCCTACAGCAGAGTCAGAGGAGAGCTCCTGGCTGGTAGCTGTTAGGCCTACAGCAGAGTCAGAGGAGAGCTCCTGGCTGGTAGCTGTAGGCCTACAGCAGAGTCAGAGGAGAGCTCCTGGCTGGTAGCTGTAGGAGTACAGCAGAGTCAGAGGAGAGCTCCTGGCTGGTAGCTGTAGGAGTACAGCAGAGTCAGAGGAGAGCTCCTGGCTGGTAGCTGTAGGGCCTACAGCAGAGTCAGAGGAGAGCTCCTGGCTGGTAGCTGTAGGGCCTACAGCAGAGTCAGAGGAGAGCTCCTGGCTGGTAGCTGTAGGGCCTACAGCAGAGTCAGAGGAGAGCTCCTGGCTGGTAGCTGTATAGGGCCTACAGCAGAGTCAGAGGAGAGCTCCTCGCTGGTAGCTGTAGGAGTACAGCAGAGTCAGAGGATGTATGGCAGTGGACAGTGAATGAGATCAAGATGGTATTGAAAAAGAGACAGCATGCGAGGAGAAAAGAAAGAGAGAGAGAGAGGAGGCTATGAGAAGACAAGATGGAAAGAAGACAAGATGGAGGGGGAATGGAGGAGGAGAAGTGGAATTAGCGAGTCCCCGGGGAAACGCTCGTGAGGGAAAGGCCACATAGTTCCCAAACTCACTCAAACTCAGCCCTCTTTTTCCTGGCTGCACCTCAGGCAAGTAGCCTCAGTTTCATCATGTTGGGAAGGTCACATTTAAGCTAAACCCGTGAATGCTTCACATCTCCAAAATAGAGTCTGTCACTCTTTGTGAGTGAGTGATGAAGTTCCACCAGCCTCCGACAGAAGGAAGGATTTTAATAACCATTGCTTTGGTTTTGGCCTTATAGTTCTCTACATTTCGGCCGTGATGCCCCAATCAATTTGCATTTATCAAAGACCAACGTGGCCAAGGAAAAAAAAGACTTGGCCTCTTTTTATTGTGTATAGTTCTCATATTTTGTCCTGTATCGATTGATCAAAAACACGACAATTACAGTTACATACTACATTTTCAAGATAGAACTCGTAAGCCTAATTCTGAGGAGGATTAGGCAACAACAGAAATATATCGTCAATCTGTCCTTTCATTGTCCCATACGAAAAAGCGTATACAATTTCACTCGAGCACCCTCAGCAAATCGCCGACTGGCCCAAGGGTGGAACTACATCACTGGGTGGGGGACATGATGTTTACTAGTAGCTTAAGCTAATTACAGTGAGTTCACCCAACTCAACAGGGAGGGGTCTTCTTCACAGTAGAGGGAGCCTGTAAAGGTAAATGTGTGTGCTGTGGTATGCTGAGGGAGTGAGCGCTCTCTCTTTGCAGTAATTATCAAATATCTAAGGGACAAAGGCACGGTGTTCTCTGCCTGGGAACAGTGGCTTGGAGGTGTGTCACTACTGCATCTTAGTGAAGCCACGATGGGCCCAGCACATTCCTTTGCCAGGGAAAGCTGCTCACACGCATCTACGAGTAGGAACGGCTTTGTCTATATGCTGTGTTTTTCTGCGGTTTTGCAACGACGAGTCAGCCATCTTTCACCATATAGAAAAACATAATTGCACCTGCATAGAAGTGTGGAACAATTTGACATGCTTTAGCTACTGGTGTGTCTCATGAGAATTATCTGCTTAAGTTAAGTGATCCTTTATTATCCCCGTGGGAAATTCATCCTCTGCATTTGACCCCTTCTCTACTAGGAACCAGAAGCAGTGGGCAGCTGCAGTGTAGCGCCCGGGCGGGGACCAACTCCAGTTCGATTGCCAGTGCCGTCAGTCAGGGGCACCGACAGGAGTATTAACCCGTACATGCCCTCTCACCCCTGAAATACTGTACATATAATTAGAATTATTTTGTCAATTTTTTACAAAAGTTTAATTCCTTTGTGTAATGGATTATTATAATTTGCTTTATTCTTGTTGTAGATCTGAATATAAATCTAATCTAAATATCTAAAAAACAATCTGATAGTAATGTTGTAGTGTTTGTTATGTGTGGGGGGAAAAAAACACTGTTATAATGTAGTGTTGATGTTTGAATCAGAGCCCTCGTGAGTCCTGAGTGGTAATGAGTTGTTGGTTAAACTCACCTCCCAGTACAAAGGCCCGTTAACCAGCTCTGCCTATAGGCATTTTGGGATCGAATCCTTCACCCCTGCATGGGCATGCCCTTAACATGGATTGCTGTGTGGACTGTCAACACAAACACAGGTTACATTTACACCATCAGCGTTACACTGATGGTTTTGCTGTTTTTCTTTCAAAAACTTCTATCCAAATGTTAAATATGAGCAACTTCCATCAGCTGAGCTGCAGGCATCCAAGAGGCACGTGTGGCTCAAGATAGAAACACCACGAAAGCAGGGTTCAGTGAAGAGATCGCACAGGGATGGAAGGAGCTATAGGTGAGAAGCAGATAGAGCCAAAATAAAGGCCGAATAGATGCAAACACGGGTACAACACGATGGGAATGCAGAGTTTAATTCAACCCCCCGTAAACAAAAGGAGGAAGTGTCCCTGTGTGACTGGCTTGCAGCGACTTCCTGTTTGTGATTATGTGTCCAAAAACAGAACACAGAGTTTCTGGACCTCCCACGACTACCGTTACACTGGGGGCAGGAGTACCACTGACCCGCTGGGTCTGGCTGTCCGCACGTTACGTAGCGGGGCGCCACAATGCTGGGAAGCAGCTGCGGCAGATATAAAAGTGACACATGCGTGTCAACATGGCGTGCAACACGTCAGCTACTGAGTAGCGATTAGCTTAATGACCAGAAGTACAGGAAGAAGTTTGAATGGAGGTTTTGCACTTTATTGTAACATTGCTGAGGCAGTCGTTTTCACAGTGGGTTTGACAGCAGAGCCGGTTCTCATTAGGGGGGGATTTCGATAGCTTTTTACTGGTAATTAACCGAAAAACTCAAATGATCTGATACTGGGTCGTGGGACGCACTACATAAAAGTACAAGGACAGGGAAATATATCCCTGTAATTATAATAATATATATATATAATTATTTTATCTGTACACTTATGTAATTCATGTTTCAGATCAAAAGAAGCTAGAGAAAAGGTGGAGATTCTGACACTTTACATTCAGATGTTTAAAAATGAGAGAGTTGTGGGAATCAGTCCCTATCTGAGAACAGATATTGGGAAGAGTACAGTAACTAAGATGTATAGCAGATTAATATATGTAACCTACAGTCTCTATAACCCTATAGCCCTAACACATTCAGTGACTCAAATGTGTGGTCCATCAAGCCACATTTATCCATAGAGCTGTTTTACCAAACAAGATGGTCGCAAAATACTTGAAATTGATGAAGTTGCAGGTTCTATATGATGGGGAGGGGCAGTGGAGGGTTTGATCTGTGATGGGGAAAGATCTGTGATGGAACGGGCTGCAAATGTTGTGTACATTACGCTATGAAATTACCATTAAAAAATACAGTTTTCCAGGGAAAGTAATGAGATTTGGAAAAATACACGGAAATAAACATTTTATAAATTTCTGTGACATTTCTTCTCTAAGTAGGTGTATGCTATGATATGGAGAATTTTGAATCCATACTTTTGCCTCTGCCGTATATAAACATTTGGTTTCCTTACTGCTTTACTTCTCCACAGCCATCTCCTTCCCCTAACCTTGCCACTGCAGGAAAGTAGGAGCCAAGGACCCTAGCCTGCATTTCCTCACATTAAGGCAGCATAACCTGCGATCCGACAATAAAGTCCGTAAACTCCCTCCCTGTGCCAACGATCAGAACAATACACCAGGCAGCACCAGGATACATTCATCTGGCTTTGAAACACTAAGGAAATAATATAAATGCAATACAATGGCCTATTCTCCTTCCCTCAGGTACGCTTTGTGCGTCTGTGGATCACACACACTGGGAAGTATTGTCTCAGCAGTGGATGTGAGGTGGACCTCGACAGTAAGTGAAACCTCTTCTAGTGTTAAAGATCAGCTGTAGTTGTGCAACAATCTCTGACACTGGGGACAACTGTTGCCAAAAAGCTTATACTGAAGGAATGGAAGTCCTCCTCTTCACCTTCTTTTCAGGTGTGGCTGATGGATATGATTTCTGTAATACAGATGGAGAGACTCAGGTCCCTGAGAACCAACTCGTTCAAAAGGTTCTCAACTGGCTGGGACCCGTTGTTGGCCTACGTGGACGAGGTTAAGAATGATAAATGACTGAGGTTAGGGCTGGTGTCTTGTGGAACCCTTGCGTGGGATCTCATGCACATTGTCTCTTGCAAGCACATAAGCACCTTGTGCGGCTGTTAGCACCAAGTTTTAATGATGAATGTCGATGATGTATATATATTTTTTGTTTCTTTCTTTTCCTGTGTCTGAGCCTGTTTATCTTGTTTGCATGTTCTAGAAAAAGAAAAAGAAAAAGAAAAGAAAAAAGATCAGCTGTAGTCATGTTAAGGATCTTACATGTGCTACAACTACAATTTTGATGAGTGCTGTAAAGTTTTGACCTACAGTATATGCAGCTTTGCACTCATCACGCTCCGTTAGTGAATACTGTAGCATTCTGATTTGGTCACTGTGGTTATCCACAGCACCCGTCCCTCCACAGACCTTCGGTGAACCTGGGCCTAAACAATCCAGCTAATGAGAGTCCCATAGGGGGATGAGAGGGTGAAGGAGGCACTCCCTCTCAGGCTTGTTACGCGTCTGTGAATTTGTAAGCTGTAATAGGTCTGTGTAATTAGTACTGGTTAGTGTAGAAGCCCGTTAGTTGTTATTTCCTGGCCCAGAAGCAGGACCTGAAGGCTCAAAGGGGCTGTCATTAGGAGAAGAAGCTCCAAACGACCTCTTTGGGATGCTCAGTGTCCCGGTGTCCCTTTGGGACGCTCAGTGGGTAGAGGTTGAGTGAGAGAGAGAGAGAGAGACAGAGAGACAGAGAGAGAGAGAGAGAGACAGAGAGACAGAGAGAGAGAGAGAGAGAGACAGAGAGAGAGAGAGAGAGAGAGTGTGAGAGAGAAAAGTGGGGGACAAGTTTGAGTTTTTTTACAGTCTTCTGTATGGGGCTAGTTTAGGATTAGCATGTAGCGTTATATTTAGAATTAGGCAAAGGTTAGGGGAGGGTACTTTGGCGTTTTGCCCGCTGCCATCTTGCATCACAGAGCTGCAGCTCCGCCTGCTATTGGTCTGTGATCGGCAAGCTGCGCGATCACTGGACAGGTGACCTGTCAATCACACCCAAAACAGTCTGCTTTATCATCTAATCTAAACGGGTGAGTAATTCACCCCCCGTACAGTTGTCATGCTACACAGACCAAAACCATTTTTGGAACATGGCTGTAAACATGGTCATTTATGCTGTAAAGACGGGCATTTTAAGATAGGGGGTGAATGGGGGTTAACTCGATCTTGCAGCCAGCCTCAAGTGGCCATTCGAGGAACGGCAGCTTTTAGTACTTCCGCACTGGCGTCAGCTGTGCGATCAAGAAAGCATGAAAGCCTACCCCCTCGGTCCCACCCCAAGCCATCACAGGGGGGAGGGGAGAGACAAAGAGGTAAGAGCAGTGGACACAACAGCAGGGTGGAGAGATCAGCACCCAGGGCCAAACAGAGGAAGCTGGTCAGTTGACGGGTCAGGGGATCAGAGCAGCTCCGCTTTCAAGAAAGATTCAATATAGTCACACCCTGCATGTGTGTGTGTGTGTGTGTGTGTGTGTGTGTGTGTGTGGAGATGATGTCAAGCATGGATGTGAAAAAGACAGAGACAATAAGGCGGATAGTTGTTCACACTCCTGCTAATGGGTTTATGAGCCGCTTGAGTCATCTGTAAACACTTCAATCATCTCATCATCCTACCAAGGAAGTGTTTGACACACACACACACACACACACACACACACACACACACACACACACACACACACACACACACACACACACACACACACACACACACACACACACACACACAGCTATTTTGATTTGTAGTTTGATTTAATTAGCCAAACGTAGATGAGACATCATGTTGAGTTATTTCAAACATGAAGCTTGACAGCACATAAAAATGTCGGCTATCTGAATCAACATTAAAAGTCAGGTTTTGATGTCAGCCGCTCTTCAAAATTAAAGAGCAAAGGGGTTTCTTTTTAATTAGACTCAGAATTAATTGTGCAACACTCAAGCAAGAAATCCATCATAAAAGTGGTAATGTCCAGACGCCAATTTCTCCACTCATAGTAATAGACCAGAAATGCAAAGCAGCCACAAGACATTTTGAGTAATGGACATGACTTAACTTCTTCCCAACTGGAAATCCTTCCTTTCACTTGCTCCTACAGCGAGGTATCGCTCTCTCCACCTACACACATCATATAACCAACAGCTCAGTTCAACAAGTTCACGCCTGTTTTCTGGGCATTGTTCAAATCCATTCTGGTAAATGTATTAGTAACTGAAGATGAAGTCAACACTCAAGATTATTATTTAACAACCATTAGTGAGTAAACATGTTACAAATGAGGAATGTGTGCAGCGATCACAGCAATAGAAAAAAGATGGAGCATGCAGACAGAACGACAATCTTCAAATGATCAATGATAAAGTTTAAAGTAAAAGAAGTAGAAGAAGAAGGAGATGATTGAGGCAGTTTGAGGGAAAGTGCAAAATGCATTAACCATCACAGATGTTTACGATCGCAGATGATAACTGTGCCAAGTAAGAGTATCAAGGGTGGAATATTATATATATATTTACATTGTTCTGCACTTCTCCATTCAAATGACACTCACATTGCTTTCTTCATAAAGTCCTGGAGCTTTAATCAAGGTTGTGCTTCCAGTTGTAAAGCACAGCACAGCTCCTCCAGCCAAAGTATTATAGTACATTTATGGAGACAAGCCAAGTGGACTTGTGTATGACATGAGTGGATTACGTAAACATGTCCCGACTCGTCCCTTACACACCGCATCTGCAGACCACACACACACACACACACACACACACACACACACACACACACACACACACACACACACACACACACACACACACAAGCCTGTTAGCACGTGGATTCCTTCTCAAAGGAACAAGCAGGTCTTTTATCCAGAAGCATAAATCATTTTGATATTTACCTTTTATTTGAGGCATCAAGCTGATTCTCTTACGCAGATTGACTTACAATGAGTGCACTGTTGAATACACTCCTAAGATTACAACACCAACAACATAGTCAAGGGGGCAGAGGCATCATGCCATGACTAACACCATATTCCTGTGACCCTATTAGCTCAGATAGAGACGTGCTTAGAGGAGGGCTACACTCTTAGAAAATAAGGTTCATTATGGTTCTATATAGAACTTAAGGTTCTATATAATTTACCAAAGAACCCCATGTCTAAAAAGGTTCTATACAATTTCTGTAAGACAACAAAGAACCCTTCAAAGAACCCTTCTTCTTCTTAAGGTGTCGACTGATTGGTGGACCCCCAAAGGGTTCTATATTGTTTAAAAAGTGGTTCTATATAGAACCCCGAAATGGTTCTATAATGTTTAAAATTTGGTTCTATATAGAACCCCAAGGGTTCTTTTAAATGAACCATCTGCAATGGTTCTACATATAACCATTTGAGGGTTCCAAATATACCATATACAAGTACCAAGCTATAGAGCCCTTAAAGGTTCCATATAGAACCACTTCTTCTAAGAGTGAGAAAAGGAAGAACTAAGGAGAGAAGTAGAGATGGATTATAAAAATAATATAGACAAGAGAATAATACTGAACGACAACAAGACACCTGATGCATCAGCGGTTGTCTACATCAAGTTGAGTAATAAGTGTTGTAATTGCAGAGAAACGTATCAATTAATCACCCCGACTAAGGAAGTGTGTGCTGAGATGTTGCTTCAAAATAAATGGTATCCTGCCACATGAGCTTTCCAGCTTTCCATTCTGTATTAAGGAGTTGATCCCCATCAGCCAGCACCTCCCAAGAAGACTGGGTGTGTGCCCACCTTCTTCATAACACAGAAGAAGACTGGGTGTGTGCCCACCTTCTTCATAACACAGAAGAAGACTGGGTGTGTGCCCACCTTCTTCACAACACAGAAGAAGACTGGGTGTGTGCCCACCTTCTTCATAACACAGAAGAAGACTGGGTGTGTGCCCACCTTCTTCACAACACAGAAGAAGACTGGGTGTGTGCCCGCCTTCTTCACAACACAGAAGAAGACTGGGTGTGTGCCCGCCTTCTTCATAACACAGAAGAAGAATGGGTGTGTGCCCGCCTTCTTCATAACACAGAAGAAGACTGGGTGTGTGCCCGCCTTCTTCACAACACAGAAGAAGCATATTTTAGGTTTTGAAGCCTAGTACTGCACTGTAGGATCCTTTTAAAGCAATATTCCACTCGTAAATTCCGGACTATAAGCAGCGGCTTTTTTCCCGTTTTTTGGCCTTTTTTGCCCCCTGCGGCTTATATAACGGTGCGGCTTTTCTATGGATTTTTCCAGCAAACGGCCACTCGGGAACCTCCAAAATCTATGGATGTTGGTATGAGGCAGAACGAGAGCAAGACAGACATTATGAGAGCGAGACCCTGATTGGATGATGTTGCAAAAAATGTGCCTCGCGACCTGATTGGAGCACTGTGCCACTACTCTCTCTCAGCCACTACGGTAAAACACCCTCCCTCCCTCCTCCCTCGCTCCGGGGGGAAAAAGGCAGCGATTGAGCCTGTAAGACAGTCTGAATGAAATTGAATGTAACATTCCCAATTCTATGTATTACATTCTAAAAAACTAACAGCAACATTTTGGAAGGCTAAGCCACACAACTAGCTCGTTGTAATCTAACATCATGCTTCAAAAGATGGAGAACTGGCTGTGTTACGACGATGGCGGCGATTGAGCCTGAAAGCCATGTCTGAGACAGTAGCGAGACAGGAACAACAACAGCAGCAGCAGCAAAGGATCATGCACAAACCCGAGACGAAAGGGACTGTCCGTCAGGGCGCGGACGACTGTGTGTCAGCAACTCCCTCCCGACTACCAGGAGAAAATTACAAACTTCGGCGAATTCACACAAAGAAAGATCAAGGAATATTCCATCGGACCGGAGCAGATCATAAATATGGATGAAGTGCCTTTGACGTTCGACCTGCCTCTCACTAGGACTGTTAACAAGAAAGGTGAATCGTCCATCACGTTGAGAACCACAGGTCACGAGAGAACGAATTTCACTTGTGTTCTTGGCTGCACAGCAGCTCCCGCCGATGGTGATTTTTAAGCATCTCACAATGTGTGATTTTGTGTGGGGATTAGTGACCTGACTTTTGTTTTGTTGAAATGTTAATAAATGGGAGCTTCCCCAAACAGCCATCTCTTTCCCGACAATCCCCTCTGTGCACGAAGCCTTACATATGGTAATTAAACATCAAAACACCCGCGGCTTATAGACCGGTGCGGCTTATAGAAGAAAAAAATAGTCACCTTTGAAGGTGCGGCTTATAGACCGGTGCGCCTTATAGTCCGGAATTTACGGTAGTTTTAACATGGTGGGCATTTGACTGCCTCAACCCGGTCTCACGTAATCAATACGTAGGGACACTCTGCAGTTACTTCCACTGTTTTTACTGGGGGATCGGGGCTCGCTCTCTTATGGGTTACGCCCACTGATGCCAAACTCAATCCAAAAAGCCGTCCGTTTTACTGTTGTCTTGCTTGTCACTAAGTGTACCCGCTTGCTATAAGATGACTTTAGACCTGTTATGAATCAGTGGGGTCTTTTCTATTATTCGGGCTGAAAAGACCGAAGCTCAGACCACGTAGCCTACGTGTCTTTACAAAATTCACATCTGCACTCATTGTTTTGAATGGCGAGTTAGCCCCCAGTTCCGGGTCTCGTGCTGCCCCCCCTTGCTCCTGTGACGCGTGTGTCCCTACGTATAGATTTGTGTACAAGGACATTGTGCAAATCAACCGGGGGGAAACATTATAGGAGGAGAGTTATTTTCCAAAGGGATCATCTTTTGGACTATTGGGAGTTTCGGAAACAATGGGGTGTGGAACCAATGGGCAACCCCGTCACATTTCTGTGTTCTCGCTGACAATAGGAGGAATTTGGCCGTAGTAGGTAGGAGTATCAGATCTTAGCAGGCTATCACACACACACACAATACATTGCAATAGGATAGCAGCTACAGCGTATAGGTGCTATCTGAACGACCTATAGTGCATGTTTGGTCAGGCACTGTCTGATTGCTGTGGGATTAACCCCTGTAGTAAAGCTGCAGCTAAAACAAAGGGACACGGAGCCTCTGACTGAGTGCAGCACAGCAGCAGACACCTGCACAGTCTCCAGGATGCGTCGGGCCCTGTCAAGGTTATCATTACCCAGGGTGAGAGAAAAGTGTCGAGCACAGCTCGTTTCTCTCCTTGAGCGTGCATTGTCTATTGTTTCATTGTCTGATTCCATAATGCTACATGCCACTGGATGTTTTTACCCAGATTACTTTTTTTAGAATGGCGCCGCGGACCCAGTGAGAGACACTTGCCCCCCCCGCCCCCGCCCCCGCCCCCGCCCCCCCAAGCCTGGCAGTGTTTAGTGTCATACCTTATTCCCATGGCAGCCATTTTGAATTTATGGTCCAGGAAACTCTGGAAACCCGGAAGAGCAGGTACAGCCAAGGTATGTCCTGCTGTTGTGTACCACAGATTCCCTGCTGAAGAAAGTAGAAAGTAAAGAAGAAAGTAAAAGAAAGTAACATAACGTAATTTGCTAGCCACCAGAACCTATAGCCTAGGTAGATATACGAGGGATCAGCCGAGCAGCATTTTTGTAAACAAACCGCGGCACTGGGTGGCAACGGCAATAGAACCCTATGGAGCCCAAGTGGCGTGAGGGTGAGTGTCTGACTCTAGCCGGCTAACTCTGTTTACATTTTAAAAACTGCGACAGTTCACACAACTTTAACACGACATGCATATATTATACATCAAACTCTTGAGCTACTTCTGCTCTCACTCAGAATGATAAAATATAAGTGATGTGATGTATAGTTTTTGAGATATAACGTTTGTTTGGCACAACTCATACTATTAACTGCAGCGGGGTTCCGCATTTCTGGGTGGCAAGTGACGTCATGCTGATTCATCCTATAGTAGCTAACTAGCTAGTAAGCTAACCAAATTAGCTGGTAAATTCAAGCAGTTGTAGTTCATGAAGAGAGATAGATCATGGACATGCGGAATGTAAAAAAAGAAAAGTAAAACAAAAACTCTCAAAAACAATATGGCAAACTTGTGAAAAATGTTAAAAAGCCATAATATGCTGCTTACCACTGATTTCAGCTTACATGTAAACTGAAACTCCCCCCTCTCTGCTTGAGGGTGTTGTGTGTTAATTAGTGAAATCACCTGCTGCTGCAGACTCTGGTTGGAATGAAAACCTGGAGACTGGCCCTCCATGGTCGCCCATCTATCCCTGAGCTATACAAAACCACAAGGGGCAACAGACATTAAGCTACACCAGTGGTTTTCAGTGGTTCCTCGGGACCCGGAGCACTGCTGGTTTTCTATCCTACTGGGAACAGCTAATTGCATTCACCTTGCATCCCAGGTGTAAACTAATCCCTGATTAGATGACTTGAATGAGATCCAGAAGAACTTTAGGACCAGGGTTGAAAACCACTCATATACTAATAATGTCTTCAATATAATTATACCCGTGAGACAGCACACGCATCACTCAGTGGATGAGGGCTACTGCATTAGCTAACAGATTGTTCTGTAGTTTTTCCGAATTTGATCCAGCCCCGTGCAGCTGGCTCTGTTTTTGAGCTGACAAAGTGGAACAGCTCGCTCCATCTGTGCTACACGAGTGTGGGGGGGCAGACCCCAACCCCCCCAGGTCAACACAATGAGAAGGAAATCAATACAAATCCTGTTTACACTGGGCCTCACAATGTGACCCAATAAAGATATTTCCATGATCACATTGAGCAGCGGCACAATAGGGAGCCCCATACAGTAATTTACACACAGCTTCAGTCAGTATATGCTTGAAAATGTATGAAAACTAGTGGAGGGAGCTTTGTTGTTTCATTCATATTTGTTATCGCTCGTAACCGATAATAGACCAGAATGACTTTTACTGTAATAACCCCCAGAGACAATATGATGATGTCCTGTCTGACTGCTTTCACACTGGTGGGACTCGTCACCTGGGAGATGTACGGGTTGATCCTCAGTGTTAACCCGTGTGAAATAGTTGACCTGGGTAAGTTGATCCCACACAAACGGCCGTGGTGAAGATCCGGGTTGAGCCACACGGGTCAAACTCTGATCCAGTCGGTGCGAAAGTTCAGGGCAACGCGTCATTTGGCGCCACACATCATCTGCGCATATTGCCGAGGTGCACTATTTAAGCCGGTGTTAAAAGTAAAGGATTCGATACATACGACCACAATACAATGTAATGAAGTTCAATGACAACAAAGTGTGACTGTGCAGAATTATGTCGATTTCTGAGACACACATCTTTCTTGCATTGGCATTGACTTGTTGAACAACAATTGACAAGAATTGCCATTACAAAATGTAAATGATCTAATGGCGAGCTTGTAAAATTGTGATGGGCAAGCTGTCATTGATTACTATGGCAGAATAAAATGGGGTTAATATCACAATTATTTCTTCTTCCCCACATGATACATATTGTCACATTTTCGCATTGCGATATATTGAATTTCGATACATTGTCCCATAGTTGGGAGTGTCTTCGTGTGTACATGGACATGATTTCTCCCCTTTTTTTCCTGTGACACAAAGTGACACTCATGAAACAAATGGAAAGATCGTGTCCACATACACAAATCTATAGATAAAATTTCCGTGACCACTTCGCAAACTGCCATGACATGTGGGGACTCCAGGTGGTTCAGTTCACCTGCTGGATTACATTACTTTTCCTGCTATATAGTTTGATGTTATGATGTCTTGGACTATTTTCAATAATGAAGACTACATTGGCAATCCCGGTTATCATCCCATATTGTATCATCCATTCATTAAATTGCATGCTCCCTTTATTTCTCTCTCTCCCTCCTGCAGCCTCACCCCTATCTGTTACGTCATTCAGTCATTGATATACACGCCCCCCTCATTCCTTGTCCAATCACTGTCTTCCACGGTTTCCCTCTCTCTGGCCTATACCCAATCAGCTCATTTCCCTCGTTTTTCTGTTGGCCAATCAACTGAATGAGTTGTATAAAAATTCCCATGTATCTCACTGTGTTGTAACTCACCTATGTGCTGTCACCTCTCAGTTGCTGAACCTCATCGAAGCAGTGTTTCGCCCCACCTCCTCCCCTGATCACCACCATTGTCATGGCTCCTGATGAATTCCCTATGGGGGAATTCTCTATCCTATAAATCACTGATGTCCTCCGCTCATCTCAGGAGGAACCGTCATCATATCATGGAGCCATTCACCAAATCTAATTACTATCATTAAAAGTTTATCTGTACCTTCTACCTGTCTCTAGTCTCTCATTATTGAAATTATGTTAAAAAGGCACGTGTGATTGCAGTGTCGTGGGTTCAAGTCCGGCCCAGGACCATTGTCATTGTCATCCTCCTCTCTCTCTCTTTCATCTTTTCTATTGCTCTCCACTGCTAATGATCAAATAAAGCAAAAACGCTCCCCCCAAAAATGTAAAAAGAAGAAAAAAGTCAACTTTTCTGGGATCGATACTTCATGAGGTCACAGCCCATAGAGAGGAGATGATTATGAGGTGCACTTATGGACGTGACATGGGACTTTCCCGTGTAGGCAGCTTGGTGTGACTTTCCTCCTACACCGGACAAGACCTGGATCTTTGCGTCATTACCTCCTCCAGCACTCCTTGATTCTCTGCCCTCGGGGTCTAAGCCGTTTGCTTGATTTTTTCCATGCTCTCTGGCAGCTGCTGTACCTGCAGCTTGTTGGCAGAGGCCCTCGCTGTGTCACATTATGGTTTATTAAACAAATGAGGGCCCTGAAGGCACAGAAACAGACAGTTAGCACCTTGTTATGATTAACCACACTGTATGACTGCATCAAGTGGATTATAGCTAGCTCAAACTGGCCTCATTTGCTTGGCAGTTAACTGAGGCCTACATGCGTATATAACCTGAAAGAACTTTATTAAATTCTGTTTTCCATGCAGCCCACTCAGTGTTGCGGCGCCATGTCCCCACTTTTCAATAGACTTCATTGTTAATTATGTGATAGGCTGGTACATTTCATAATACTGTATTATTATGAAATGTTTCTTTTGAAAATGTTATACATGCGTATTGGAAAGAAATGAACAAACCCCAGTCAAAAGTTTTGAAAACACAAACATGATATCCTGAAAAACATAGGCTACCTGTAAGCAAAGGTCTTAAGATTACTAATAACTAAATTGAGCATGCTAGCGTCCCTCGCTGCCTCGCCTGCTGAACTGGCACTCGCTACGTGTGCTCGCCCGGCCTCGCCCACTACACGGGCTCGCACACTCAACTGGCTGGCATGTGCTTGCGCAGTTGAGCAATTGTGTGCCACGCCGCGCCAACTACGGCCCACTTATATTAGCAAGATACTGTGATTTACTTTCATGCTACTGTAGGAAATATGTGTTAAGAGTATGTCATTCATTATTATATTTTCTCCAAATTATAGGAGATTTATTTTGCACAGACCCTCATACTGTACTATATATCTCTATTATATCACAGAGAAAGGGAGGGTAACACTATATAATCCCTCGACTTTTGGACCCAGTCTGAAAATGTTGATATGTAAAACTGCATAAAAACACATTTTAATCTGTGTTCCAATCTGAGGCTCTACCTGTGAGAGGCTGCTGCAGATCTTTTCACACACCATCTGATGGGAAACTAACATGCTTTTGCTGATGTTGCACAATGGCTGTGTGAAAACTTACCTGAGTTGCTATTAGTGTTTGCTTATCAGCACAGACGATCCTGCCTGTTAACAGTTCCCATGCTGACTGAGGTTTATCAGATTGGGATGCCCTCATGCAGGAGTGGAGGATCAGGGTTCAAACCAATATGGATTGCTTTACCGATATTTCTGGACCCTATAATATTTGGTGACTATTAAAATTAGACAATTTTCATGCCAGAAATTAACAAATTCCAAGGATTAGATGTCATTTTCCCCAGACTTTAATTCTTGAAGAAACCTCTGAAAGAGCATTTAGAGCATTGTGACATTAATCTTAGTTTACAGTGAAAAGGATTGAGAACCAACCAGTCTTTTTTTGTTCTTACTCAGATTAGCTCATGCTTGGCCAAACTTGAGACGCTGTCTATTTCCTATTTGCATAGACCAGTGGTTCTCAAAGTGAGGTCATGCAGGGACCCCCAGTGGTCCTTATTTTACCCACAGCAAAACAAACAAACAAACAAACAAACAAACAAACAAACAAACAAACAAACAAACACACATGCACATATATGGGGTTGTCCGTCCTGGAATAAAATCGTTCGTATGGGGTTCTAATGGGTCTATCCATGAAAAAGTTTGAGGAATCCACTATAAACAAGAGGCCCCGATGGCATGCAGGTGCCAGCGGTGCGTCTGATCGTTGTTACATTGTTACATATCACCTAATTGATGGACGCTGATTGGCTGCGCTTCAGGCACGGCTCATCAAAGAGCCAGTTCCAAGAAATGGCATCTGAAAGCGAGTAGACAAACAATAAAGCCGCGTTAAACTAAATAGCGTGGACCGTGTGTTGTTTTTGTACCTGAATCTGCCTAATATTCTGTTCGGAAATAACACTAGATGGACTAATTACTTTCTGAACTGATTATTGAGCTAACTGACCGGCTACCAGGGAAAATGCAACTTCTTTCATCTCTGTATCAAGTGCTGCTACTTTATGCGCCTGGGGGTAACTGTCTTGTGAAGTGTGTGTGTGTGTGTGTGTGTGTGTGTGTGTGTGTGTGTGTGTGTGTGTGTGTGTGTGTGTGTGTGTGTGTGTGTGTGTGTGTGTGTGTGTGTGTGTGTGTGTGTGTGTGTGTGTGTGTGTGTGTGTGTGTGTGTGTGCGTGTGCGTGTGTGTGTGCGTGTGCGTGCGTGGAAGAATAACGCCCCTAGATGTGGAACGGGGGAATGGACAGGAGCGTCCCTCAAGTCATTTCCAACTCGGGAACTGAAGTGACAACATCTCATGTGCGGTGCGCGGACTTTACTTCAGAGAAGCGCAGCAACACTTTCGCTGGATCTAACTGAAGGATGAACTGAACGGCTGTGGTTGGATTCTTGGATTGTTTTTTTCACCTGTCGGAGAGGAAGGCGCACATCGAATCTATGAAAACCCCCACGTGGATTTATAGGACCGTTTTAAATCAGAAGGAATGTATCTTTTCTTGGTGAAACTAACTTTCTTGTTGTCGCTGATTGCACTAACACGAGGTGAGTGGCGCCGAGGATGATTAGTTAGTTACTTTTGCTCTGCCAATAATGTCAAAAATAATAGATTTGTTTTACTCAACACTCCCGCAGAGTTGTGTCTGAACTTGTTGCGCCCACTTTTGTCAATTGATGGACTGAATCTCAACATGCACACACTTTATTTTGAATCAGCCTCACATGATGTCTTTCCAGGTTAGAGATGTGCTGTGAATTTACATGTATCTGCTACATACAGTACATGAATTCGTGCACCTGTTGACCGACTTGCTCCCCTGCATGCCTTTATACTGCTTTTACTTTGGCCGGGCAGCTGTTGCGCGCTCCTCCAGCAGCGCACAGTCAGGTTTTTCTCACTAGTATGAAAACTCATGCCTTTGGCAGGTTGGAGTCAGAACCGTTTTTTATGTTTTTTTTTTGCAAAGCCATGTTACTACCCAAATGGCACATTCTTTGGGACAGCTGCATCGGGGGGAGAATGCGTCTTACCAAACTGGTGTCAAGTCCCATTCAGCACAAACTGCACACCTAGAGTCACACCTACACTTCATATTCATTTGAGTAAACGCTTGTGCCATTTATTATGCCCCCGAGGAAAACAAGCATTTAGAGGCCATTTTGAAGTTTTCCACCTGGAATGATTGTTATAGGCTATTGCAGTAACTGTTTTTTTTACACTTGCAGTGGAAAAACTGACATAGGAAAAGTTGTGTTTTTACAAAGTGTACTTGTATTGAAAACTTTCTATTTGCAGGCCTAAGATGCTCCATGGCCACGGAGTCGTGTTTGAACCAGGGGAGTTGTGAGGCAACTCCAGATGGAAATGGAGAGTGCAAGTAAGTTCAACATCTGTATCTTTCTCTCGCTTACCAAAGAATGATGGGTGAGGAAAACAGTGAAGATAACCCCCCCCCCCCCCCCCCCTCCTGTCTTCAGATGTTTAGTGTACTGGGGACGTGTGAATCCTCTAAAAGGCGAGCGCACACATGCTACTGCTATTTCTGGCCAGAGCCGAAGACAGAAATGTTTGGACATTGATGAGGACAGGGGTCACCGTGTGTGTGTGTGTGTGAGAGAGAGAGAGAGAGAGAGAGAGAGAGAGAGAGTTAGCGTGTGTGTGTGTGTGTGTGTGTGTGAGAGAGAGAGAGAGAGAGAGAGAGAGTTAGCGTGTGTGTGTGTGAGAGAGAGAGAGAGAGAGAGAGAGAGAGAGAGAGAGAGTTAGCGTGTGTGTGTGTGTGTGTGTGTGTGTGTGTGTGTCTGTTACTGCCACCACACTCTTCCCTCTCCAGGCAAACTCTCGCAGGCTCTCGGAGCCCTAAATCTTGTTTTTCTCTTCTTTCACGGAGCGACAGCTGGGGTTGCCAGAAGCTCGGCGGCCATTGTTCTCTGCTGCGATTAATTCTGTGTGACTAATCTGGGTGAGGCTTCCCAGAGAGACCCTCAGACCCCGTCCTCCTATGCCCCCCCCCTCTTGCCCCCTCTCTCTCCTGGGATTTTGTCCCCTTCCTCAATGCTGGCCCTCAATGCTCTCTCTCTCTCTCTCTCTCTCCCCCCCCCCCCCCCCCCTCTCTCTCTCTCAATTTCCCTCTCTTTCCCCTGGGCAGATGGCAGAGGGTAATTACATAAGATGTCTTCTTCATCATTTTAACCCAAAATGGAACAAATTGACTTCCTTCATTTGCCTTGTTAGATCAAGTTTTTCGGAGTTGTTCCTCCTTTGCAGACAGTTCAGACAGTGACATATAAATTAGAATTAAGCCCGCTATTAAGCGACACTAACATTTATTTGTCATTTTGTTTCACCATGTGATCTTAACAAAAGCCCTACCTGTAGCCCGGCTCACTTTCCAACCTGGCATGAGCAGCGGCAGCCAGTATCGTCTTACCGGAGCGTGGTGAACTCCGAATCAGGGCCTGGGTCGGGTCAGAGCTTTCGGGGCCCATCAGGCAGCCATCTTGGCCCCCCGCCACATCTTAATTCAGTCTGGTTGTGTTATTCACCCCCTCCACACACACCCCCCCTCACCCCCTCCTCACTGGGCCACAAAGCCAGCATTGTGCCCCTGCCCTGTCCTCCTCCTTAGACCTCTCCAATTAAGCATGGTGATGGGCATGAGGGCTCACTCCAACGTCACCACTTAGAAAAGGTTTGAGCGGGCACACAAGATGTTTAGTGTGTGTGTGTGTGTGTGTGTGTGTGTGTGTGTGTGTGTGTGTGTGTGTGTGTGTGTGTGTGTGTGTGTGTGTTAATGTTGTCTTGTTGTGTTAGTCGTCACTGTGTGCCACCAGAGGGCTTGGCGCTTGAGTAGACCAAGTGCAGAGGTTCTTTCAAGTTTCAATATGATGAACAGTGAATGACACGGTGTCTCTTGAGCAAGACTTCTGTCAAGGCTTATTGGAAAGAGCACTTTATGTTTGTTTTGGTAGTTGGAGAATTTTTCAAACGCTTGCTGTGAGGATGGCATGTGATTTTGAACAGCAGCAAAGGAGGCTTCTTACTATAGCATATGATTCTACTGTGTATGTGTGGTTCTACTGTACCAGGTTTAATTGCGTCACTCGAACATGAACCTCCTGCAAGTATTCTCCGGGATCGATGACTTGTTTAGCGAGTGCATTGATGTGGTCGGTGCTAAAACTCTAGTAAAGCAGTGCCAGTGCAGTTGGCAGCGTCAGGAATAAACAGAGAGAAGTAATCACAAGCAGGTGGATCCTGTCTGCTTTTTCCTGTTGTAGTTAACACACAGCTCCTGTTAAAGGTCATTGTCAAGTACTTTCGTTGACTAATGCTTATAGTCGGTAAAGAGTTAATTCATACGTTTTTCCACCAATATAGTGTTCAGCCATAGCCTGCCTGGCCTGGTGAACGACTGGCAATACCAGGGAAAAGCACCATTTATTACAACTTTAATTTGATTTGATTTGATAAAAAAATAAAATATCGTTTCGCTCTGAGATCACACCAGAATAGTTATATAGGTATCGTTTTTGTACGTTTTGATAGTGATTGTTATCTTTCATTATCGCGAACGCAAAGATTCCATTTGACTTAGAATGATTGATATCGTTTTAGTTGGAATGCACGATATCTCGGCAATCGGTATCGGCCGATGTTAGTAATTTTTTTACATTTGATCAGTATGATGATCAAAATAACAGCAATGTTATTATCACTTATGGGTATCAGTTACAATGTTCATATTGAGAGGAAACAATGCTGTACTGTAAATGTAGGATTTATGGGATTCACAGCGTTTGCATGTGTTTTACAATATTTTATTATCATAGAAACTTGTATTTATTTATACAGGTCATATCGACATCGGTAAATATCGCTTATCGGCCATAACAGCAATGTTAATAGCGGTTTTATCGGTATCGCGGCCAACATTTTCATATCGGTGGCTCCCTACCTTTTTCTTTTATCGTTATCTTTACAGTTATCGTTCTAGATGTGAATGGGCTGCCGCCTTAAAGGGATAGTTCACTTTTTTTTTTTTTTTATCTAGCCCTATTTGCTACAGTACTTACTAATCATGATGTTGATTGGTAGAGTTATTTCTCAGCACAATCCATCCTGTTCCTCATAGTAGCTCTGGAAAGTTGGGCAAAAAAAGCAAGGTCAGTGGGGTCACGGTCCTTCATTTGGTAAGTAGCAAATAGGGCTAGCTAGACTTGAAAAAAAGTGAACTATCCCTTTAACAGTCTTTTAGTGTTCTGTAATGAAAGTCCACCATGAGTTGCTCTCAGCTCCATCAGAAGCAGCCACTCCTCTCGCCGAGTGTTACTTAGAGGTCAAGTAAGTGGCATTGAATGCTTCAGTTTCTAGCGCGACGGAGATGCCTACTTGACATGCCATACCAGGAATACCACCTGCTCCTCCTCGTATCTGGCCTGGACTGAAGTTTATCTCCAAAGAGCTCCAAGGAGGCCTGTCATTTACTGTTAGAGGGGCTTGGCAGTAACAGAAAGCAGGGCCGGGCCGGGCCGAGCTGAGCTGAGCCGAGCGGTCCGGACGGAGGAGAAAGAGGGGCGGGGAGAAGAGGAAATTCCAGTGGCACAATGGCTAGAATGAAAGGAGCTTGTAGCTGCTGCTGCTACCCAGAGAGATGAGAGATGTCAGGCCAGCTAGGGAGTGAGGAGAGCTCGCATACCAGCAATATCATCGTCAGCTAGCTGACAAACGTGATGAAAGTGAAACAACAGCTTTATGATGACAGACTGCTGATAACAGTGAATCATGTGACCTGTGATAGTTCAAGGGGGAAGGATTTAGGCCCTTAGACTTTAGACTTTAGACTTTAGACTTGGACTTGGACTTGGTATGGATGAGTTGCACTGATGGCACTCGCCTGCAAACACTGCCCAGTAGCTCCTACAGTATGTGCTTTGGGTCACAGCTTTGCACAATGATGCACTGGTAAACTTATTAGACGAATTGTGGAGCCCTTTTCAGTGACAAGTCAGTCAGCAAGAGGAATCTGATTGGACTTTCTTTTGGGAGGATCGCGCTATTCCACCCAGTTGCCCTCCCATCGAACAGGGGTGCCCCGACCGACCAGGGGAGGCACTAGTCCACTGGCTTCCCCACCCGCAGATACGGCCAATTGTGTCTGTAGCAACGTCTGGGCCAAGCCGAGGGTGCCGCTGCCGGGCGGGAATTGAAACCCGGGTCTCCGCGGTGGTAGTCGAGTGCTTTTACCTCTGCACTACCGCAGAGCAGACGCCCCCACAAAATGCTGCTATTGGAGAAGGACATTCTAGTAGTGATTTGAGTGAGTCACAGACCTCTCACTCCAGCAGTGAATGAGGATGCCCCTTCTTGTCACACAAGAGAGACATCATCTGGTCAGTGCCTGAGGACCCTCAGATAATCAATCGTTCAAGTTCCCTGGTTTGAGGTGTGTGTGTGTGTGTGTGTGTGTGTGTGTGTGTGTGAGTGTGTGTGTGTGTGTGCATGCATACATGTGTATTTCCACCGCTCCAGTCTAGAGATGTAACGGTAATGAAAATTTCACATCACGATTATCGTGACCAAAATTATCACGGTTATCGTATTATCACGGTATTCATAAAAAATGTATGAAAATGTTCAAAAAGTACCGAGAGACTCACCGATTTTTTTTTTATATTTATAGTTTTATATTGAAAACTCAGACCCAAATAGTATTGATACACTCAATACTATTTGTCCAAGGCTGCACGTTTTCATCTGGGAGACTGTTGCCAACTTTGGTTGATGATGGACAGTATTCTATTTACCATGTTTTTCAAAGCACTGTAATCACGGTAATCACGGTACCACGGTTTTAATGATAATGAAAATTTGAAACGGTACGGTTTAGTAAGGAATTTTATCGCGGTTATCATTAAAACCGGTTATCGTTAACTTACATCCCTACTCCAGTCAGATAACAGGCAGGACCCATTGCCCCCTGCCCGGCATGCGTAGACTAGAGACTGCTACAGTAACTTCCACATCAATGAAAGTGGGCCCTTGTCTCTGTGGTTCTGGGGATTCTTCAAAGCCACCTCTGTTTGCTCTGGTCAGACGAGGCCATCTTAGCCCCCCCCCCCCCCCCCTTCCTCTCCACGCCCCCTCCTCATCCATTCAGAGTCAGGAAACAGGCCCTCCAGTGGCCCGGGGGAAGAAAAGGTGGCGTATCTGATCATATCATCGCACAACGAGGAACACACAGCGCAGGGCTTTTATATGGCCGCTGCCGCCGGTGTCGGGTTCGGGTTTTGGCAGCAGCGCGGCTGGTGAGAGGTTCTGATCGGCTGAGCGCTCGGGCTGACTGAACGACTCGGTGGGAGGGAACCTCAGCGCCGAGGATTAGCGATATTTGAGCCTCCCTGGTTGGCATATGCCAAGACAAATCACGCAGACTTTGATCACCGGCTGATATGACTGACTGACGGTCAAAGTGTGTGTGTGTGTGTGTGTGTGTGTGTGTGTGTGTGAGACAAAAATACCCTGGGCATATTCCAAAGCACACTTCCTCCTTTCATGCTTTTGAGCCAGACCACCTGTCTGTGGTTCGCGGTATTACCAAACTAAAAGGGAACGTGCACTCGCCCACGCGGCAGCATGCTCCATAAAGCCTTAGGATTACTTGTGGTTTTGCCCATTCAGCTCCGCACAGAGTGCAGAGAAGACCCCTCCCTCACTCTGCCAGGTGTGCTTTTAGAGCCTCACTCCTTCTCACTCTGCCAGGTGTGCTTTTAGAGCCTCACTCCCTCTCACTCTGTCAGGTGTGCTTTTAGAGCCTCACTCTCTCTCACTCTGCCAGGTGTGCTTTTAGAGCCTCACTCCTTCTCACTCTGCCAGGTGTGCTTTTAGAGCCTCACTCCTTCTCACTCTGCCAGGTGTGCCTTTAGAGCCTCACTCTCTCACTCTGCCAGGTGTGCCTTTAGAGCCTCACTCTCTCTCACTCTGCCAGGTGTGCTTTTAGAGCCTCACTCCTTCTCACTCTGCCAGGTGTGCTTTTAGAGCCTCACTCCTTCTCACTCTGCCAGGTGTGCTTTTAGAGCCTCACTCCTTCTCACTCTGCCAGGTGTGCCTTTAGAGCCTCACTCTCTCACTCTGCCAGGTGTGCTTTTAGAGCCTCACTCCTTCTCACTCTGCCAGGTGTGCCTTTAGAGCCTCACTCTCTCTCACTCTGCCAGGTGTGCTTTTAGAGCCTCACTCATTCTCACTCTGTCAGGTGTGCTTTTAGAGCCTCACTCCTTCTCACTCTGCCAGGTGTGCTTTTAGAGCCTCACTCCCTCTCACTCTGTCAGGTGTGCTTTTAGAGCCTCACTCCTTCTCACTCTGTCAGGTGTGCCTTTAGAGCCTCACTCTCTCTCACTCTGCCAGGTGTGCCTTTAGAGCCTCACTCTCTCTCACTCTGCCAGGTGTGCTTTTAGAGCCTCTCTCCCTCTCACTCTGCCAGGTGTGCTTTTAGTGCCTCACTCCTTCTCACTCTGTCAGGTGTGCCTTTAGAGCCTCACTCCCTCTCACTCTGCCAGGTGTGCTTTTAGAGCCTCACTCTCTCTCACTCTGCCAGGTGTGCCTTTAGAGCCTCACTCCCTCTCACTCTGCCAGGTGTGCTTTTAGAGCCTCACTCCCTCTCACTCTGCCAGGTGTGCTTTTAGAGCCTCACTCCCTCTCACTCTGCCAGGTGTGCTTTTAGAGCCTCACT
The DNA here is from genome assembly GCF_964638095.1 of Poromitra crassiceps. Taxonomy (NCBI): domain Eukaryota; kingdom Metazoa; phylum Chordata; class Actinopteri; order Beryciformes; family Melamphaidae; genus Poromitra; species Poromitra crassiceps. Next base: position 32,052,004 of record NC_139631.1, read on the forward strand.
CTCTCTCACTCTGCCAGGTGTGCTTTTAGAGCCTCACTCCCTCTCACTCTGCCAGGTGTGCTTTTAGAGCCTCACTCCCTCTCACTCTGCCATGTGTGCTTTTAGAGCCTCACTCCTTCTCACTCTGCCAGTGTGCTTTTAGAGCATCACTCCCTCTCACTCTGCCAGGTGTGCTTTTAGAGCCTCACTCCCTCTCACTCTGCCAGGTGTGCTCTTAGAGCCTCACTCCCTCTCACTCTGCCAGGTGTGCTCTTAGAGCCTCACTCCCTCTCACTCTGCCAGGTGTGCTTTTAGAGCCTCACTCCCTCTCACTCTGCCAGGTGTGCTCTTAGAGCCTCACTCCCTCTCACTCTGCCAGGTGTGCTCTTAGAGCCTCACTCCCTCTCACTCTGCCAGGTGTGCTCTTAGAGCCTCACTCCCTCTCACTCTGCCAGGTGTGCTTTTAGAGCCTCACTCCCTCTCACTCTCTCACACAGCCCATGGAGGCAGATCATAAGTCCGATAGCAGTCGCGGCATCTGCGACGCAGGAAAACAACAAATTGACAGTTTTCCTCCAGGCGTAGTAGAAGCTATTAGCACTTAGCCTCGACTCCACACGGAACTAGTGGCCGTGTACAGTAACAACTCCCGAGTGTCCGGTTGCACTGTCAGCTACACCTTCAGACACCCGTAAATCCGTTAAGTGCTTCCCAGCCTCGTAAAGCAGGCAGCGGCACTAGTGATTAGAGCTGCTGTGATTCACAAGACACACACACATGCACGCGCGCACACACACGCACACACACACGCACACACGCACACACACACACGCACACACGCACACACACACACACACACACGCACACGCACACACACACACACACACACAAGCACACGCACACACACAGAGTGGTCTGTCCCCAGGGGAGCAGGCTCTTTCCCATGGGCTGCGGCGGTAATGCTAGCGAATAAACAGGGTCTCTAATGAAGGCTGCCAGATGTGGTCCGGCCAGGTCATCTCTCCTGCACGATTAGAGAGGAAGGAAAAGAGGGCGGGATGGAGGGATGGAGGGATGCAGGGAGAGGGAGAGAGGGGCCGTGTCTCCCCTGTAATTTCTCTTAACCGTGGGGACTTTGGTGGGTTTGGGTTCCACAACAAACAGACCTCTCTGCTGGTAGCAGTTTTGGACGCAGCCGCGCTGCAGCTATTTTCGGGTCGAATCGGCTCCATTAAAACGATACAAGCGCTCATTTTAAAAACGTGCAATTATATTAAACATTCTTGTATGTGTTGAGGAGGGGAAAGTTAGACTCGGTTATAGGGCAGGGCGGGCGGTATGACTTCAAATCAATATCACGATTATTTCTAACTTGAACCTCGATTACGAGGAATGAACAATGATTTATTTTATACACTTGTTGTTAACACTGTCCTCATAGTTCTCTGACCAGGTCTGTCATCCTCCATGCTGACAGCTTTGCGTTGAGTCGCAGACTAACATTAGTTGGACGGGGGCGGAGACACGTGACTGAACACGACGTACTGTAGTATCTTTTTTAAGGGGACAGTTCATGAACGCACACTTTGGGGAAAGTATTGATGACTTAAAGGAACACTCCGCCCATTTTCAACCAGCTTTGTATCATTAGAACATCAGTAGTATATCAGAAAACTGTAAACCGTTTTGAAGTCTGTCATTTAATTTGACAGTTATTGAGTGTTAAAGTGTGGACCAGTGACATCACTGGTCCACACTAACTCAAATTAATAACTCATTAACTCAAATCAACTCTCAATAACTGTCAAACTATTCATCGTTCATCTAGTTTGACAGTTATTGAGAGTTGATTTGAGTTAATGAGTTATTAATTTGAGTTAGTTTTATACTTTTAGTTTTATTACTTTAACACTCAATAACTGTCAAATTAAATGACAGACTTCAAAACAGTTTACAGTTTTCTGATATACTACTGATGTTCTAATGATACAAAGCTGGTTGAAAATGGGCAGAGTGTTCCTTTAATTGAATTAATTGACATGACCTTAGACAGAGGTTCTAAATGTCAGTTTAGATATATTTTCGGTTAATTGCCTAGCCCTACTCAGTTATGATTTTTTTTAATGTTTATGTTTTGATGTTTAGTTCTCTCTTAGTGGTGAAGTTGTCTGTATGGAGTCCCAGCACTAAACACTAGAAAGAGGGAAGTGTGGAGGGAGAGAGGTTGAAGGAAGGAGGCAGCCCTCCCCCCGGGCAATGCTTTTAAAACAGCTCAGACAAGACTAAAGAGGTCTTAGCCCAGGCACAGACACCAAACAGCCAGGAAATGAGACCGACTGGGGGGATACGAGGGGAGGGGAGGGGAAGGGGGGGGGGGGGGGGGCAGAGGTAACGTTCCACTAACACATTTTGACTCCAGCTCTTTGTTAATGGAGGGGACACCTGAGAGACAGACATAACTAATCTATTAACTGATGCTCTAAACACTAATACGCTTATGCGCTTTTTGTTGAAATTTGGAGAAAAAAGATCAATAAACAAAGAATTGTCCTAAAATAGTACTAATAACTTTTTAAATTTTGTAACTTTTGTCAATATTTTAGCTGTAACAGGGCACCCTTGAAAATGAGAGCTTGCTCTCAAGGGCCACCCCTGTTTAAATAGAGGTCAAATAAAACAAAAAAAACATTACTTAGCTATAAAAAAAACATAACAAGACTCTGATTGTTTCCTCACGATCCCACAGTGCTTTACTCTGCTTATTGGCACAATAACGGAATAAAAGCACAACCTAATTCCTTTAAAGCCTCTTATCAGGGTTAGAGAGTGGCTGTACAGCTGGCTAAATGCCTTGTTTGTATACAGCCAGCGCTAATCTCTAATGTGTAGTCCACATATTATACATGTGTAGTCCACATATTATTAGGGCTGTGAATCTTCACTGGCCTCACGTTTCGATTACGATTCAGAGGGCTACGATTCGATTCGATTACGATTATCGATGCATCTTCAATCGATGCATCACTTTTTTCCCCAATACATGATTTAGTTTTTCTCACTTTCTTTTTTCTCACTGTGTGGCTACTTTTAAAATAAAAGTTCATTTGGAATTGCATTGTATTATGATCCAAATAAACAACTGCATTTACTTCCATTATATTTTATTCGATTATAATTTTTTATTTTTTTTAATAATCGATTTTTGACATTTGTGAATCGATGCAGAATCGTTCACGTCCGCATCGCGATGCATCTTATAATCGATTATTTTTTACACTCCTACATATTATACATGCGTAGTCCAAATATTATACATGTAGTCCACATATTATATTATGCATGTGTAGTCCACATATTATACATGTAGTCCACATATTATATTATACATGTGTAGTCCACATATACATGTGTAGTCCACATATTATACATGTAGTCCACATATTATATTATGCATGTGTAGCCCACATATTATACATGTAGTCCACATATTATATTATCAGAATCAGAATCAGAATCAGAATCAGAATCAGAAAGACTTTAATGATCCCCGGGGGGAAATTGGGACAAGTTACAGCTGCTCGCACTCAGAACACACATAGCATAACACAGTATCACACAGTATCTCTGTATATGTAAACAGTCAGTACAATAAGTAAAATGCAGTAAAATGCAATAGAGTAAACAAAAATAAAGTAGAGTAAGTAGAGCAAAGTATGATAAAGTAGAATGTACAGTATGTGTCAAATTGCAGTTATTGCACGCTGGAATTATATTAAGTCAGCTTGCCCATTACATGTGGCTCAGCTAAGGCACAGTTAACCTATCGGCTGACTCAGTCTCAGGGAGACTGAGTGTCTCCGAGGTGCTCTTCTAAGTGAGGCGTTAAAGAGTCCAATGGCAGGAATGATTTCCTGTGCCTCTCTGTGTTGCATCTGGGTGGGATCAGCCCATGTGTAGCCCACATATTATACATGTGTAGTCCACATATTATACATGTAGTCCACATATTATATTATACTAGGGATGCACGATATATCGGCAACCATATCGGTATCGGCCAGTATCGGCCGATTTTTTTACATATCGGTCATATCGGTATCGGTCAGATGTTGCAATGTTAATATCGGTTATCATTATCAGCCAAATTCTTCACATTGATATGAAATAATGCAGTAAATCTATGATTTATGGGCTTTTCCAAAGGCTTTGCAAATAAAGAAATGCATAACTTTTTCAAATTCAGTGTTAACATGTGTTTTTCAGTATGTACAAAATGTGATGATCATAAAAATGTGGTTTTATACAGATCATATCGACATCGGTAAATATCGGTTATCGGCCATAACAGCAATGTTAATATCGGTTATCGGCATCGGCCAAAATTTTCATATCGGTGCATCCCTATATTATACATGTGTAGCCCACATATTATACATGTAGTCCACATATAATATTATGCATGTGTAGCCCACATATACATGTAGTCCACATATTATATTATACATGTGTAGCCCACATATTATACATGTAGTCCACATATTATATTATACATGTGTAGCCCACATATTATACATGTAGTCCACATATTATATTATACATGTTACGGCTTTAGGCCGTAATTGTAGTATTTTATTCCTTGTGCATTTCTGTGACCGTGTGGAGTGAGACGTCATTTCTTTGCGAGGATCTTTGCTCCTTGTGTGGGAGGGAAAGTGAGATGACTGCTGTGTGAGCACCTTATTCCCTGCAGGTGTGTTTGCAGTAGGGGATTGGCTGGCCGGTGGAGATTGGCTGATGACATCGTCGCTGGGGATTGGCCACTCCAGGGACAGGCCCCTATATAACTCCTGTGCTTTCAAGATGGCACGGGGGGGATTGGTGTTAGCTGAGTAGTGCTAACACTGGCCCTCCATGTTGCCTCCTTGCTCCTCCAAACTGTGATGTTTCTGTTTATCTTTGTGCTTAAGACAACTGGGAAGCTGTGGTAGCTTGGTAGCTCTGTCTTAGCCACTTTGTCTTTGGGCTTAGACAACTGGGAAGCTGGGGTAGCTTGGTAGCTCTGTCTAGCCACATTGCAGTAATAATTTATTCTATTTATATTGTTAATCTGTTTGGTACATTTTGTCATGTGTTGTGATGCTGGACTCAACCTCCTGTATTAGCTGCTGCTTCCAATGCCTGCTCTAGCCTTGGCTTCGGCCTACTCCTCAGGCTTAAGTTAGCTTGTTCTGTTAGCGTGAGAGTAGAGAGTCCAGTGTCCCCGTTTATCTTTTTTATGTGTGAAAATAAAATCACACATACCTATTCATTGTTGTCAGTGTCTAAGTTTATGTTGTGGTCAAAACCCCTAGACCGGGTCATAACATACATGTGTAGCCCACATACTATACATGTAGTCCATATATTATATTATGCATGTGTAGCCCACATATTATACATGTAGTCCACATATTATATTATGCATGTGTAGTCCACATATTATACATGTAGTCCACATATTATATTATACATGTGTAGCCCACATATTATACATGTAGTCCACATATTATATTATGCATGTGTAGTCCACATATTATACATGTAGTCCACATATTATATTATACATGTGTAGTCCACATATTATACATGTAGTCCACATATTATATTATACATGTGTAGCCCACATATTATACATGTGTAGTCCACATATTATATTATGCATGTGTAGCCCACATATTATACATGTAGTCCACATATTATATTATGCATGTGTAGTCCACATATTATACATGTAGTCCACATATTATATTATACATGTGTAGTCCACATATTATACATGTAGTCCACATATTATATTATACATGTGTAGTCCACATATTATACATGTAGTCCACATATTATATTATACATGTGTAGCCCACATATTATACATGTGTAGTCCACATATTATATTATGCATGTGTAGCCCACATATTAAACATGTAGTCCACATATTATATTATGCATGTGTAGTCCACATATTATACACGTAGTCCACATATTATATTATACATGTGTAGCCCACATATTATACATGTGTAGTCCACATATTATATTATGCATGTGTAGTCCACATATTATACATGTAGTCCACATATTATATTATACATGTGTAGCCCACATATTATACATGTGTAGTCCACATATATTATGCATGTGTAGTCCACATATTATACATGTAGTCCACATATTATATTATGCATGTGTAGCCCACATATTATACATGTGTAGTCCACCTATTATATTATGCATGTGTAGCCCACATATTATGCGTGTTCAAAGCCGCCATGCCTTTCCGTGTGCGTGTGACCTCAGCAAGATGGCAGATGGCAGATTGGCTGGGACATGAAGGAAAGCCCCTCAGAGTGTTGACGCCTGGCCGGGGGGGTCAGATGTCACCACAACATCTGCTCGCGGGCCCGTCGTCACGCATCCCAACACGGGGCGCAGACCTGTTGCCACGGGCGACTGCGGCGGCGGCCATTGAAGAAGAGAAGACGGAGCCCAGAAGAAGTGAGCAGGAGAGGAGAACAATGCAGAGGCTACTGGGCAGGGATGACAGAGGAGATAATAACAGCATCAGCCTTACCGGGGCCAGATCATTCCACTGCTGTGCTGCAGTTATACGATCCGGCACAAACACCTGATATTTACTCAGCTTCTGATTTGTGCCCCTCTTTTCAACTCCTTATTTACCTTTCATGCAGCCTGCTTTACCTGCTGCTGTTGAGATTATCCTGCTCGCCGGCACATTTCTCTTGTTGAAGCAGCTGCTTTGGACTGTTTGTTTTTGAACGCAGCCAAGACTCCATAAAAGAGTCGTTGGATATCTTTTGTCTTATCCCTCACCCCCCCCCCCCCCCCCCCCCCCCCCATTTATATGTTCTCATTGAGGCAGTTTAACACGGACGCCTGTAAAAGCCGTTTTGTGCTGACCGTGTATTTGACGGCCTCTCGCCAAGTTAAAGAGCAAACTGTTAGCATTCTTTGCCTCGCGTGTGCTACAGTTGACTTAGCGCTCGCGCCTCGGCCCCCGCGTGTGTTTGGTCAGTGCGTCGGCGTGGTGGAGCGAGCTGGAGGAGAGAGGGGGGGGCTCTGGAGGAGAGAGGGGGGCTCTCTCTCGGGCTGTTTGTCTTTCGGGCCTCGGTGTGAGACGCGGGGCCGCCTGGCGATGAGGGCGACGGAGAGGCCAGATCCTCGCTTCAAAGCCGGTGTGAGTTTTTTCGGCGAGCCGTAAAGTGAGGCTGCCAGCTAGCCTCTATTGAGGTTGCTCGGGTTCAAGATGGAGGACCAGAGACTTTTGAGTAAACACACCGACATTCCTTATAAACCAGTGACCCCTCTCTCTCTCTCTCTCTCCTCTCCTGTTTTCTCCCCACTGGCAGCTGCTCCCCACTATAAACCCCACCAAACCAGTTCCAATTTCCTTTCTTTCAGGCGCCTTTGTTTGTCTTGCTGCTTGTGTGTTTGGGATCTTTTTTTCGTTGTAAGCTTCTCTTTCGCCTCACACGTAGTAGCCCCGCACATGCAGAGACCGCTGGAAAAGCTGCAGAACAGATTGGAGGAAGGAAAGTTTTTATTTATTTATTTATTTATTTTTTTGGCGGGGGAGTCGAGACTTATAAATCCTAATATGGTGTCTTACAAATCGTGCCGGAACCCTCTGAATAGAAATGTGGGTTTGGATGGGATGGGGGTGGGGGGGGGGGGGGGGGGGGGAGTTCCTGGACTCCTGGGTTTGGAGGGAAAGAGTGAAAGAGGGTACACAGAGGAGGGGTGGGGGTGGGGGGGATGCCAGCGACTGTACGCACGCACGGCGGCTTTGAACAGAGGACGTGAACGGAGGAGTGAGGCGATAATAATAAGGGAAAAAGGGTGAAAGTCCAGGGATGAGCCGTACATAAAGGAGGAAGATTTAGAGAACGTTTTTTGGAAAGAGAGGTGGAGGAGGAGGAGGAGAGGGAGACAGAGAGGAGGGAGAGAGAGAGAGAGGAGGGGAGAGAGAGAGGATGAGACGGAGGGAGAGGAGGGGAGGGGAGGAGAGGGAGGGAGAGAGAGGGGGGAGAGGGAGAGAGGGAGGGGAGGGAGAGAGAGGAGGGGAGAGAGAGAGAGGGGGGAGGCGAGGGAGAGAGAGAGGAGGAGGAGAGGGAGAGAGAGGAGGGGAGAGAGAGAGAGGGGGGAGGCGAGGGAGAGAGAGGAGGGGAGATA